>NC_133121.1:195056291-195363678 GCF_033568475.1 Henckelia pumila
ATAAAGGTGACCTGACACAAGACTTACGTATCCAACCATCCACAAACTCGTAGGGTGAGCGCCCTACTACAGGATATCTCTAAGGTAAAAGCTCAATATGCTCATGTATGCAACATACAGTCATGACATGCTGTATATAATGGCATATAAAACATGCAATCACATAATCCATGAAAACACATAATACATGCATACTCAATCTGGATATCTCGAATAATACTTCCGTACCTTTCTAAGGCAGATCCTAGAAGCTCCCCCTCTAGGTCCAAGCCTACCATGCAGCACTACAGCATAAATAACCATGCATTACCTAGCATGCCAAACATCACCTACTAGGCTCTAAAAGCCTTAATTAAACTATAGCCTACTCCCTATTTACTATAGGGAACCAAAGCCATACCTTCGTCCGTCGTCAGCCCGCTGATGTCGCATGCCCCAGAGCCTGGGCATAGCCTAGCTACGACTCCTAGACGCCTTGCCAGAGCTCCGCCGCCTGGCTGCTACTGCGGACACTGTCCGCTATAAAATAAACTATTTCCTACTCCAACTCTTAAAGAAAGAGCCCCGAAGCCCTTAAATAGAGCGATTACCAGGAGAGGAGAGGGAAAATTGCACTTAAAAATGAGGGATTCGGACCCCTATTTATAGGCCATGATCGGAAGCTCCGATCTCCTGATCGGAAGCTCAGATCGGTGCATGTTTGCCACATTTTGGACGGCCGAGATCGGAAGCTCCGATCGCAGGATCGGAAGCTCCAATCTCCTGCATCTTGCCACGTGTTTCAATATCCTTGACACCTGTTTCTGGTTGAGATCGGAAGCTCGGTTCTCGGATCAGAAGCTCCTATCTCGGATCGGAAGCTCCTATCTCGGATCGGAAGCTCCGATCTGCCCGGTAGCTCTGAACTGTTTCTCATGCTTCCGAACTGGTTTTGGTCCTCCGGAACCCCCGGGACCTACCCCACCATTTTCGGACGTTCCGGATCTGATTTTCCACTTATTTTAACCAAATAAGGACTCCTTAAACATTTTTTGACACTTTTAAAATTATATATCATTTTCTAACATGTTTAAAATCACTTAATCTTGTAAAATGGAACCGTGCTACTACACAAGATATCTGGATTGGAGTCTACCCTTTGACAGACTCATCAATACCAAGATGGGGGAGCTAGACCATACTCCAAAACCATTGAAGCCATCCACCAAGGAGCCCACCCTACTCTTGAACTTAAACCACTCCTTTATCACTTGAAATATTTGTATTTATTAAAGAACGATAAACTGTCAGTAATCTGTTCATATTCTTTGATAGGTTGTGAGGAGGAAAAATTGCTGAGGGTGATTAGAGAACACATAAGAGCCATAGGATGGAACTTGGCTGACATCAAGGGGATTAGTCCAACCATGAGCATGCACAAAATATTGATGGAGGCGGAGCACAAGACATCCACTCAACCATAGAGGCGACTCAACCGGGCTATGCAAGAGGTAGTGAAAATGGAGGTGATAAAACTCCTTGATGCAGGTATTATATATCCTATATCTGATAGTGAATGAGTGAGTCCAATTCAAGTAGTGCCTAAAAAGGGAGGGATGACTGTCATTGAAAATGAAAATAATGAATTGATTCCTACTAAAACTGTTACGGGGTGGCGGGTTTGTATTGACTATAGAAAATTGAATGATGTCACTCATAAGGATCACTTTCTCCTTCCCTTTATTGATCAGATGGTTGAGAGACTTGTAGGGCATGCGCTTTATTGTTTTTTAGACGGTTATTCCGGATATATGCAAATTCATATAGCACCTGATGACCAACATAAAACCACTTTTACTTGTCCTTATGGTAATTTTGCATATAAACGGATGTCGTTTGGTCTTTGTAATGCGCTTGCCACTTTTCAGCGGTGTATGATGGCAATTTTTCATGACATGGTTGAAAAATTTATTGAAGTGTTTATGGATAATTTTTCTGTGGTTGGGTCATCTTTTGATGCATGTTTAGGTAATTTGAAAAAGGTTTTGCAGAGGTGTGAGGAGAGTAATCTTGTGCTGAATTAGGAAAAATGCCACTTCATGGCAAGGGAAGGCATTGTGTTAGGACATAAGGTGTCCAAGGTAGGTGTGGAGGTGGACCTGGCAAAATTGGAAGTAATTGAAAAACTTCCACCTCCCACGAATTTGAAAGGAATTAGAAGTTTCTTGGGCATGCGGCTTTTTATAGGAGATTTATTAAATATTTTTCTTCTATTGCTAAACCCCTCACTAATTTGTTGATAAAAGAGGTGCCTTTTAATTTTTCTGCTGAGTGCTTACAGGCTTTTCAGATTTTGAAGAAGAAATTGACAACTGCACCTGTGATAGTCGCGCCTGACTAGATTCTTCCGTTTGAGTTGATGTGTGATGCTAGTGACACTGCGTTGGGAGCCGCGCTTGGACAAAAGAGGGACAAAGTTCTTCATGTGATTTACTGCGCCAGTATCACCCTGTCAGCCACCCAACTGAATTATGAAACTACTGAAAAAGAACTTTTTGCGGTCGTGTTTGCCATGGACAAATTCAGATCATATTTGGTGGGAAGCAAAGTCATCATTCACACGGATCATTCGGCGCTGAAATACTTGATGAGCAAGAAGGATGTTAAACCCACGTTAATTCGTTGGGTATTATTGTTGCAAGAATTTGACTTGAAAATTATTGACAGAAAGGGCTCAAAAAATCAAGTAGCAGATCACCTTTCCCGTTTGGAAAATCAAGGAGCTGAAACGCAAGTAATTCATGATGATTTTCCAAACGAACAACTGTTTGAGGTAACAAATTTACCATGGTATGCAGATATCGTAAATTACCTCTCAAGTAAGTTTCTTCCCTCGTATTTAACTTATCAACAGAAAAATAAATTTCTCGAAGTTGAAATATTTTTTGTGGGAAGATCCTTTTTTGTTTAATATCTGTGCAGATGGTATTATTCGTAGGTGTATTCCAGCGGAAGAGGTAAGTTCTATACTCTCACATTGTCACACAGGTCTGACTGGAGGTCACTTTGGCGTTGGTCGGACCGCTGCTAAAGTACTTCAGTCCAGATTTTATTGGCCTTTGCTGTTTAAGGATGCATATGCCTATGTGATTGCTTGTGATCCTTGTCAAAAATTTGGTAATATTTCTAGGCAACATGAGATGCCCTTAAATAATATTCTGATTTGTGAGGTTTTTGATGTATGGGGTATTGATTTCATGGGACCGTTTCCTGCGTCTGAGGGGAACAAATATATTTTAGTTGCGGTCGATTATGTGTCTAAATGGGTTGAAGCACTTGTATGTAGAACAAATGACTCTAGGGTGGTTGTGAAATTTTTAAAAAAATTCATTTTTGCTAGATATGGTACACCTAGAGCCATAATTAGTAATGGAGGAACTCAATTTTGTAATCATCAATTTGACACATTGTTGACTAAATATGGGGTCACTCAGAAGGTGGCAACACCTTATCATCCTCAAACTAGTGGGCAAATTGAAATATCTAATAGGGAATTGAAGAGAATTTTAGAGAAAACTGTGAATTCAAACAGGAAAGAGTGGTCGAATAAATTGGATGATGCGTTATGGGCTTATCATACTGCTTTTAAAACACCTATAAGAAATTCTTCCTTTAAGTTGTTATATGGTAAAGTGTGTCATCTTCCTGTTGAACGTGAGCACAAAGCACTATGGGCTACTAAATTTCTAAATTTTAATATGCAGGCTACAGGCAAAGAGCGTTTGTTGCAATTGAATGAGCTTGAGGATCTTAGGTTGAATGCCTATGAGAATGCCAGGATTTACAAAGAAAAAACCAAGAAATGGCATGATCAACGCATCGTCTCACGTGAGTTCGAGGTAGGCCAAACTGTTTTATTATATAACTCACGTTTGAAGCTCATGCCAGGAAAACTGCATTCGAGATGGTCAGGACCGTTCACTATCAAGCATGTGATGTCGTATGGTATGCTGGAAATTTATAGTCCTCCCACAAGAGCATTCAAAGTTAACAGGCAAAGGATAAAAGTTTATCGCGGTGGTATAATGGATCAAACACAGACCACCGTTGACTTGCATGACCCAAAAAATTAAAAAGGGAGGTACAGTCGGGCTATAGACTATAAATTTAGCGCTGACTGGGAGGCAACCCAGTATTTTTTTCCATATTCTATTTTGTCACTCTGACCCAGATAGACTTTTGGTCTCGCTCGAGCGAGCGTGTTTTAATCGCGTTATATCTGATTTTTCTCCTTTTCTCCCTCACTTATTTCTTTCCCCCCTCCAAACCCTAAGCTCTAAATTCCTGAATTTTTCGCTCACAATAGACTATATCCCAAATTTGCAGGCCAAGGAATTTTCGGGGCTTCTCACTACCATCCTCCTAAATCTCCTTCACCGTACATCCCTACCGCCGATTCACCATCAGCCGCCGTTCATCAGCAGCCGCAGCCGTCCCATCTGCTCGAACAAATTCCAACAGTTGAGAAATCTGCACAGGATACACACGAGCTCGCCAAGCACTCTCCTTCCGTTCCAGTCTTCCATCTCCGCCGGTCCTCCATCCGCATCCGGCCATCCACCTGCGTTCATCTTAATCTTCACGGCCGGTCATCTTCTCCGCCGATACCTCCCTTGCCGTCCACCTGTGCTGCACGCTGCCGAGCCATCTCCGCCACAGGATACACACAAGCTCGCCGGACATCCATCTGCTCTCGCTCCAGAGTCCGTTTGCCACTTTCAAATTAGTCTTGCCGGATTTTCATTTATCACAATTCCATGGGGCCTAAACGAGCAATGTTTGATGGTGCATCCTCTTCCCAACGAGCTCCGGCTTCTTCGTCTTCATCGGGCATCGCCGAAAAATTTGTCAATGCTACAGCCAAAGAAAGGTACGACAAGGCTAAACTCAATCGCACCCCTATTCTTGATAGGGGTGTTGAATTAACTCATCCTGATAGTGGCGTATCAATTGATATATTGCATAGGAAATGGAGATTTTTCTGTCAACAAGCAAAGGCGGAGGTTGTGCCTTTAGTGCGAGAGTTTTATGCAAATGCTGCTGAGAAAGAGGATGGTAAAGCGTATGTTCGGTGTAAACTAGTTTCTTTTTTAAAGGAATTTTATTTCTTGAAATTTCAGCCATTATATTAATTAATATTATTAGATTTTTCTTTCTAGACAAGTTCAAATATTTGGTAAATATCTTGTGTATATCTCGTATATGTTAAGATATATATTTGCCATGCTTAAATATTTTCTTGATAATGTAGTTATTAGATATAATATTACTCGATATTATCAAGATTTGATTTGCAAGATTTGATAGAGTTTTATTCCTACTAAAACATGTTTCCTTATTTATGTAGGACTCTATCTAAGAAAACCTTCAAGACTTGGATGCTTATCTATAAAAGGAGGTTTTCACGCACAAGAGAGATAAGGCTTCAGACGTATAATTCTTTGTGCAATCTCTGAATAATTCTGTTGAAGAATTTGAAGAATTCTGAAGCAAGGTTTGCAACCATCGTTGTTGCATGTCCCCGTGCTGCCGTTCGTGTTGAAGACATCAGAGACAACACTGTGGAAACAGTGTTGTTGAAGATCTTTATGTGTTTCTTCAATTTAGGCTACGGGATTTGCATCTGTTATATTACTCTGATTTGTTTAGGATGCAAGTTTGAGTTCTCAACTTGTTGAGAAATTTAGGATTTATTGACTTTTCGTAAAATCACTAGGATTACTTTGTAAGACTGATCTTACGTTTACTAGTGATATTTAGCCATAAGGCACCCACACTAGTTTTTATACTCATGCAAAATTATTTACTTGTGTTTTATTTATGCTTTAAATTTCCGTTGCATTGTGTTGTCTTTGGTGTTGCAACACGAAGCACAACACTACCTATTTTACATAACAAACCACGTACACTGTTTGTTTCACGTGGCATCAAAGCCACCACTTTACTTTACTAAGTGAGTTTTTGGTTTGTGTTACAAGTTAGTTATGGATACTCCGTACACAAGTGCAATTCATCCACCTATTTTGGATGGGACAAATTATTTCCCTTGGAAATTTAAGATGAGCATGTATATTCAATCCATTGATTCCAGGGCTTGGCAATGTGTTCTTGATGGTTGGACACCACCTGTGAGAGATGATGATGTACCCGGGCCAAAGCCAAGAGCACAATGGACAGCCGATGAAAATACTGCGGCTATTTATAATGCAAAAGCTCTTAATGCTATGTTTACTTCTGTTGATATGAAAATGTTTAATCTAATTGGTACTTGTACTTGTGCAAGGGATGCTTGGGAGAAACTTCAAACTCATTGTGAAGGGTCGGCAAGTGTCAAGAAGACAAGGATGTGTCTCCTAACTTCAAAATTTGAGAAATTGTGAATGGAGGAATCAGAGACTATCATGGAATATAATGGAAGATTGAAGAGCCTTGCAAACGAAGCATCTGTTCTTGGTGATCCTATTTCGAACAAGAGACTTGTGTCCAAAGTGCTTCGTTCTGTCATGATTTCACACCAAATTTTGTGCTATAGATGAATCCAAAGATACATCTATAATGGGGTTGGGTGAGTTGACAAGTTCTCTTCGCACATATGAGATGGAGATGGAAGCCGAAGATGACTCCAAAGGTAAGTCTATTGCGTTTCAAGTATTTAATGATGTTTACAATGATTTTTCTGAAGTTCAACAGGAAGTAAAGTAATCTGAACTTGAAGAAAATTTGATTGCCTTGATCTCAAAGAAATTCACTGATTATCTCAAGGTAATGAAAAAAAAGAAAGATGTGAAAAGTGCACAACCTTCGAAATTTCCTGAACTGTCTATTTCAGAGAAGCCTCAAAAGCCAACTAATACTCGAGGACCTCGCCAAAGGTATGAAGGTATGATTCAGTCCTCAAGTAAAATTTTTTATAATGTTCAATGCAGGGAATGTAAGGGATATGGACACTATGCATATGAGTGTGCCAATCGCCTTCGTAAAGTATGAATGTTTCTCTGAGTGATGATCATTCTGAAGAAGAACAAGAAAAGGTTGAACAGGCAGATCTCATATCTTTTACTGCTTTGCTGGAAAGTAAGAAAAATTTTCAGATTAATCAACTCGGTGTTGGCTCCGGTGTTGCAACACCTGGACGCAACACAGTTCAAAAATATGTTTGCTTTGTTGCTTCTAACCTTGATAATTCCAGTGATCATGAAGAACATATAGCTGACGCTTACACTCTGGAGGGTATACAGAAACTCTATGAGGAGTTGTATTATGATTGGATCAAGAGAAATCAGTTGAACACAACTCTCACCAAAGAGAATACTGAATTAAAAGCTGTTGTGGCTGGAAGTCATCATGAGCAAGAAAGATCTGGAATTAGGGTTGTTGAATTCAGAACTTGAAAAGGCAAAAACAACTCTTGCTGGATTTAATTCAAGTTCAATTAAACTTGATACTCTGTTGTCTATGGGTAAGAATGACAAGTTTGGACTTGGTTTTAAAGAAAGTGTTTTTGAAACTGGTGAATCTTCCAAAACACCAGTGTTTGTGAAGGAAGGGAGTGATTCCTTGAACCATCCTTCAACTGCATCTAAAGGTAAGAAACCTATTGTGGAGAAAATTTCTCCTGTTCCAAAGCCAAAACAATGGAAGCGTCCTTTTGTGTGTCATTATTGTCTCAAACCTGGTCACATTAGGCCTTTCTATCGTAAGCTTAAGAATGACTATATTTTGTGGGAATCTAAGAAAGTGTTGCCCCCCGTGTTGCACAAAACCAAGCGCAACACTTGCAGAAAAAGGCCCACTGTGAAGAAAGTATGGACACAAAAATTTGATGTTAAAAGTTTTGTTATTTATACTTTCTTGAAAGCTAACACTACAGGTAATTGGTACTTTGATAGTGGAAGCTCTCGGCACATGACAGGTTTGAAAGATCACCAACGATTAGTAACAATAGATTGAGTTTTTTAATCACTAAAACATAATGTTTGAGATATGTTAATGCATTAAAAACATTAATCTCACCACTCGAAATTTATATGCATTTAAGACGTAACAATTTATTCTATTGTTTTAATCACTGCAGAGATACCTGGAATCACATTTATGTTTGACAATTTCAACTGGTGTTTCCCAAATATGGTATAATCGATCGAATATATCTTACAATGTGTGCAAATGACTAGTTTTATTTTTAAACAAAAATGTGTAAACACATTTTGGTTTTTTTTGGACAAGTACTTTGAAAACGTTTTTAGTGTTTTATAAGTAAAAATAACTTAAAGTATATGTTTGAACACGATTTTTGTAAAATACTTTTTAAAAATATTTTTAAAAAACATTTTTAGTATTTTATAAGGTTGTGTTTAATTTGAATGATTGATTGTGCAAGGATAAATTATTGTATGATTATTAAGCTAATTTGTAGGATATAGAGTAGTTATAGATAATTAATAGGGACAATTCCCAATTTGATCCCTCGTTTAGGTCTCCTTCCTAATTTGGTCATCCGTTTTTTTATTGACCCAATTTGGTCCTCCGATTTTTACCGTATTACTGAAATTGGTCCATCCGTCCAATTAAGCGTTAAATCTAACGGGGATGACCGGCTTATGATGGGCATGTTTGTGTTGCATATTTTATTATCATTTTATTGTCGTTTGTGCGTGCATTCATTTGTTTTAATTAAGTTTTTGTTGGTTTTTTCATACATCGTGTCTACATTACACTCTCCCATGTTTATTTTATAGGACGTAGCGTTTTGTCGAGGAAAAGATGGAAAAGCTATTGCGCGAGAATGAATTACGGAGCAGCAATGATCAGAAAATCATATTTAATTTTATATAAGTCCAAATCCAATCTTTACCGTCCAGAATAAAGTTCAAGATGTTTTAAAGCAGCTTTCCAAATTTCAGCTCAATCCGACGGCTAGATCTCCGAATATGAATTTTGCAAAATCGCTGCTCGCTGGGAGAAAAGTTGCTCGCTCGATCCGCAACATGTTGCGGATCGAGCGGCCAAAAAATATGAAAACAGTAGGTTCGGAAAAGTTGCTCGCTCGATCCGCAACATCTTGCCGATCGAGCGAGATGTGCTGTTCGGAAATATATTTGTAATTTAGGAATTTTTATTATTAAGGACTCTAGCCTTAATTAAAAGATATATCTCAAATTTTAGAGTCAGATTTTTTATGGAAAAGATATAGGAGACCCAGAGGAGGCTCAAGAACCATCTTGGCGGCTAGGTTTTATCTTTCTTGTTCTTTGATTTTAATTCTTCTTGTTTTTATTCTTGGTTGAGGAAGACGAACCCTTGAATTTATTTATCTTGTGAGATTCAGATTTTCATTGTTTGATTTTTATCGAGTATCAAGAGTTGTTCTGATTTATTTCATGCTTGTGTGTTTGATTATTAGATTGATCACCTGATAATTCTTTCGTACAATCTACCGCTAAATTAGAATTCAAATCCGTAATTGTTTGAATCATCTGATTTGTGAAGCAACTATGATTAATATTTTCTGCTGTTGAATTTGTTAAATCGTAGGAACAACAATTGACTAGGCTAAATACAACTGCTGGTGTTTGTGTTGTCTAGCTTCATTAGTTTTACTCATTTGAATGCTACCGTGAATTTAAATCTAGATTGCTATTATCGGGTTAATTTATTGGTAAGGGTTAATTTAGAATGTTGTTTTCTAATTAACTAAAATTAAGGTGAAACAGAAATTTGATTTCCAATGATGAATATTCGATGTGAATTAATTATTTTTAGAGAATCGATGATCGAGTGAATGATTTCAAGGGTGTAGTCGACTGATACCAAGTCTCGTTATTTTATTGATTTTCTTATTTTAATTCTTGCATAGTAATTCTAAAATTCCCAAATCCCCTTTTATTTATTTCAAGTATTTTTAAGAACACAAATAAATTTTACTTTCCTCGTGGGAACGATCCCTACTCTCGCTATTACATGTTATTTAGTTAATCTGAGTTGGGTTAATTTGGGCGCGACACGACTAAGCGTTACCAAATTTTGGCGCCGTTGCCAGGGAACGGTGTTAATTTTTTGTGTACTTTTTTGTTTTTTTGTTTTATTTAGTTCTGAATAATCTCACTCTCTTCTCTTTTCTTTGTTTTTAGTTCTCTCTAGTTCATGCTTTCAGGAGATTTTGCTGAAGAAGATTTTCTCTACGATCCGGAAATTGAAAGAATTTTGCATAGGCAAAGGAGAGAACTTCGAAGGCAACAACAAGAGGCAGCTGCTCGAGCTGCTTTTCCAAGAGAAGAAGAAGAGATGGCTGCTAATGCGAACTTGAGTCTTAGACAATTGGCCACTCCTGATCCCAATCAACAACCCTTATGCATTACTTTTCCTACTTTAGAAAATAATGCAACTTTTGAGCTTAAGTCTGAATTAATTCACTTACTTCCCTCTTTTCATGGACTTGCAGGTGAGGATCCCAACAAACACTTGATGGAGTTTCACGTGGTCTGCACGAGTATGAAACCCCATGGAGTGACAGAGGAACAGATTCAGCTGAGAGCCTTTCCTTTCTCTTTGAAGAGTGCTGCTAAGGATTGGCTATAGTACTTGCCCTCTGGCTCCATCACAACTTGGACGGAGATGAAAAGAACCTTCCTGGAGAAATACTTTCCAGCCTCTAGAGCTGCAAGGAAGGAAATCTATGGGATCAAGCAATACTCCGGGGAATCACTGCATGAATACTGGGAGCGGTTCAAGAAGCTTTGCGCTAGCTGTCCGCAGCATCAGATAAGTGAAAACCAATTGATCCAATTTTGCTATGAAGGTTTGTTACCTCATGACAGGAGCATGCTGGACGCAGCCAGTGGAGGAGTTTTTGTTGACAAAACTCCGATGCAAGCAAGAAATTTGATAGAGAATATGGCTGCAAATTCTCAACAATTTGGCACCATCAGGAACGAGCATCCACAAAGGAAGAACAACGAGGTAAATGTCTCTTCCCTTGAACAGCAATTACTTGAATTGACGACTCTTGTGTGTCAGATGGCTGTAGGGAATGGACAACCTACAAAGGCGTGTGGAATTTGTGCTGCAATGGGACATGCTACTGATACATGTCCCACACTTCATGAAGAAGAAGTTGAATAGGTCAACGCTACTGGAGGATTTCGTGGACCACCCCAGCGAAAATATGATCCTTATTCCAACACATTCAATCCTGGTTGGAAGGATCATCCAAATCTGAGATATGGGAATCCTCAAGCTAATCAATCGGGGCCGCAAGAACCACCGCATAATAAAAATTATAGGCCGCCGTATCCTCAACAGCAACAGCAGAGACCTCAGATACCAACACCAGGTGAGTTCCTCGAAAATATAGTTAAGGAAATTTCCACTAACACTGCAGCTTTTCAATAGGATACCAGAACAAGTATCCAAAACATGAGAACCCAGATGGGACAGCTCGCGACCGCCATTAATAAGTTAGAAGCACAGCACTCAAATGCTCTACCATCGCAAACAATTCCAAACCCAAGAGAAAACGCTAGTGAAATTACTCTAAGGAATGGGAAGGATTTGCAGATCAAGGAAAAAGAGGTAGAGGCTTCACCCAAGAAGAAACCACAAGAAGAGCCGAAGGCGACTGATGGAGAAGCATCCAAGGAAGAAGCGCCAAGAGGTAAGTTTCCTCCCCTTTCTGAATATAAGTATGTCGCCCCTTTTCCCTTAGCGCTAAAAGAGTCTAGAAAAGATGAAGGGATAAAGGACCTTTATGAAACTTTTCGTAGATGTGACTTAAATATTCCGTTGCTAGATGCTATTAAGCAGGTGCCTCGATACGCGAAGTTCTTGAAGGAACTGTGCACAGCAAAGAGGAAACAGACATTGAAGGGCTGTCAAAAAGTGGAACTTGGTGAGAACGTATCTGCTGTGATCCAAAGGAAACTACCCGCAAAATGTAAGGATCCTGGTATGTTTTCTATCCCATGCACTATAGGGAATGTTAGACTTGAGAAGGCCATGCTAGATCTAGGAGCATCAATCAACGTTATGCCTTATTCTATCTATGCTTCTTTGAAACTTGGTCCATTGAACAAAACTGGAATCTTGATTTAGTTAGCTGATAGGTCTAATGCATATCCTAGGGGAGTCGTAGAAGATGTATTGGTGCAAGTGAATGAATTGGTGTTTCCTGCAGATTTTTATGTGCTAGACATGGAAAACGGTGATCATAATAGTCCTATTTTGTTAGGAAGACCATTTTTGAAAACTTCAATGACAAAAATTGATGTTCACAATGACAAACTTACTATGGAATTCGATGGCGAAGTTGTGAAATTTAATATTTATGATGCCATGAAATTTCCTGACAGTGATGATTGTGTGTTTTCTGTTGATATTGTGGATTTCTTGGCACAAGAATATTGTGAGCATGCAGGAGAAGATGAGTTAGATGTGGCTATTACAGCACCCATTATGCAGACAGATGATGGGGTTCGATGCAGTCAAGAAGTGGAAGAGATTGAGAAACTTCTGAATAATTCGCCTGAGCTACCGCAGTCAGGTAATGTCTCTTACTTATCTTTGCCAATCTCTAATACTAGGCGCCTTCCATCTGTTTTGCAGGCGCCAGTGGTCGAACTGAAGATGCTTCCAAACCATCTGAAGTATGTTTTCCTTGGTGAAGGAGAAACACTACCGGTTATCATCTCCAACAGTTTGGAAGTCGATCAAGAGGAGCAATTAATCAAGGTGTTATAAGAGCACAAGACTACTATTGGATGGACCATAGCAGACATTAAGGGAATCAGCCCTTCCATATGCATGCACCGAATATTGATGGAGGAAGGAGCAAACCCTTCATGTCAGCCGCAACGCAAACTGAATCCACCAATGATGGAGGTGGTAAAGGCTGAAATTCTGAAGCTACTTGAAGTTGGGGTCATCTACCCAATTTTTGACAGTCAGTTGGTCAGTCCGGTTTAAGTGGTACCCAAGAAAACCGGAATTACTGTGGTAAAGAATAAGGATGATGAGATGGTTCCCACCCGTATTCAAAATGGGTGGAGGGTTTGTATTGACTATAGGAAGCTGAACGCCGGAACCCGAAAGGACCACTTTCCTTTACCCTTTATTGATCAAATGATTGAAAGGTTAGTGTGTCATCCTTACTATTGTTTTCTGAATGGATATTCTGGTTATTTTCAGATTGCTATCGCGCCAGAGGATCAGGAAAAAACGACATTCACATGCCCGTTTGGCACCTTTGCATATAGACGGATGCCCTTTGGACTTTGCAATGCACCGGCCACTTTCCAACGGTGTATGGTTAGTATTTTTTCAGATTTTATTGAGCATATCTTAGAAGTTTTCATGGATGACTTCACTGTCTATGGTGATTCCTTTGAAAACTGTCTATCTAACCTTGCACTTGTCCTTAAGAGGTGTGTCGAAACCAACCTAGTTTTAAATTCTGAAAAATGTCATTTTATGGTTGGGCAAGGTGTGGTTTTGGGTCATGTTGTGTCATCTAAGGGAATAGAGGTAGATAGGGCTAAAATTGATATCATTCAGTCTCTCCCTTATCCCACATGTGTGCGGGAAGTGCGTTCTTTCCTTGGCCATGCAGGTTTTTACAGGAGATACATTCAAGATTTTGCCAAGATCGCGTCCCCCATGTGCAAGCTCTTACAAAAAGATGTGTCATTCGAGTTTAATGAGTCATGCAAATCATCCTTTGACAAATTGAAGAACTCCTTGACATCTGCACCAATAATCCAACCACCGGATTGGAGCCAGCCGTTTGAAATTATGTGTGACGCTAGTGACTATGCCGTAGGAGCGGTATTGGGACAAAAAGTTGGGAAGGCATCGCACGCTATCTACTACGCTTCGCGCATTTTGAACGATGCCCAACGAAACTACTCACACTACTGCATTAATTGTTTATCTGATTGAGTCGGGTAATTTGGGCGTACACGATAAGCGTTACCAAATTTTGGCGCCGTTGCCGGGGAAAGACATTTAATTTATTTGTGTTTTTGTTTTTGTTTCTTTGTTTTTTTTATTCCTCCTAGTGTTACTCTGGTTTGTTCGTGCGTGCAGGTGAATCTTCGGAAGAAGAAGAGTTTTCATACGACCTAGAGATAGAAAGAATTTTGCATAGGCGAAGGAGGACTTTTATGGTGTAATACTTTGAGATGTCAAATCTACAAGTATTCACAAGTTTTACCCAGCAACACGGAGAGCCTTTCTACGCAGCATAGAAGAGATTCAATGATTTAGCAACCATCTTCCGGTAACATGATTTTTCTAAATATTCTCTCCTTACATATTTTTTTGATGGTTTGGATGCAGTGACAAGAAAATGGGTAATTGATGGAGCTTTCACAATTGGTATTTCAATATTTTTCCGAGATGATGATACCATGAGACGTCTATTGGATGATATGGCCGAGTTTGACTATTACTGGTATTCGCAATCTCAATACCCAGATTTTACAGACCAACAATTCGAGCTTCAAAAGGAGAAGGGAAGTTGTTCGCAGTTGATCTTACATCCGCTGGAAGATATCATGAGCAAGCTTGTGGCATCGACTGTGGAAACTATAGAAGATCTGAAAAAGTCTAGATGTGACCTTGTGGAGCACATGGAGAATATCAAGAGATCACTCGTCCATGAATACCGAGAACATGAAGTGAAGCAAGATACTCAAGCATTGACCAACCCAATTTGGTTTAATGATGATGACTCAGAGAACCAGGATTGGGAGTGCAAATCAATTCCTGGTGAAGATTTAGAGGCGTTTGAGTCTTCTCTTCTTATTGAACCTTAGTCGGAAGATGTTCTGGAAGAAATAGCATATGATGGAAATATGTTACCACTTGAGTTTGAGGATGACGGAGTTCAAGATTCTATCGATATGAGCTCATCGATAGTATTATCATACACACATTCCCAAGATCCTTCCTTTCCATTCGTACCAGTCTCACAAGATGTTAGCTTCCAAGTCTTTTCCCATGTTTATCAGCTACTTTGGAGTGTTGTTGCGGTGACGAGCTTTAAATGTTTATATTTGGCCAAGCTTGAGGGCTTATGGAACCAAGACCCGTTTGTGGTGTCAAATGACACTTATTTTGGGTGTCAGCCGCTCTTTGAGCAGTGCTTCTGAGAGTCAAGCTGAAGACTGAAAATCAAGCGCTGGCTGGGAGGCAACCCAGTGTTTTTTTTTTCTTTATTTCATTTTTTTTGTTTTTGTTTTTGTTTTGTTTTGTTTTGTTTTTGTTTTTCTTTGTTTTCAGGAGCCTAGCCGCCCCATCTGCGTCCAATTTTCATTAGGAGTCTTCCATTATTCATCCTGAGGCCAAAGAGGACGACAACGCCAACACTTGAACCAGGAGAGTTCTGTTTTAATTTTGCATCTCGTTATCATTTTGTTATTTGTGTTGTGTGTTGTGTTTTTAGTGCTAGAGCATTGAGGGCAATGCTTTAGATAAGTGTGGGGGGGTGCATTCAGTGTTTTGTTGTTTGTTTTGCATTATGTTTGTTGCGTACTTGCATATAGTTTGTAAATTGTTTCATGAGTGTTTTGTGTGCATAAGTAAAGGATGGTTTCTACCCTTTCTAGCCTATGATGAGATAGTTGAAAAATGATGATTTTTTAACTATTTTAACTCTTGATCAGATTTGAGAAACCGTAGGTTGTTTGTTGAATATTTTTAAGCACACATGTTTAACCAGTGAAGTGTAGCGATGTATTAGATATCGTGGATGTCTGTTGGACTATTGCACGACAATAGGTGGGTTGTGGATCTTGATTGTGTTCTATGAATTTTGATGAGACTCTAGTAAGACACTTATGATCTTGGGCGCACCTAGAAAAAATAAATAATAAATTTTATACAACTCCATCCGGGCCTAGAAAGGATTGAAATCCTAATCCTAAAAGATTAAATTCAAGGCTAAGTATGCGGATTAAATGGGGTTGATGCTCCATCTGGGCTATAGACGAGGGGATTGAAATTCTAATCCTGTCTTAGTTATAGCTAAGTATGCTGGTAATTATTGGGGCTAAAGCAATACCGGGTGCAAAATCCGGAGGTGCGTAATTATTCTCAAGAAAGTTGTGTTGTGTTGAATGATTGTTGGGAGGAGAGTTCTTGATGGTGAGGCTTGCACTGAATTGTTATAGGTCGGCAAACAGTTCTGAAACTTTGTTCTTTTGAAGTTGCATGTAACTGGGGTATCATGGCACACACACACGTTCTCTTTCGCTGAAGGTGTATCATTGATGATTGAGAGTCGCTATGAACTTATTTTTAGATGAAAGTGGTTTTTTCTGAGGCTATCTTAAGCATGATCATCCTTACTTATGTGTTTCTTCTGTTTCATTTTGTTTTTGTATACTTGCTCGAGGGCGAGCAAGGATTAAGTGTGGGGGTATTTGATGGGCATGTTTGTGTTGCATATTTTATTATCATTTTATTGTCGTTTGTGCGTGCATTCATTTGTTTTAATTAAGTTTTTGTTGGTTTTTTCATACATCGTGTCTACATTATACTCTCCCATGTTTATTGTATAGGACGTAGCGTTTTGTCGAGGAAAAGATGGAAAATCTATTGCGCGAGAATGAATTACGGAGCAGCAATGATCAGAAAATCATATTTAATTTTTAGAATTCCAAATCCAATCTCTACCGTCCAGAATAAATTTTAAGATGTTTTAAAATAGCTGTCCAAATTTCAGCTCAATCCGACGGCTAGATCTCTGGATATGAATTTTGCAAAATCGCTGCTTGCTAGGAGAAAAGTTGCTCGCTCGATCCGCAACATGTTGCGGATCGAGCGGCCAAAAAATATGAAAACAGTAGGTTCGGAAAAGTTACTCGCTTGATCCGCAACATCTTGCCGATCGAGCGAGATGTGCTGTTTGGGAAAATATTTGTAATTTAGGAATTTTTATTATTAAGGACTCTAGCCTTAATTAAAAGATATATCTCGAATTTTAGAGTCAGATTTTTGATGGAGAAGATATAGAAGACGCAGAGGAGGCTCAAGAACCATCTTGGCGGCTAGGTTTTATCTTTCTTGTTCTTGGATTTTAATTCTTCTTGTTTTTATTCTTGGTTGAGGAAGACGAACCCTTGAATTTATTTATCTTGTGAGATTCAGATTTTCATTGTTTGATTTTTATCGAGTATCAAGAGTTGTTCTGATTTATTTCATGCTTGTGTGTTTGATTATTAGATTGATCACCTGATAATTCTTTCGTACAATCTACCGCTAAATTAGAATTCAAATCCGTAATTGTTTGAATCATCTGATTTGTGAAGCAACTATGATTAATATTTTCTGCTGTTGAATTTGTTAAATCGTAGGAACAACAATTGACTAGGCTAAATACAACCGCTGGTGTTTGTGTTGTCTAGCTTCATTAGTTTTACTCATTTGAATGCTACCGTGAATTTAAATCTAGATTGCTGTTATCGGGTTAATTTATTGGTAAGGGTTAATTTAGAATGCTGTTTTCTAATTAACTAAAATTAAGGTGAAACAGGAATTTGATTTTCGATGATGAATATTCGATGTGAATTAATTATTTTTAGAGAATCGATGATCGAGTGAATGATTTCAAGGGTGTAGTCGACCGATACCAAGTCTCGTTATTTTATTGATTTTCTTATTTTAATTCTTGCATAGTAGTTAATTCTAAAATTCCCAAATCCCCTTTTATTTATTTCAAGTATTTTTAAGAACACAAATAAATTTCACTTTCCTCGTGGGAACGATCCCTACTCTCGCTACTACATGTTATTTAGTTAATCTGAGTTGGGTTTATTTGGGCGCGACACGACTAAGCGTTACCAGCTTAGCCCATTCAAGCTTCACTTCTCACCTATTCAACCTGTAAACCCTATGCTTCCTCATTTTCCTTTCTCTTAAATGCTATGAACCCTAAGTCAGAGTTCGTTCCCTCGAATTTGGCCGCTCAAAAACGTAGTAAGTTTCCTTCCTTTTTTTTGGGTTTCTTTTCAAGTTCTTGGCTTAATTTTTTTTCATACTTCCTCGGTTAGGTTTTCTTCTTAGCATGTGATGAAAATTCAAGTTTTTTTTTCTTTTCTTAAATTGTAAAAATCACACGTTTCTTGTGATCGATTAAAAGTTGGTTTTGTTCCTTCTTTTTTATTTTTCCCCACAAATAATAAATTGTGTGATTTATTATTTATTATTAATTTTTGTAGGAAGTACGGTGTTTTTGTGATTTGTGAGGAGATAAGGTGTGTTTAAATCAGCTTAGATTTTAACATTAATTGTAAATGATGCATTCCAAGAACCAACAACCTTGAAGACTCGAGTGCATTAATTTTTTTAAACATATACAGAATGAGTATTGCATATGCCACTCACAAATTCTATCATTGTGCATACCAAGATTGGGTTGAGGTCACTCACAAATTTCATTATGGTGGTTAAAAAACAGTACATTGTTTTCCAAAAAATTTTTATCAGTTTTAATGAAATGGACAGATTTTTGGTGCTTGTTACGTACACTTGTGTTAAACGTATTGTTACATATCACGTTAAATTTAACTGTTATTTTGCGATAGTATCCTAGTTTGTGTTTAATTTTGAAAGTTGTAATTGTGGAATATTGTTTGTTGTTCAGAATTGGTTGTGCTTCATAAGGCCATTTGTGCTAAAATGGTGAGTCTCAGAATTTAATTTTTGTTCAATTATTTATTTATGATATACTTTTTTTCTTTGAGCAAATGTTAATTAAGATTTATTTTCCAATCTAGGGGAAAACATATGTTGTGTTTGTTGGTCGTAAACTTGGTGTTTATGATAGTTGGGAAGAAGCACATGGTGAAGTGAATAAATTTAGTGGTGCTTCCTATAAATCATATTTGAGCAGGAAAGAGGCCGTGAAATCTTTTGATGCATTTATGAAGAAAAGAACAAAACAGTCTGCAATTTATCACTATCAACATAGTCAAAGTACTCAAACTGTCCATCGATGTATTCTTTGTACTCAAGACCAGATTTCATACCCCGTTATAATGTAGTTTCGTAAGACAATCTGGTCATCCGCAAATTCCTAAAACAACATGCAAAAATTAGAACTCAATAAATAATGAAAATATTAACATAGTGATAGTATGAAAATCATATACATATATGTGTGTATTACCATAATTTGGAGTCTGATACAAGCGAGATTTACTACGTTGAACCATTAAATCTCATAAAGACGAAATCGAGTATAATCAGCAAATGAACTTTCCTTAAAATTTTCAGTCCTGCAAATAATTTAAAAAAAAATCTGCTTAGGTAGAGTTGAAGATTCATATATAACCTAAATAAGGTGAAACTAAGATAAAATCAAAATTTTGGACAAACAAGCTAAAAATTAACAATTTGAAACTAAGAGAAAATCAAGACTTTGGTTAAACATGATAATTAACATAGCAACTGTAAACAAAAGATATTCAATATATGCTATAAATAATTTCAACATAAAAACTACTTTATGTAAAATAATGAAATTGCGTGTATAATATAAAATCCAATTAGTTGTGTGTGTGATGTGAACATGAATTAAATTAATCTGCTTAATTATTTTGTTAAAGATCGAGCATTTCATGGCAAGCTAAAGTGTGATGCTTTAGCACTATCAAGATTCTTAAAGGGATGGATGGATATGAAGCTAATTAATATTCTATAATTTATGAAATAACTTCCCAAAAAGAAAAAAAAAAAAAAATCTGAACTTTTAACCCACCGAGCAGCTGAAATGAAGAGCCCAAACTAGGAAAAACAAGTGTAGATTCGAGCAAACAGAGAGCTTCGATCCAAGAACAACTCCAAATCAATCTACGCCCATTGAGAGAGATTCAAAGAATTGAATCTCGAACCCTAAGCTGTCGGAATAGGGTAACCGCTGCAGTTGGCCGCCCGTGGAGAGACACCGTCGCAGCTGATGGGCCACCAAAACTACATGAACAAGGAGTAGATTATGTTTAGAGTGTCGGTGGAGAATGAAATTGGAAAATATGGGTTGACCGGTTGAAGAAGGTGAGAAGTAAACTTTCAATGGGTTAAGCAGATAAATCTCGTTAGTTTTTACACTTAGTTGGATGGAAGGACTAATTGTGAAAAACGATAAAAAACGGAGGATTAAATTGAGTCAATGAAAGAATGATGGGACGACATCAGGAAAGCTACCTAAAATGAGGGGCGAAATTTAGAATTATCTCATAATTAATAATATGTTTACTTTGACGGATTAAGTTTGTGATTGAAATTATAATTAAGAAGTAAATTACGATTTTAACCTTTAATTACTATGATATATATATAGATCTACGAAATCATAATAAAAAAAGATCAAATACAGAAACAAAAATTTTACAAATAAGAAAGAAAGTTAAAAAAAAATACAAACGCATGAGGACAAAAAAAAAAGGAGAAAAATCTCAAAAAACAATGATGAGTCGTTTACTTGTTTCAAAACCTTACAAAGTTGGAATGATAAAAACTTGCTCAGAAAAAAAATTAGGCACGACTTTACCTCGGAGGTGAAATATATATATTGCATGCAGTGAAATTTGGGCAAATGAAGAGGCAAATCGGAGGGAAATAAGCGGACTGAGAAGAAAGAGTAAAAGAGAAAATGGGAAGGATATAATAGATGTTTTTTTTTTTATCACAGTCTACATATTTATAATCCCTTATAAAATTTGAGACTAAAAATCATGTGTGAATCATTATTAATGGGCTTAAGGATTTAGGAGGATTTTCATTTTTGCAACTAAACATAGGACTAACCCTAATTAATTATGTCATCCCTTCCTTATCAAGACAAGTAAACGCAGACTAAATGAAAATAATTTAAAGTATGTTTGAACAAGATTTTTGTAAAATACTTTTGCAAAAATATTTTTAAAAAGTGTTCTCCGAGTTTATTTTTTAAAAAACAATTAGGAGATGTTTTTAGATATTTTTAAAATGAAAGACAATGATTGAAATCAAAATACATTACTTTTCTAATGTTAAAATATTTTTATAGAATAATTGTTCAAACACATATATTACTTATTCTTAAAACAACTTTAAATTATTTTATAATTTTTTTCAAAAAAACTAATTTTATAATAACATTTTATAAATGCTTATCCAAACAAAGTGTTTATAACTTTAAGACTTTTTAAGGTTTGTTTTAAGAGTCAATTATGAATAAATCCCCAAACCCAAACCTTTCTTTCTCCCAACTCCCTCCCTTAAAGATTCTTTTTTTGCACTCCCTAAGGACCACAAAACTTGATTATTTTATTATTTAATTCTTTTACTCAATTTGAGTTGTTTTGTGCTTAGATCTGAAGGTTTTATACTTATATCTAAAGATCTCTGTGCTTACATCTCATGTTTTAATGCTTATTTTGGAACAAAGAATTATGTGCAAAAAATGGTATCAGAGCTTTAGGTTAAATATTCAGACTTAATATTATTCGTTAACTCATACTTTTCTTTGTTGAGGAGAAGATTTTTTACAAAAGATGACTTCAAACGAAGGTTTGAATCAAGAGGATTTTATTTATATGAAATCCTATAAACAAGTTAATCTGTTCACAATAGATTACTTACGACAGAAAGATGATTTCTAACTCTCAATTTTTAGAAATTACCCCAGATTCCTCTAAACTCTCCGGAGATCTTAGAGAAATTCAAAAGACGGTACAATATTACAGCAATCATCTGTATGAAATACCTCGGCAGATTGAAGGAATCCTTAAGAAACAAGAAGAAATTCTTGTAACCCTAAAGGATCTTCAAACTAAAATCACAAATCTAGAACAAACTTCAGGTTCTAGAAAAGGAAATGCAGGAGGAAGGTTACCACTCTCGTTTGGTACCGAACCGTTGTTACATCAGAAAGGTAAAACCAAAATGGTTCAAAAACCTTTAACTGATGATGAAAGGATGATTAATCTTATAAAAGCAGTATCAGAGAAAAACACTATCTGATGACTACTTTAGAGAGATTAAATCTCGAGGATCTACAAGATCTCGCAGATTCTTTTGCGAATCTCAAAGTAGTAGATCTAAAAATGAACTCCCCTGAGGGTGAACAACCCATAGGAAATCCCCCAAGATATGCGGTTAAAACAGAAGAACCACATAGTGAGTTTCAGGTTGGAGAAAATTCACATCCAGCAGGAACCAGATCAAGAAGAAGTAAAATCCCACTCCATCAAACTCCTTACGGAAAAACTGTTTTAGATCCAATACATCCTTACGGGGTTATGTTAAACCTTAATGTTTTGGACTTCAAAAATAGAGAAGATCTTATAGATGATTGGACGAGCTATGAGAATTGCAGCAGAGACATTAGATCTCAATAAAGAAGGATTCATTAAACTTCTAGAAATGAGTCTAATGGGATCTGTCAAGATTGCTTGAGAGGTGACTATGCCAGATACGAAGGAATCAATCTTAGCAGGAGAATCCCTCAGCGAAATTGGAGAAAGAATGGCCACCCTATTTAAAGCACAATTCATAGGGGTAGACTATTTCAACAATCAAAATACAGAGAAAAAGAGAAGATATACTCAAGCTCTGTATAGCCTCGAGTTACATGATATCTGTTTAGTTGATGAATACATTATGTTATTCACTAAATACAGATGGAATTCAGGAGTCGAGGAAAATGTAGCTATTCAGCTATTTTTGCAAAAATGCCAAGTCCCTGGAGAGAAATGCTGATTAAAGAATACGTTCCAGGTCATCTTGACACTTTGGCAAGACGCGCGTCCTTTTTGAAAGAAAAATTGGCAGAATGGTGCCATATGGCAGCATTACAGAAGAACTACAAAAAAATAAGGGGTATAAATAAACGTACACCTTTATGTTGTAAAGATAATGATCTTTCAACGATCATTGGAAACAGATCACAGGGATTTAAAAGGAAGAAATTCAGAAGTAATCCCTACAATAAAAGAATGAGAAGTTCTTGGAAACCAAGAACATTTTGGTCCAAACAAAAGGCCAGATCTTATAGGTCAGGAAGAAGAAGTGGACCTACAAGAACATCCCCAGTAACAAGCTCATCACAAAGCAGGGAAAGAACACCATCAAGAAGAACTTTCAGAAGAACTCATACAAGAGCAAGTGAAAGTTTCAAGGATTGCAACTGCTGGACATGTGGAGCAAGAGGACATATATCTACAAATTGTCCAGAAAACGAGAAAAAAGGAGTTAAACTCTTTGAAGAAACACCAGATATGGATGATGCGGTCTTCTTTCAAGATCTAGTCCTAGTATATCAATTTGAGGATATCCCCTCAGATAAAAGGATATACGAAGAAGAGATATTGTTTAGTCAAGAAGATTCTGAGGATGGATCAGAATCAGAATCAGAATAAAGAAGAAGTGTTTTGGCATGAAACACATGAAAGTTTGGTTGGATTCTTTAGCCAAACCACGATATCTCATAATATGGTCCAAAGGATTATGAGAGAAAATCCAACGTTACAAAAGTACCAGGGATTTTCGGCAGGACAAGTAGAAAGAGTCTTAGGCAACCTAGGGCTTAGACAAAGAAGACATAATTTGATTTACAAAGTATCCAGAAAGGAAATGGTAATCCCCATGGAGTTAACAAATAATAAAATAGAGATGCAGTTAATTCCTTTTGAAGAAATAAGAGAGGAATTGCAAAAGTTGAAAGGTGAGGTAGCAAGGACGATGTCTTGGATTCATATTGGAGCAATCCAAATAATGATCAAGGCAACTTTTAAAGAAGGAATAGATTCACCCATAGATATCGTAGTATGCGATAAAAGAATGGGGAATATTCAAGATGCTGTCCTGGGTACTATCTCAGGAAATCTTTGTGCAGGAAAAATTGTAGGAGTTATCTATCCAAGAATAGCCTACAATTTAGCTGACAGGGACTTTAGTCGAGCCTTGACGTTGCATCAAAACTTCAAGGAAAAGAGACTAATGAAGGAAGGTAATAGACCATATTCTATTACATATCAAATTTCACATTCTCTTTCTAATACTCATCATTCTGAATTATTTATTAGAAATGAGTTCATTGAAATTTCAGAGATCTTTGGGAAAGTTGCTCATGCAATATACCCAGAAAGAATCGAGTTTTCTTTAATTCAGGAAACAGACATTCAAATCCAAGACAGACCAGTTCTATACAGAGACCTTAAAATAGAACCTCGAAGGTTATCTTTTCAAGGAAACCGAATGACAAGTAGGAGATGGGACAAATCTCCTATTCAAGAAATTCCACCAGAAGAAAAAGAGTTTTCTATAATAGGAAAACTCAGATCTCCAGAATGATGGAAAGAAGTGAAAATAGTATTCGATATTACAAGTCATCGGAACCAGTTCCCTTAATCAGATTCGAGAACTCTGTTTACAAACAGAGGAAGAAGCAGCTGTTGAAATTAGTAAGTCATGAACATGATTTACTAGATCGCATTGAAGAGGTAGAAAGGAGTAACCATACTCTACCTTCTAAAGCCTTAGGAAGACTAAAAGTGAATAGTCTTAATCGGATTACTGAGTTACAACACAGTCTGTTAAAAATGGCAGGGCCATTTAGTAATCCCTTTAAAAAATGACAACAAGTCCTTTCTCCATATACATTCCGATAGGGATGTTGTATGAACAATATAAGGCTGAATACTTTGCAGCTTATATTGATTCGGGAGCAGGAATTTGTACAGCAAAAAGAGGAGTCTTCCCTGAAAAATGTGAAGAAGATTTGCCAAAAATTGCTGGACGAGATTTCTCTCGAAGAATTTTAATTCTTTGCAAAGGAATAAAACAAGCAGAGATCCTTATAGGAGGAGCAGGTCAGACACCTTGGTACAAGGTAAAGACACCACCAATCTATTTTCATGATACAGGAGCTGATATCCTGTTAGGAAATAACTTCTTACAAATGTTTAAGAAGTACACACAAGACAATGAGTCAAGAAGACTTATGTTCACTACAATTTGTGATCATAAAATTATCGTTCAAAGACTCAAAGTTGTTTTTTATCGACAATTGCCGATAATATTTCGTAGCCAGCGTGGTGATAAGGGACAACTTTTTCACCCAAAAATGAAAGATCCAAGAAGGTTTGGAGAAACCATGTTGAAAATAACAACAGAACAAGAACTCCAAACAGAGGATATGGAGCTTCTCAAGGTAACTCTAAATCATAGAGATATAGAGTTAGAAAATAAGGTATCCCTTGAAGATGTCAAAAAGAGGCTCAAAGAAAGTTATAATGAGCATCCTTTGGCATGATGGGATAGAAATCAACTCAAAGCCAGTCTTACTCTAAAGGAAGGCAAAGAGTATGAATTCGTCAGATATAAGCCTATCCTGATGAACATAACAGATCAAAGGGATATGAGAATGATTATCAAGGAACATTTGGACCTTGGTGTAATCAAATAAGGAGTTTCATCATATAGTAGCCCAGGTTTTCTGGTCAGAAATCATGGTGAAATAAAAAGAGGGAAACCTAGGTTAGTTATTAACTACCAAGGTATTAATAAAATCCTGGAGTTTGACGAGTACTTCATACCTAGTAGAGAACATCTAATTAGCTGTGTACGAAATGCTAGAGTGTTTTCGAAATTTGATTGTAAGTCTGGATTCTACCAGATAAGAATGGAAGAAGGCAGTAAGAAATTCACAGTCTTTTTTACTCCACAAGGACACTATATTTGGGAAGTTATGCCTATGGGATTGGCTAATGCACCCCAGATATTTCAAAGAAAGATGGATAACCTTTTTAAAGATTATTTCAACTTTATGTTTGTTTATATTGATGATATTCTTATAGCATCAAAAAATATAGACGAACACGTTAAACACTTAGAGATTTTCTCTAAAATTTGTAAACAAGAAGGACTGGTGTTATCTGAAAAGAAAGCAGTCATAGAAACAAGGAAAATTGAATTCCTCGGTATTGAGATTGATGAAACTGGAATAATTCTACAACCTCATATTGTGGAAAAGGTAAAGAATTTTCCAGATAAACTCAAAGATGTAAAACAACTCCAGAGTTTTCTTGGAGTAGTTAATTTTGCAGGGATGTTCATTAACAATCTAGCAATGTACAGAAAGGTGTTCAGTCTTTTGTTAAAAAAGGATGCTAGGTTTATATGGACCGATGACCATACTAAAGGGGTAAACCAATTAAAAGAGATATGTAAGAATCTCCCAAAAATGGCTATACCCGTAGATGAAGATGATCTGGTATTATTTACGGATGCCAGCGACGATTGGTGGGCGGCAGTCCTTACCAAAATCACTCCAGATGGGGAAATACCATGTAGATACTGTAGCGGTCTTTTTTCAGAATCTGAGGCCATTAGATGGCATATCAACGAGAAGGAATTTTATGCGGTTAAAAGGGCTTTTGAAAAATGGCCATTATTTTTACTTGCTAAAAAATTCACTCTGAAGGTTGATAACACCCAGGTAAAAGCTTTCCTAAAGAATAAGATTGAATCTAAACCTGAGAAAGCTAGGTTATTAAGATGGCAAGCATTATGTCAAAATTATATTTTTGATATTGTTATTATTAAATCTCATGAAAATATTCTTGCAGATTTTTTAACAAGAGATGGAAGGCAGTGACGTGGATTCCATCCTGAAAATGCAGAGGCATCTCAGGGAACACCTTGGGTTGCTTCAAAACGAGTTCAACCAGTTAGCCATTAATGCTGAAATGGCCGGAAGGTTACAACAAGCTGATCGGATCAAAGTATCTAATCGAATTACAGGATGTATGCAAGCTCAAACACAACTATGGGCTGCTATTCAAGGGCCAATTGTGAAGGCTATAAAGAAACCATTGGTTTCTCATAAACAAGATATACTAAAACCATTGGTTTTACAAGAACAAGAAATACAACCACCGGTTGTGAAACAAGATGTTGAGGAATCTAAAACTCAAGAAACAAGAGCTAATCTATCATCAGCCTTTGATGATCTGGATGAAGCAGCAATTGATGAGGATAACTCATCAAGTCAACCCTCCGCCTCTGGGGTAAAAGAGAAAGAGATCAATCTTAGGCCCAACACTGACAAGGGCAAATCTAAGATTGATACTAATCCATCTATTATTTCTCCATTCCAGGTTTATCAACAGAAGTGGGAGAAATTGAATACAAGGAATGAAATCAACCCGAACACTTGCAGGGTTGATGTTGCAGGAATATATCCAAGGGTTTGGCTAAAAAACAATGTCAATCCTAAAGATGTAAAACTCTGGTATGAATTTGGGGCTTTGGCCTCAGTTTATACAACGTCACCAAGCTTTCTGGAGATATCACAGTTACCAAAATGGATTCAGGAAGCAGTCCAAGAAACATGGACAAATAATGATC
Organism: Henckelia pumila; assembly: GCF_033568475.1. Taxonomy (NCBI): domain Eukaryota; kingdom Viridiplantae; phylum Streptophyta; class Magnoliopsida; order Lamiales; family Gesneriaceae; genus Henckelia; species Henckelia pumila. Next base: position 195,083,718 of record NC_133121.1, read on the forward strand.
ATTGTCCAGAGGAGATGTGCTTGAGTTATATTTTTTCAGTGCAGCTCCAGAACCAACAGTGAAAGGATCACACGAACCCTTTCATTTTATCAAGCTGAGGAGACCTGAGATAAACAGTCATAAATTTATCAAAGATCCTAAAACTGAAGAAATACCCTTGGTGTCCACTTTCGGGGAAAATGAGATCTCAACCAGAAGGGCAAGGGGTATTTGGGTCTGTCTTACTGAAATGGACAAAGTCAAGTTTCCATTCAAATTTTATCAGAATTCTGTGAACGGATCGTTCCTGTTGAACACAATGACAGGAAAAACTACAGCATTTGTGGAAGAACTCTTCGAAAAAAAGAGAAATCTATTGTGGAACAACAAGCTGCCGGGGAGTAAAGAAACTCGCCGAAAATTTTGTAACATGGCTCATATTGGATGATGGTCAGAGAATATCTGCCCAGAATGCCCAAATCAGAAGGAGCCAGAATTTGGAAAAACCTTTAGACCCCGAACGGATCGAAAGGATTTTTTCGAGACAAGCAAAGGTGGACAAGGACCACCAAAGATGCGTTTTCACAGGGGTCTATTTCAAAAGCAAAAGATGCCCCGACAACAATAAAGCAGGCATGTGAGGAGAATAAAGCCAAAAGAAAGTGGCAGGCATGTGATTCCTCCACTAGTAAAAGATGCCATCAATAATGACATAAAAAATTCAAGACAGCTGTCTCCTCCACTAGTAAAAGATGCCATCAATAATGACATAAATAAAGACAAGACAGCTGTAAGATTCCCTGAAGTTTCTCGGTGAAACGAGTGGTACTACAGCTATAAATACAGGCATTTGAGGAAGCTGAAGACATCGATCATTCCCTTCAGTTTTCTTACGAATAAAATTGTTGTAATATTTCTCTTTCTATTGTAATAAGTTTTCGTTTATGTATTTCAAGAACGAGGCTACTATGAGTAGCTAAACAAGTTGTCTTCTCCTCTTCAAAGGAGTTGATTTATGTAATAATATTATGTCTGAATAATTTTTCTAAAGTCTCTTGTTCTTTCATGTTCATATTTTATAATTAAATTTATATATCATACGCCTTAAGGTAGAAAACGAATTAAGGCTATGCTGGGTGTCGTTGAAGGAGCTTGTGCAGAAACCATCTGTTGCGACTGCGTGGTTGGAGTGTGAGAAGCACTTCGTAAAACTCGGCAGGTATGACCCGACGATATTATGGTCAAAGAGGTATTTAAATTTGATTTACTTTACGGAAGCATGTTGGACCCTAATCTAAAGTATATAGGCTGGAAACCTTGCGCAACCAATAGTTCTTCACGACATGAACTGGTTCGATAGATAAAACAATGCCAAAGTACAAAAGATTAGTTAAATACTTGTTTAATCAAAATTGGGGACCACTAGGGAGTGCAAACTAAAAAATTTGAATGTAAAGAGTTAGAAAAAATTTATGTTTAGGTTTAGGGATTTTAAAATAATTACCCCTTGTTTTAAAAGAAAGTTCGTGTACTAAAACATAAAATACTGATTAAATTTTGACTTTATATATATTTTTTTGTCCCATAAAAAATATATTTGGTCATTGATTTGTTGTTTTAATTTTGACTTTTTTTTATATGAAGTACATAATAAATAAAAGATAAAATAGTAGTGAATCTGTAAGCATATTTAAGGGTTCAGATTGAAAGTGAATGGCCCCATCCAACGGCTGGCATGGTCATCTCAGGGCTTCCACGAAAACATCATAAATCCTCTTCCCCAGCCTCCAATCTCCACTCCTCTTTCATTCAATAACTCAGATTCATTCCCACATATTATACACACACACATATACATACAACACTATCCCATATATCTGTGTATCTATATATTTATTCTTGGAAAGATTCCTTATCATCATCACACCTTGGTTTTATACTATAATTCCTTGAAAATGCAAGCCAATAATGGGTCTGAATCTACCAAAAATAAAGACAGCAATAATGATGCAAGTAGTAATGGCATTAACAAGGGTGTTGGTGGCGGGCAGCATTTTGCGCCGCCGCAGCCGCATTTGTTGCCGGCAATTCCGGGGCAGCAGTGGGTGGCGATGCAGTACCCGGCCGCAGCGGCGGGGATGGTAATGCAGCATGGGATGATGGCGCCGCCGCATTACCCACCGCATTACGTGCCGTATCACCCCCACCAGCCTCCGCCGCCGTCTCCGCAGCATAGCAGCACCAATGGGGAGAACCGCACGATTTGGGTTGGTGACCTCCTTAACTGGATGGATCAGGATTATCTCCGAAACTGCTTTGCTTCCACGGGAGAGGTATACGTTTGTGTATTTTTTTTACGCCTACTTTTTTTTTTCTTTTAAGTAAAATTGATGGTTCTTTTAATGGGTTTTTGTTTTTGATTCTTGGTTAATCGTTGATGGTATTGTTTAAAAGATGTATGATAGGTAATGGAGTCGAAGTTAGTGTAAAGATGTGATTTTTAATAGTTGAAATTGGTGACTTAGCTTTAGTGATTGATTCGTTGTGCAGATGGATTTTGTTGATTGCATGCGAGTACTTTTCGGTATTTCTTCATTTGGAATTAGAATGTAATGTTGAGTGATGAGTTGGCTATGAATTGGAAAATTTTTCGGGGGCTCCATGATGCATATGTTAATCAACAATGCTTTTTTGGTCTGTATAGTTACTGTTTTCTGGGTGTTTGTGATTGGTGCTTATAACAGTTAATTCAGAATATAACAACGTGGATAGCATTAGAATACTTTTGTAGCATTTCCGAATTGGAATTCGAAAGTATTTGTTGAGTGATGGGTCAGCTATGAGTTAGAAAATTTTCAGAAGTTCATGGTACAATATTACTAATGAATAATGTTGTTTTGGCCCGTATAGCTAGTCAGTTACTATTTCTTGGTGACGTTTGTTCTTTTCTTTTGGGTAATTGGTTCTTATAGCAGTTAATTCAGAATATAAAACTGTTGATGGCATTTTAGTACTTTCGTAGTATTTCGTGATTATAATTAGAATGTATTTGTTGAATGATGAGGTTGCTTATGCGTGAACTGGGGTTCTGCAAGTTGGTCATTCTGGAGTGATGACACTATTTCCCCTATTAAACATTTACTTTTTGGTAAAGCAGCATTTAACTTTTAAATCTTCTGTTTTGTAATGCATACTTCGGTTTTTCTAATATGCTGAGATGGTGTACCAGTTTTATTTATTTCGACAGCTTTCTAGAATGATTAATGCGTCTTGATTCTCTTGAATACCGTGGCAATAACATTTCCTTTGCCTAGTTAGATTGTCAACTATTTCTCATTTTCTATTTCAGAGTTGCTCATCATATAGTTACTCTGTTTCCTAGCTCAATATGAAACTTTTAATATAACATTGTGGCTACATTATTCAATATGAACACTTAATTTGCACCAGAAGCATGGAAGTGGAAGAGCTTAACCTCATCTTAGGCACGAAACTATAAAATTTGAAAGCTTTTCAATTGCAGGGAGGTGACATAATTTTTCGTTGGTTCTTCTACCATAATATAAAGGCAAGGTATTTGATTTTATAATAATTTAAAACTTTGGGGCTGTGTTTGTTTCACTTGGCTATTTTATATGTTGGGTAGCAATAATTAGCCAATAGCCCCTTCTAGGAGAAGAATCGAAATGTAGCGTTTAGGTTGTGCAGTTTAAAAAATTTAAAATGCATTGTTAATATTGGTTATAACTTTTAATAAAGTGACAATTGCTCGATCTTACAATTGATATCATTTTCAATGTCATACGATCAATTCTCATTAGTTGCAACCTAGTGGCTCTTGTAAGAGTGCAAACGAACCGAATCGACCCGAATAATGGTAAAAATTTAAGGCTCAAATTCGGCTCGATTTAAGTATATTCGAGTTCGAGCTCGATCCGAAGCTCGAAAATTTCAAATATTTTAGCTCGAGCTCGGCTCGAAATGAAGTTCGAGTTCGGCTCGAAATATTCGAACCTATTTGTGAATTATTCGAACTATTGCTTGGATATTATGGTTCGAAATGCTCCAAATGTCCGAAAAGATTCGAAATATATATATATTTAATATATAATTAATTAATTATATTATATTAATAAAATATTAATGCTCGCGAACTATCGAACAAATAATTTTTGCTCGAGCTCGTCTCGAAAAAAAGTTCAAACATGTTTGGATTCGGCTTGAGTTCGATAAGTTCGAATACGAATCAAATATTTATCGAGCCGACTAGAAAAGCTCGCGAACCGGCTCGATTCGTTTACACCCCTAGGCTCTTGGGCTGTATGATTTGAAACGTCTTAGTATAGCTATTGGTAAAACCATAAATATCGATCCTAATTCCTACATAGTGAGTTTGCCATTGTTTATGATTTTGTACAAGTATATGGACCTAAATTATCCATTTAAATAGATTACAAATTCAGAATCCCTAAAGTTCTCCAAAATATTTATCAACTATCGAGGTTCTGCTCATTTGCCTCTCTAACATTCATTGGGGTAGAGAAACGCTCAAAATTATAACCTTTGACTATAAACTTGCTTGAAAAACTAATCTTTTTTTGCTATTTTTTTAAATAATGTTTCAGCTAAAATATTTATGATAATTATCTCGTGCTTAAAATTTCAGAAGATTGAAATTCCATGCGTCATTATCTTAGAATGACCCCTTCCTCATCATTCCAACGCATGATGCAATGGATGGTCTATTAAGATCCTTTAAATTGAGCTTTCTGGTATTTTCAACTCAAGGGTTTTGTTTAATCTTGAAAGATTTGTGGTTTGCTAAAAAATTTTTGGGAACTTGATACAATGTTGTGTTTCATTGTACTTTTGAAATGATTTTTGAGTATGGTTAGTTTAAAATTTGAAAATCTGCTTGTGAAATGTTTTTTTTGGGTATCATGAATTGGTTGCGAGAGATTTAATTTTGAAAATGGATGAAAACGCCTCCCGTACATTTTAGCAGAGGGATGCCCATTCAAAAGGCAAAATCAATTGAACTTTCAGTAAGAATTTCTTGTATTTTATTTAAAAAGCTGACAGTTTAACTAGGGTTATGTTTGTGTTTGTTTCCCAGTGAAAAATATTTGTTCATTGTTTTCATATGCATTTTCATTTTCTCTTGTTATGATGTATTATCAGCGAAAGTTGTGATTGAAAGCCAAAGTTCTTAGCTAGGATTTCATGCTCAAAAAACAGATTTTTTAAGATTTTTGATTCATCTTCCTGTAGCTAAACTTACCTAATTCCTTTTATTGACTTCAATTCATCTTTCATACTTCATATATCACTATGACAAATAATACTTGTGCAGGTTGCAGCCATTAAGGTAATTCGCAATAAGCAAACAGGTTCTTCCGAGGGATATGGATTTGTGGAATTCTATACACATGCTGCTGCTGAGAAAGTTCTACAATCTTATTCTTGTCTTACTATGCCTAACACAGATCAACTTTTTCGATTGAATTGGGCTTCATTTAGCATGGGTGATAAACGTTCAAGTAATGGTTCCGATCTTTCTATCTTCGTAGGAGATTTAGCTGCTGATGTGACCGATACTTTGCTTCACGAAACTTTTGTTAGTAAATTTCCCTCTGTCAAAGCTGCTAAAGTTGTCATTGATGCCAATACTGGTCGTTCGAAAGGCTATGGTTTTGTTAGGTTTGGAGATGACAATGAAAGATCACAAGCTATGATTGAAATGAATGGTGCCTATTGTTCTAGCAGGCCCATGCGAATAGGTGCAGCAACACCAAGGAAGGCATCTGGTTATCAACAACAGTACTCATCTCAAGGCATTGATAAGCAATCTTAATCTCAGTTGTTTTGTTTCTTCAGTGCTTTATATGTATCTCTTTCATACATTTCTAATTTAATTGATATGCTTGGACAATATGAGCAGCAGTAACAGCCATTGCTGATGGCATATCTTTTTTATTCTATCGTTGACCTGAAATTTTTTTTGTAGTCATTTCATCATTCCCTTATCAAGATTCAAGCCTTGATTTGTAATCTCTAAATGACCTTTAGATTTACGGGATACTTGCTGATGCCACTTTCCCATTCATATTCTGTTACTGGACCAAACTGGTTTCAGTGAATGTCAGTCCATTTTGTGAGCGTGGTTTTCCATGCCGTTGGTTCTGGATCAATCTGTTGTCTCCATGCTAGTTTTTTTTTCCTTTAACTCAAAAATGTAAATTTGCAGTCTAATATCTTTAGAATGATTATAATAGGTGGGCACTCGAATGGTGTCTCTGCCCCGGGCTCCCAGTCGAATGGAGATTCAGAGAACACTACAGTTGATTATCTGACCCTTTTTGTTCTCTTATCTTTCTTTTTGGCCAACATAAGGCTAATGCACCTTTTTAATAGATTTTTGTTGGAGGACTGGACCCTAACGCAAGTGATGACGATCTCAGACGGCCATTCTCACAATATGGTGAAATTGTATCAGTAAAAATCCCAGTTGGGAAGGGTTGTGGATTCGTACAATTTGCGAACAGGTAGTTTACTGGTTAAAACTAGTCCTAATTTCCTGTACCAATTTAAGTAACAAAGTTATGAATTTGAAGAATCAACGCTGAGGAGGCAATGCAGAAGTTGAATGGTACACCAATTGGACAGCAAACAGTACGCCTGTCCTGGGGACGTAGTCCAGCGAATAAACAGGTGAGTGACCTTTTCATACTGTCTTACCTGTCAGTACTCTATTGTTGCTGCTCGTTTTCATGTTTTCAAGAAGTTGGAGAGTCTATGATTAAGGATATGTGGTGATGTTTTGTGGAAACATGTTGTGAATGTATATGGAGTAGTTGAAATGGAAAGTGCAGTGGTTTGGTCAAGCTTTCGAAATGGGATGTTTTTCTCATGTAGATTGTACGTGATTCAAACTTTGGAAATATATACATAGTTTTAGAACAAAACTATAGCAAAAGCGTTTTTGGAGGGATTGGAAAGTTGATTTTAAAATAGTATGGGGGATGTGAAGCTGGATAAAGATGCATGTTAAAGTAATATTTATATGCTTTTTTATGTTTCTAGGAAGTGAAGGTATTTCTCCGAAAGATGAACCAATATATCCTAAAAAATTTTAACAAATTTTTTTGGCTTTCCTATTAGAGAATTTGAAACTCTCTTTTTCTGTTGTTGAACTTACATGGCATGCTTTTCCCAAAACCCTCCCATGTGCTCTCATTAGTTATTACCACGAGTTTTTTCTCCAAGAAAATGTACATAATTCGATTGAATTGGTGGCAATTAATAAAATTCCACTTTCCACATTGTCTCATTTCTTAGGAAACATTATTTTTTTTGTTTCTTTGAATGGCATATATGCCATTCGGTAGAGCTGCCTAGGCTCTTTTAGTCACAACACTGTTCCTCCAGTGTTGATGTTAGGGCAGAGTCAAGCTGTTCATAGAGTATGCTGTGGGAAAAGCCAAGGTTGCCTGCTGCGAACCACTTCATACGAGCAGGCAACCACTTCATACGTGTCACCTTTCCTAGGGAACCAAATCCATCTTTTGCTTACTTTGGATCAAAATCTTGTGTTGTTCATGTCCTTTGTCTGCAGTCAAGAGCTGACTATGGAAATCAATGGAGCGGGGCATACTACAGGGGACCATTTTTTGATGGCTTCGGATATGCTGCTGATCCAACCATGTATGTATATGGAGGGACTCCTTATCCAATGTATGGAGCGCACCAACAGCAAGTAAGCTAAGCATATGTAATGGTGTTCACGACGATGCATCATTCATTGCATCTCCGTTGCCTGGGCATGCAATTAAACATGGGACAGAACTTAACTTTTGATCAGGTTTGGTAGCCATTTAGTTGATGTGCATTCGTTAGAAGCGTGGACTTGACACGAACTTCTTGATTCGAATAAATGAACTTGGAAGGGTACTTTGGTTGCTATGCTTAGATCCTGATGCTAACTTGGAACTTAATTATGTTACATTTCTTATTGCATCTCTGGCTGTTTCATACAATGGGTAGAACATGACATGCATGTGTAAAAACCCAGGTAATTGTTTTTAAAAATTTAACCCCAATCCTAGTTCAGTTTTGATTTACTTGACTTATTTATTTATTTATTTATTTTATTTTTATATATATACTCTTAGAATTAAATTTGAGATGTAACAAAAATTAGAATTTTTTAGGAATCCAGTTAAGCAACGAGTGCAGAGTGCCATCCATGATAAGATTATTATTATTATTAAAAATAATAAATAAATCATTCAAAATCCCTTATTTTCATACATTGTTTTGGAATGCTTGTCTGTTATGCTGAATGAAATATGAATTATTTATGTCTATAATATTAATTAAAACTAAACACATGATTAACTAACTTTTGTACATTGGTGAACTTTATTAAAAAAAATCCAGATATATTCCTTGTGTCGTTTTTATTAAGGTAAAGTATATAAAAAAAATTTGATTAAATCTTTCCTTGTTCAAATTTCCACCTGAATTAAATTATCATCCCTTTTCAATTTTAAATAATAAATAATAAATAATTAAATAACTACGGTCTCAAATCTTAATGGTTATGATTTATTGTTAAAGCATATGCAATACAGGTGTTTCGACCAGTAGTTATTATCAAGAGACTTTTATATAAAAAATAAAAAATTGTGTTAACTAATTTTAAAAAACTACAAAAATATCATCGTTGTAGTCCTTAATTTTAATATAATTTTTCACTCAAAAATTTATTAACATAAAAAATCATGTACAATAAGTTAATTATACGTACAATGTGTGCACTTGCTCAGTATTAGATAAAAAGTGATGCTACAGATACAACAAAATTTGTACACCAAATTTTATAATACAAAAAATTTAATACAGGAATTTAATTTATCAAAATATCACGATACATCAAATACAAAATCTCACGATAAAATAGCAAAATCTCGCAATAAAATAACAAAATCTCACGATATTATTGTTGTAAATATCGTTGTACACGATATTTGTTGTACATTTAGCATTTTCTATTAGATAAATATCTAAATGTCAAGTCTTGAAAAGTGTTGGGCGATAGACAGGTGGTCACTTATTGATTTACGTCTAGCTGCCTAAGCAGCAATCTAGTCGGGTTTTAAAATTTTTTTAATTAATTATAAAAATATTTTTCATATCTAAAATTAGTATATATATATATATATATATATATATTTACATATGTTCAACATTTGTAAATATATAATTTTTCATTCATGCTTATTAATGTGCATACATTTTTTATGTGCGCATATTTTAACAAAATATGCATAAATTTATTCAACCATTTTTTCAAAAAAAATTATCAATATTTTAAATTTTATTTTAATTTTTTTAAAAAAATCAAATCGTCTAGGAAATTTATTACTCACCTAAGCGTGTTTTGAGTCACCTATGTGGCGCCTAGACAACTGATTATTTAACATTGCTTAAAACCACCGATTTTCGTAATACAGGACGGTAGGTAACTGTCCACTGCTTAAGTACTGACGTCTTTTAAAACATTAGTAAATACACACTAATTGATACTTTTTTTTAAAATTGTATTTAAGATGTAAATTATTTTTTAAAAAATAAATATTATGTAAATATAGTTAGTGGTTGCCTGATTGTTTTCATTGTGTTGGATACCAAAAGATTGTTTATATATAATTATATTTTTGAAATTAAATTGTATTAAAATAATTAAATTATTGATTGTTAAAATAAAAATAAAAATTTCGAACATTGTAGATGATACTTTTACATATTGTATATTTATATTAGGCCCTGTTTAATAGTCATGATAAGAGGGTGATTGGCAAATAATCAATCATAATCACAAGTTTGGTACGAGTATTGGAATTCGAAATTATCCTAGTGTTTGTCACATGGCCCGCACTGTACACATTAAATGGTACATAACTTAACAGAGTTGTACTTAGGGGTGCCAAAAATTTCCGAAATCCCGACCCTTCCCGAATCTCATCCCATTTTCGTCCCGAAAAAATCCCTACCCGATATTTTTCCGACCCGAATTTTCGGCATTTTTCCCATCCCGATTCATATTGGGAGAGGGATTGAGAATAAAATCTTATCCCAACGGGATTAATATATTTTATTAATAATTTTATTAATAAATTAAACTAAATATTATTGTGTTTCAACTCATATAACAATTAATTGTGCACTCATTGTTTATTGTTGAAACGGTCGAATAATATAATTAAGAAATGATATTTTATTTTTTGTATTATTTTAAAATATCAAATTAATAAAATAATAAATTCATATTTATAATTATCTAATTAGATGATGGTTTGCTAGATGTCTGAAGGAACAAAATTAACTTCGATTACTGACATTACCTTTTATTTTGTCTTCAATTTTTTTTTTTTTTGAGATCTTGTAATGTCCCCATTACCTGGCTTTCTCTCCTTATATTTTTTTGCAATTTTTTCTTAGCTTTGGAGCATTTGAATGGGAGAAACTCGAATATGTTACTCAAGGGATACTTTTGATATTTGTGATGTACTAAGGAGTTGTTTGAGATTCTTCATAGATTTTTTTAAAAAAAATATTTTTAAGGATTACCCTCTCCCTACCCAACGAGATTCGGATCTCGACACTTTTCGGGTGCGAGATCGGAAGGAAAAAATAATCTCAATTCTTATTACGGGACGGGTCCCAACCCGATCCTATCCCTAGTTGTACTCATGTGATTCTTTATACAACCCATGGATAATTTGAATAATTCCTATTTTTTCCTTTCTTATTATATATAAAATCAAACCCTCCATTCTCCAATTTTGTTTACGCGCTTTTGATTAGATAGATATTGAAAAATTGTGGTTATGGAATCAATAAATTAAATGCGATGTGAGAAATTTTGGTTTATATCAATATTAAAAAAATATTGTTTATTTGAGAAAATATAATTATACACATTTTAAAAAATATAAAGAATTCTAATATTTATCGGCAATTAGAAACCGTCACAGATTCGGTACTCAATATTTTAATTTTTTTAATTAGTTTCAAATAATATTATTAAGAAGAATAATAGTAAGTAAAATTATATCAATGACTCTAATAATAATATTATTAGTATGAGTAATAATAACAAGATTAAATAAATTTTTTATCAATAATAAATAAGAAATACTATCAATATGACGAATAAGAAGAATAATTAGTAAATAATTAATAATAAGAGTTCAATTAATAATGATATTAACTGTAAATTACTAAGAAAATTAATTGACGAATAAGAAGAATAATTTTAATTATAAAATATAAAGAAGTAATAGGAATTAAATATTACTGATTAAAAGAATAATATAATCACTTATAATGAGAATAATAAATGTGTAATAAGTTTATTAAACTTATTATATATTATCATTATATTTAATATTAATTTATTAGACTTATTACTTCGTATTCTTATTGTACTTAATATTGATATTATCAATATTTTTTAAAAATTATTTATTATTTATTTTATAGATTATTTTATTTTCTATTATTTATTTATTGTTTTTTTTATATATTAAAATTAGGTAATTATGTACACATAATGGGGATATTTTGGTCATTTCTTCGTGATACAAAAAATTAATCAACACTGTTGAAATCATACCAAACATCATATTATTAACATATCTTCCTTCCCTTTGATAAAAAAAAAAAAACATAACTTCCTTTCATTTCCATAGATGTTTCTACTAAAATATTTTGTCCAAAAAGACGGTAGAATTTCACAAGTGGGGTCTAAGGTAATGTTTGGAAGAGCTTGTAGTAAGTACTTCTCAGCTTTTTGTTAACAAAATTTTACAAAATTTTAGATTTTTGTTAACGAAAAAGCAGAGAAGTACTTCTAAGAAGCTCTCCCAAACACTACCTAAGGGTACCCCCAACGCTATGTTTATAAAACTCAATGCACGCACGCGTTGCGGAAACCCACTTCCAATTTCAAATTTGGATACTAGTTGCAAGTAATTTTTTATATTAATTTTTTTTTAAAATAAAAAATTTTGTTTTATAAAATTAATATAAAAGTATAAAAAAATTATAAAAATATATCGCAATGCACGCACGCGTTGCGGAAACTATTGTTTTATAAAATTAATATAAAACTTTTACCAAGTCCCGGATTTGGCAGTGGTTCTGCCATGGTGGCAGAACCATGGCAGGATCCATGCGGGGACAAAGTGTCCCGGCTTTCTTTCTTTTTTTATTTTTATTTTTATTATATATATATATTTGAAATTAATAAAAATAATAAATAAAATCTAGTAAATAATATTTAATTAGGAAATAAAAGATTTTAAAGATTTTTTTATTAAAATAATAACCATGAAATAAAATTTATTTTATTTAATTAATTGCTCTTATGTTTCAAAAATTAATTAATTGACTAAAATTTTAAAATAATTTGAATTAGTTTTATTAATTGCACTATTAATATAAATATTAAGTACGTAAGTTATAAACAAAATTTCTTGTGCACTCAGCACACAACTTTCCGACTATTTTAAAAAAATTAGTATAAAAATAATTTTAATAAAATAGATCAGTTTTAAAAACTTCATTAAACTAGTACAATTGGGAATAATTTATCCTGAATTGAACAGGAGTTTTGCAATAGTGACACAACACTTGTTGAATCCGGGACATAGTCTCCCTGATTCAAAAAGTTTCATTAATTTTTTTTGGCCAATAAATAATTTCGGATAAAAAAAACGAAAAAAACTTGTTCTTTATTTGAGTTAATTCACTAAATAAAATAATATTTAATTAAAGGTTATTATAATCAAAAAAATTAAATATTGTCTGTATTTAAGAAAAATAATATTAAAATGTTAATATAAATATTAAAGTGATTTTATTTAATATATCATAATATTTTATTGTTTTTAAATTAAATGATAAATACTGTTAATATTTAATACTAATGTTAATATTAATCTTAAAATAATTTTAATGTTTTTTAATTATTTATTATTATAATAATTTTTAAATGTGTTTAGATTATAATCATATTTGTTGAATTTGTTTCTAATTTTATTGGAGTGATTTGTTAAAAGTTAATATGGAATAATTAATTATTTTATTAATTGTATATTTCGTGGTAATAATACATTTAATGTTTTTTTGTACAATTTTTACTTGTAATATGAATTAATGTTATTAAAAATAGTGAATTACTTTTCATTAGTTTTTGAGAAAATATTTGTAAATTATTACGTTTTATGAAAAATTAAATTTATAAATTCTAATATTTTAATTAGAAATATTATCAAATAAAACCAAAATAATAATATTGTACCGAAACTAACTGTAATTATTTTACTTTATATCATCATATTAGCAATAATAATACACTACTTAATATTTATATTAATAGTGTAATTAATAAAACTAAATATTATTATTTAATAATTTATGAATATAAGAACAATTAATTAGATGGTATGGCTTTCATTTTTTGGTAATTATTTTAATAAAAAATATTTAAAATATTTTATTTATTAATTAAATATTCTTGACTATAGTTTTTTTGAATTTGAATTTAGTAAAAATAATAAATAAAATATATCAAAAATATTTAAAACTCTATTTTATTAAAAACTAATTTATGAAACATAAGATCAATTAATTGAATGAATGACTTTCATTTTATGATAATTATTTTAATAGAAATTTTTTAAAATTTTTTGATTAATTATTCAAATATTATTGACTAGATTTTATTTATTATTTTTATTAATTTCAAATAAAACAAAAAAAAAAAAGAAAAAGGAATCGGGACCGTGTCCCATCATTGGCAAATGGCAGGAGGCCTGCCATGGTTCTGCATCATGGCAGAAACCCTGCCAAATCCGGGACTTAGAGTCCCGGATTATAATACTTTCATACAGTTTTATAAAATGGTTTATTTTTATAATTAATTTTTAAATTTATATTATTTTTTAAAAAAAGCCAGAGGGTGTGATCCACGCACCCTCTATCCAAGCGAGCCGAGAGCTTTGCACTCACGCATGAGGCACGAGTCCCATGCGTAATTTATTTATCTATATAGAAATAATAAATGAACAAAACAATTGAAACGTGTGCACCGATCATGTTGGAAAGGATCGGGGGTGAACTGATTTTACTTGACTAAACCGAGTTCAGTTGTGTTTGACAACTAAATCATTTATTTGTCAGTTATCGATGTCAGTTGACCAAAAAATGAATATGTGCGGAAAGAGGTCTACTGACAGATTAGAACATATGTACATGGCTAGGTAAACTGAATAGATGATCTCGAGTGAAAGTAAAGAACACAGATTTGTTTATGGATGTTCGAAAACTCATATTCTATGTCACACATTCTTCCACTTAGAAAAGATTTCACTAGTAAACTTTGAGTATTACAAATACTTTGCAATACCCCAGTTCAGTTAAGACTTACACCACTGCCTACAACTGAAACTCCTAGCACTTCGACTGAAGAATACAATCCTCCACTGATTCTATTACAAGATTTTTTTGACACACTAACTGATCTATTACAATGAGTTTAGAATTTGATAGACTGAGCATAATATGATCCTACACTTGATGAAATATAATTCAAAGTGTGTTCTTGATCAGTTGACTTAAATTACTCTTGAAGTCTTCAGTTGACTCATACATAGATAGCTCGACTGAAATTACTGAGAATGTGATTGTTCGAGCGATTCAAGAGTTTCGAGAGCCTTATCCAAAACTGTTCTTCATCTGATATTTATAACTCCAACTATAATGGTAATATTCAAAATACAATAGTTATCTTGTCTTGTTTGCTATATCGTACTATCTGATTTGAGAGTACTCTGTTGCTCTTTACAGGATCTGCGGTGTCAGCTAAGTACGGAAAACTCTATCCATATCCAAAGTATACTTTTGAAATAAAGTGTTCTTGAAATACTTCAGTATTATCTCCACTTGGTTTCTCTTGACTAGTCCAGTTTTGGTCATTTAGTTCAGTTGAGTTACCATCTCTAGTTGGGTAACTTGTCCAATTGAGTAAAATTGTCCAGTCGAGTAGATTTTAGTTTAGCTCATGCTAGATTGATTTAGTCATGCTCTGCTCAACTAAATCCAATCTAGCTTGACTAGTCCAGTCGAGGTTCCATCTAGTTTAGCTTGTGGACTAGTTAGGTCTATTCAGTTGACTTGTTTAGTTGTCCAGTTCAGTACTTCAGTTTAGCTTTTGGACAAGTTCAGTTCTCCTCATAATTTTGCCTATGTAATCTATCAATCATCAAAACAGTTTTTCAACATAGAAATCATGAACGTTCCAACAATTTTCCCTTTTTAGTGTTGATAAAAATTCAGCATGTAACTCCATATTCCGGCAAAATAAATCCTTAAAATCCACTGGAACTATTTAGTCTTCAAAATATTCAACTCATCTCCAGTTTTGCACTTTTTCTGATCTCCAGTTGACCTCTTGATCTTCAGTTATGCTCTTGATACACTTGATACTTCACTTATCTTCACTTCTTGAAGATATTCAACTTCTCAGCTTCTTGCATCTTCTTCCAACAATTTATCCTTTTTAATTGATCTTGAAACCACTTGTAGGGAATGGTCTCTTTTCCCCCTTTTTGTCAATCACCAATGAGGGATCTTCTCTTCTATTGAATCCTTCTCCTTGTATTTAAGACAAAATATCTTCAAGCAGTTCCTTCCCCCTCAATGGGTAATGTCTCACTAATTCAGTTGTGACATCTTGGCATGACTCGTCTTCGACTACATTAGTGTGTCTACTTCAGTTGGGGTACCAAACTGAAATTTGTCTTATCAGTTGGCCTGCTCAAGAATCTTCGTTCCCCCTCAACAAATGCATAGCTTAGGAAAACTGATATTCCCCCTGAATTTATTCTCCCTCAAACTTTTTCTTAGCTGCATAGATTATCTCAAGAAGGTTGCACTATCTAGTTGCAACTACTCTGACAGTTGTCTAGAGAAAGTCTTCAATTAGGCGAAGGTAGTTCTGTCGTGATATCAGTTGGGCTTTCACCAGTTGAACTTTGTCTCAGCATCAAACTGATCTTCTGATAGTCGTGTTTGTGTTGCATATTTTAATATTATTTTGTTGTTGTTTTGCATGCATTTATATGTTTTAATTATGTATTTTGTTCATATTTCATGCATCCTGTCTTCATAACATGCTCCCGGGTTTATTGTGTAGGATGTAACATTTTGGCTGGAAAATTGAGCCAGAAGTTTGGCCGCTCGATCTGCATACTTTCACCGATCGAGCGGGCGTCATGGAACAAGAAAGATTTCGAGACAGAGTTTTACCCGCTCGATCTGCCATATTCAACAGATCGAGCGGCCAGAAGAATAAAATCAGGAGTAGAAACAGAGTTTTGCTCGCTCGATCTGTCAAGTTCAATCGATCGAGCGAGCTGCGCAGTTCGGGAAATGATCTTTAATTTAGAAAATTTTATTTTTAAGGACTCTAGTATTTTATTAGGTCATTATTCCGATTTTCACCACTTTTAATCAGATTTGGATGTGTAGAACACCAAGTATTCCTTGGCGGCTAGGTTTTATTCTAACTTTTCTGAAATTTCTTCTCTTCTTTTGATTTTTATTGCGAATTTCATGAATAATTGTGGCTAGGCTTTAGAACTTGGTTGAGGAAGACAAGCCCTTGAATTTATTTATTTGTGAGATTCAAATTTTTAGTGTTTAATTATTATTGAGTATCAAAAGTTGTTTTGGATTATTTTATGCTTGTTGTGAGATTTTCGGATTGATCACCCTAGGATTTCGCTTTACAATCTACTGCTAAATTAGAATTCAAATCCGTAATTGTTTGAATCATCTAATTTGTGAAGCAAATGCAATTAATAATTTTCCGCTTGTGAATTTATTAATCTGTAGGAACAACAATTGACTAGATTAAATACATCCGCTTGTGTATGTGTTGTCTAGATTCATCAGTTTTACTAGTTTGCATGCTGCCTTGAATTTAAATCTAATCTATTGTATTGGGTTGATTCATTGTTAAGGGTTAATTTAGAACGCCTGTGTCTAGTTTACTAAGATTAAGGTGAAACATGAATTTAAGTTCCAATGACAAATATTCAATTAGAATTAATTATTTTTAGATAATCGATGATCGAGTGAATAATTTTAAGGGTGTATTCGACCGAAACCAAGGCTTGTTTTTAATTGATTTCTCATAATTTTAATTCTTGCATGTTAGTTGATAGAATTTCATTTTAAATTGATTTTAATTAATAGTAGTTAATTTCAATCCAAAAACCCCTTTATTTATTTTTAGTATTTTAAGGAACACAATTAAATTTCACTTTTCTCGTGGGAACGATTCATTCTCTCACTACTACATAATTTATTTATCTGATTAAGTTGAGTAATTTGGGCGTGACACGACTGAGCGCTACCAAATTTTCACTTAATCCTTTCTCGCCCTCGAGCCAGTCATGCAAAAACAAAATGAAAACATAACAAAAATATAAGCAAGGAAGAATCATGAATATCATAGCCTCAACGAAGTTTCTCACATAAAAACAAGCTTACGAATACTCTCGATTTTACATGATACACCTCCAGTAGAATGTGAACGTGTGTGTGTGTCATGTTATCCCAGATACATGCACCTTCAAAAGACATAATTTCAAGACTGTTCTCCGAACTAGGAGACTTCAGTGTAAGTATCACAATCAAGAACCCTCCTCTGAACAATCCCTCAACACAACACAACTCTTTTGAGATATAATTACACACCGTCGGATTTTGCACCCGAAATTTTTAGAGTCCCAATAATTACTCGCATACTTAGCTATAACTAAGATAGGATTCAAATTTCAATCCCCTCGTCTATAGCTCGGATGGAACTACAATCCCATTAAGTCCGCAAACTTAGCTATGTATTAGTGACTAGAATTTCAATAACTTTGCAAGCCCGAATGGAATTGTTATTTTAAAATTTTTCAAAATTTTAACCCCATTCAATCCGCATACTTAGTCAAGAGCAAGAAGATTTGGATTTCAATCTCTTACTCATAACCCGGATGGAGTTAATTTCATTTTCACAAAATTTTTCATAAACCAAAATATTTTAATAGGTGCGCCCAAGATTGTATATGTCATTTCAAAAAGATCATCAAGATTCAAGAAACTATCAAGTTCCACAAACACCTATTTCCGTGCAGTGGTCCAATAGACATCAACATCATCTAATACATCGCTACAATTTACTGGTTAAACATGTGTGCTTAAAAATATTCACTAATCAACCTACGGTTTCTCATATCCAATCAAGAGTAAAAATTTTCGCAAAAAATCAAATTTTCAACTTCATCATCATAGGCTAGAAATCATCCTCTACTTATGCACACGAAACAAACATGAAACAACGACAAAAACATTTCACGAACTATATGAAAATACGCAATAAAACAAATTTTCTCTCAATGCTTCAGAACAAAAACAAAAACACAACAACACAAATAACAAAATGACATTGATATGAAAATGTAAAACAGAACTCCCCTGGTTCAAGTGTTGGAGTTGTCGTCCTCTTTGACGTCTGACGGAATAGTGGAAGAATCATATTGAGACTTGGACTGCGGAGGTGGCGGCACTCGGTTCTGAAAACAACGCAAATAAAACGTAAAAACTAAATGAAAGGAAAGAACACTGGGTTGCCTCCCAGCCAGCACCTCTGTTTACAGTCTTCGGACCGAATATATGCTTCTGATGCTCATGGTGGTTCATATCTAGCTATCTTGTCCACCTTCACCCACTTGAGAGTTTTTGCAGTTATTTTCGGTCTCATCTTATGCTGCTTTAATTTCTTGTCGGTCCCCGTCTCTTGCTTACTTCTTCCATTTTCCCATGGGTATACCCTTTGATCGATCAGGAGGAAGTTTTGTCTTAGTCCTAGATGCCTGCAAATCAAAAAGGAAAATCTTATCATTGGAGTGTTTAGCATATTTTGCAACAAATTTCTCTAGCTTATTCCCATTCACAAATTCCTTGTTTTCTTGTGACAAGTGATTATTGACATCAATAACATTAACAACACTTTCACAACTAGGAATTTTCAGGGTATCAAAAATATTAAACTTAACAACCTCCCCATCAAATTCCATAGTGAGAGTACCATTATTAAAATCTATGATGAACTTTGAAGTTTTAAAAAATGGTCTTCCTAGCAAAATTGGGCTCTTCAAATCATTGTTTTTCATGTCAAGCACATAAAAGTCAGCAGGAAAAACCAAATTACCAACTTGCACAAGAACATCCTCTATCACACCCCTAGGCTAAATAGTAGATCTATCAGCCATATGGATAGCAGTTGCAGTTTCATTCAAAGACCTTAGTTTTAACGAAGCATAAGTAGAATATGACATGACATTAATCGATGCTTCTAAGTCTAACATGGCCGTATCAAGCTGAACATCTCCTATTTTACAAGGAATCGAAAACATACCAGGATCCTTGAATTTTGTGGGTATCATTCTCTGAATAACAGCAGAAACCTGTTCTCCTAGTTCTATTTTTTACATCCCTTCAACTTTTGTTTTATTTTTGCAGTACATAATTCTTTCAAAAATTAGCATAGCGAGGTACTTGTTTAATAGCATCTAACAATGTAATATTTACCTCACATCTACGAAAAGTGTTATACAACCCCTTAATACCTTCATCCTTCCTAGACTCTTCAATGCAAGGGGAAAAAGGGGCTACAGGTTTATACTCAGAAAGAGGAGGAAACTTACCTCTTGGCGCTTCCTTTTGAATAGGTTCCCTCTCCTCTACCTTGGATTTCTACTCATTTTCGTTCTATACTGGTGCTTGTATCACTTCTTCATGAACCTTCAACTCCCTTCCACTCCTCAAAGTTATTGCACTCACATTTTTCTTTGGATTAGGCACTGTCTGAGATGGTAAACTGCGAGAGTTTTGTGCCTCCAACCTATTGATTGCGGTTGCCAACTGTCCCACCTGAGTATTCAAGTGTTGGATACTTGCTCTTGTTTCCTGTTGAAAATTTAAAGTATTAGTTGCAAGATCCTTAACAATGTTTTCTAAAAACTCACCAGGAGTTGGAATTTGAGGGCGCTGTGGTTGTGGAGGGTATGACGGCCTATATGCTTGAGTATTCGGTTGCACGTGAAGTGCAAGCTGATTCACCGGAGGGTTTTCGTATCTAAGATTGGGATGGTATTTCCAACCTAGATTGTATGTGTTGGAATAAGGATCATACTTCTATTGTGGTGGCCCGGAAAATCCTCCAGTGGCATTCACTTGTTCGACCGTTTTCTCTTGAAGTGTGGGACACATGTCAGTTGAATGCCCCATCGCAGCACAAATTCCACACTTTTTCACATTCTGTCCATTCCCTACAGCCATTTGACGCACAAGAGATGTCAGATCAATCAGTTGTTGTTCTAGGGAAGAAACATTTAACTCATTACTCCTTTTAGTCGAAAAATCACTTCTGTTGGTGCCAAATTGTTGAGAATTGGCAGCCATATTCTATATTAGGTTCCTTGCAGCTTGTGGTGTTTTATCAACAAACACTCCTCCACTGGCCGCGTCTAGCATACTCCTGTCATGAGGCAACAAACCTTCATATCAATATTGGATTAAAATATTTTCACTTATTTGATGTTGCAAACAGCTAGCACAGAGCTTTTTGAACCGCTCCCAATATTCGTGAAGTGATTCCCCTATCTGTTGTTTGATGTCATAAACGTCCTTCCTGATATTTGCTACTCTAGAAGCTGGGAAGTATTTCTCCAGAAAAATTCTCTTCACTGCAGTCCAGGTTGCGATGGATCCAGGAGTTAGGTAGTATACCCAATCCTTCGCAGCATTCTTCAACGAAAACGGAAAGGCTCTCAATTGGATCTGCTCCTCTGTTACTCCATGGGGTTTCATGCTCGTGCATACCACATGTAATTTCATCAAGTGCTTGTGGGGATCCTCAACTGCAAGACCATGAAAAGAAGGTAATAAGTGAATTAATACGGATTTTAACTCAAATGTAACATTAGCTTCTAGAGTGGGAAAAGTAATGCATAAAGGCTGCTGGTTTAAATTAGGAGTGCCCAGTTGTCTCAATCTCAGATTCGCGTTGGCAGCCATCTCTTCTTCAGGTTCTTCAAATGGAACCTCTTCTTCCTCTTCAAATATCCTTTGAGCTTCCCTCTTCCGTCGATGAAAAGTTCTTTCTATCTCAGAATCATAGGGAAATTCTTCTTCTTCTGAAGATTCACCTGCAAGCATGAACAAACCAGAGAAGCACTGGGGGGAAAGAATAGAAATAAAAACAAAAAAAAGAACCCAAATAAATTAAACGCCTTCCCCGGAAACGTCACCAAAATTTGGTGGCGCTCAGTCGTATCGCACCCAAATTACCCAACTCAATCAGATAAATAAATTATGTAGTAGTGAGAGTATGGATCATTCCCACGAGGAAAGTGAAATTTAATTGTGTTCCTTAAAATACTAAAATTAAATAAAGGGGTTTTTGGATTGAAATTAACTACTACTAATTAAAAGCAATTTAAAATGAAATTCTATCAACTAACATGCAAGAATTAAAATTATGAGAAATCAATTAAAAATAATCCTTGGTATCGGTCGACTACACCTTTAAAATTATTCATTCGATCATCGATTATCTAAAAATAATTAATTCTAATTGAATATTCATCATTGGAACTTAAATTCATGTTTCACCTTAATCTTAGTTAACTAGACACAAGCGTTCTAAATTAACCCTTACCAATGAATCAACCCAATACAAGCGATTAGATTTAAATTCAAGGCAAAATACAAACTAGTAAAACTGATGAATCTAGACAACACATACACAAGCGGATGCATTTAATCTAGTCAATTGTTGTTCCTACAGATTAATAAATTCACAAGCAAAAAATTATTAATTGCAGTTGCTTCACAAATTATATGATTTAAACAATTACAGATTTGAATTCTAATTTAACAGTAGATTGTAAAGAGAAATCCTAGGGTGATCAATCCGAAAATATCACATACAAGCATAAAATAATCCAAAACAATTTTTGATACTCAATAATAATTAAACACTGAAAATTTGAATCTCACAAATAAATAAATTCAAGGGCTTGTCTTCCTCAACCAAGTTCTAAAGCCTAGCCACAATTATTCATGAAATTCGCAAGAAAAATCAAAAGAAGAGAAGAAATATCAGAAAAGTTAGAATAAAATCTAGCCGCCAAGGAATACTTGGTGTTCTACACGTCCAAATCTGATTAAAAGTGGTGAAAATCGGAATAATGACCTAATAAAAGACTTGTGACGCATAAAATCCAATTTACTAGATTACATGCATTAATTTAATAAATATTAAGATTTTTATTTTTTTAAGTTTATTTGATTTAAATTCTTTATGTGAATTATGTGTTAATGAAATATTTCATTATTTATTCAAATGATTATATTGTGCAATTTATTTGTTTTAAATTTTTTTTAAGGTTTAGACTTGCATATTTAAATGATTTTAATTATTTAGTTTATTCTTTTAAATTATTTTAACTCTTTAGTTTAGTTATTTAAATATTTTTGAGTGTCCAACTTATTTATTTTAAATAGATTATATTTAGCGGTTAATTGTTTTAAATTATTTTAAATGTCTATCTTATTTATTTTAAATCCTTTTAATTGTCCAAATTATTTTAAAGATTTTTTTTTCCACTTGTGTATTTATTTAAATTACTTTTAAACGTTAGTTTAGTTTGTTCAAACTATTTTAATCGCTCGGCTTGTTATTTAAATATTTTAATCATCGCCGTGACATCAAAATATTTTAATGAAGTGTTTAATTCTTGGATTTTCATGCCTAAATCAGTCTTTAATATTTATGATTTTAATTATAAATATTTTCTGCGCTAATTGGCTAAATGTTATATTTTTCCCGCGCATTAGAATTTATTATTGTTAACTTTTGCGAAAATTAGTATTTTTATTTCCGGATTAGTAAAATCAAATTTAATATTTTAAATTATGATTTTTTTAAGTTTGTTTTTTTATTTAGGCGATTTAATTGTAGTCCTAATTGCTAGTATTGATTTAGCACTTTTTATAGGTGTGTTTCACTTTTTTATGAAATTTCCAACACTCTCATTTTTCTAGGGTTTGCCTACCTATACACTTGAATTCCAAGGATGTGTTATTTCCTGCAATTATGTTGGCATGTAAACACTAAATATTTTCCTTTCGTCTGACGTCAAACTAGTTAATGTCATGTATGCCTTGTGAGATATTTACCTCGGGTTGAAGTTTATCTTAAACTGTTGTTTGAGACAGGTGGTTTGTTGTTATTCAAACAAATAGGTCATGCCAAAATTTTTTTTAAAAATTTCCGTATTTTCTTTATTTATTTAAATGTTGGAATTTAGGGTCGTTTCAGTAACTATCTTCGGAATAAAAATCGGATGGCCAGATCAAAAGATATCACAATCTAAAAAGGAAGAAGAAAACTTAGGAGCTGAAGGTCTCAACTTTTTTGCTGAAGTTTGCTGATTCATATATCAATTACACATATATATGTATAGCGCACACGTGTGATTTCTCACTTGCAAGGGAAATTTCACTTTAGCCCCTCAACTGTTCATTAATTGTGATTTAGTTCTCGGCCAATAATTTAATTCAATTTCAAAATCAAATAAGTTAAGAATATTAGGATTTCAATATAAACTCCAAAATTCTCAAATTAAATATCCATGGATTAAAATTAAAAAGATAAATTGCATTCTAACCCTTGAAACTTTAATATTTGCAAACCAATCCCTGTTCGAGTTTCACCTTCTACTTAAATCTTACTACTGAATCTCGCCAGTGTAAAGGTGACTGAAGTAGTACTTACTTCAAATCCGTAAGTTCTGGATACCTTTTCTGATATCTTTTCGTATTCTTTATTCTGATCACTTCTTCAATTCTTTTGTAATCACTGAATTAACTTATATCTAAGCTGCTCTTTCTCGTGATCCAAAATCTATATCAATCATTCTAATCAATTCAAAATCTTATCTACCTTACCTGATTACATTTAACAGGTAAAAGTTTAGCTGAAGTAAGTCTTACTTCAATCATACTACTCTGAATGTAAGGCCCTGAAAGATTGAGTTATTCATTATGGAATTGAGATTTAAATTTTGAATTTGAGAAAATATCAATTGGATAATTTATGAAAATTAGAGATTTAATTTTCGAGCTGGAAATATTTAATTTGAGAATTTACGGATTTTGAGATTTAAATTTCGGGATTTTTAAATTAAATATGGAAATATTTGAATTGAATATTTATGGAATTTAAGAATTAAATTCCGAGTTTTGAGAATGAAAGAAGATTTAATTCGACAGTGAAATCCGAACAGGGATCAATTTGCAAATATAGAGAAGTTCAAGGACTAAAATGCGATAAGGTTTGAAATTAATTCATTTTAATTCGAGAATATTTAATTTGAGAATATTTAGAGTTTAGAATTAAATTCTAATATTTTTAAATTATTTTGGATTGAAATTGAATTAAATCGCTTGTCCGGGAACTGATTTGCAATTATGCACCAGTTTAGGGGCCAAAGTGCAATTTCCCTTGCAAGTGGGAAATCACACGTGTGAGTTGTATATAATAAGGTTGAATGGATGAATTCTATCAGATTTACAACAGCAAAAATCGAGAGATCAGATTTTTGAAGCTCAACTTCATCTTTCAACTCCGATATCTCATGCTCCGGTTGTCCGATTTCAATTGCGAACATAGCGCTGCGATCCTTGCGATTAGAGCTTCGATTTTATGTAAGTGTTATCTTCTTTCCAGTATATTTTGAAAGTTGGAAGTTGGAGAAATCAGAATTGATTAGGAATAATTGTTCTTGAGTTCTATATAATGTTATATCGAAAGCGGTTAGGAGATTGGATGCCGTTAACAATTGTTATGATTTTCCAGCATTGATTAGAACCCTTGCACATCTGATAGACTTGGATTTTGGATGTATTCTTGCTGGTTTTATGTGATATATGCTGATATGAGATTGATATTCGAGTTCGATATTGTTTTGGTTACCGATTTGATATCGTTATGCCGTCGGTTCAAGACTTTGATCAAGTTTGAGTTTATAGTATTTGAAGTGAGTTAGATAGGAGTTGATTGCTGATATATGCAGCATATTTACACTTCCTATCAGATTATATTTGAATGTTTCGAGTTCGAGAAGCTAAATTTCGAATCGGCCAAGAATTGAGCAAAGTTTGTAACTAGTTTTGCCTTGAAGTTTGAGATGTGATTGAGCAGATTTTTATGTGAGTTCTTAGCTGATATAAATAGCTTGATATGTTGTATTTCAGATTTATAAAGAAGCGATTTGGACTCGAGACTTTAGCTTTTGGGAAACGAGATCGAATATCTCAAGGTTGAAGTTATTCTACCTTGAAGATTAGATGATGAACCTGAGCAGAATTTTGTGATATGTCCAGATGTGGAACATTTTCAGAATTCAAAATGAAAGGTATAAGATGACATCGAGAGTCAGGGATTCGATACTCGAGAATGATGATTCTTGAGTTATCCCGAACAAATCACATATTTGATTATGTTTTATTCTTGATTTAGAATTTGATGTTGTCGATCCATTTCAGATAGTGGATCTTTATTGCTTATGATATGA
Organism: Henckelia pumila; assembly: GCF_033568475.1. Classification (NCBI taxonomy): domain Eukaryota; kingdom Viridiplantae; phylum Streptophyta; class Magnoliopsida; order Lamiales; family Gesneriaceae; genus Henckelia; species Henckelia pumila. Next base: position 195,109,466 of record NC_133121.1, read on the forward strand.
TATGATATTGAATTGATTCTAGTGCCAAGGTCAGATGGACCTTATTTTCGAGTCTGATGAGACGACGATAGATGGATATCCATGTCAAGATTGGATACGAATCTTGATGGCAGTGATTTGATATGAATCAATTCTTGATAGCGCGCTATATAAATATTTTGATTTGAAGTATTATTTGAAGTCTTGATTGATATGTTTCGAATTGATATATGCGTTATATTACTCTATCCTTGAGTTGAAACAGTTAGAGTTGACATGTTTATATTTTAACGCATGTATATGTCTTTTATACTGGGAATTATATTCTCATCGGAGTTTATCCGGCTGTTGTCTTGTTTTGTATGTGTGCATGACAACAGGTGGGGCAGGAGCTAGTCGGAGATGACATTGGTAGCTCGAGAGAGAGTTTTAGCACGTGGTGTCTCGGGTTTGTAGCAGAAACGTAGAGTTTAGATCTTGGAAAATATGCTAGAAGGTGTATGACTTGATTATCGAAGAACACTTGTTACTTCTTGAATTTTGTAGCTATTTTGATGTACTGTAAGTTACTTGTTAGATGTAACAATTGATTGGAAGTATGATTAGAACTTCTTGTATAGATCAATGCATGTTTTAGACTTGATAAACCATGAATTGAAAGGAGTTGAGGATCAAAGTTTGAGCTACAAGAACAGGGCATGTTTCTGCCCAGACAGCGCCCGATCCGCTGTTTTTGACAGACCGAGCACAGCCCCATTTTCTAGCCTACTTTTTTGAGTTAAAACAGGGGCGCTCGATCGGCGGTTTTTAACGTACCGAGCGCACCCATGTTTGAAATTTTTTTTTGTTGTTCTATTTATCTTTGATCCTTTGTTTATTAATCATGTTTAGTGATTAATTGCCCCAAGATTTGATTAGCAACCCGAGGCCCCACAACAGGTGGTATCAGAGCGAGAAAATTCTGGACTAAGATAGACGATTAGTGAGTGGGGTAGATCGAGTTTTCTTCCTTGCTTATTTGTATAGTAGCATGAGATGATTTAATTACATGTTGAATTACATGCTTTAACTGCTAGTATGGTACATGCTTTCGTAATTATGGACTTATCACATGATACTGTGTTTTAGTTGAAAAGCATGTTTTAATATTGAACCATCACATGCTACCTGAATATCTGAAGTGATTGGCAGCAGGTATACTTGAATTCTTTGACCTTACATGCTTACCTGAATCTCTGAATCGAGTGGAAGCATGTGTATTTGTCTTTAGACATCAGAACCGAGTCTTGATCAGAGGTAAGCTGATGAGGAGAGGACTATGAGGTTGATCACAATATTGTGTTGATAAATTTGATAAATTTTCTATATGAGAATAAAGCAAATGTGATTTTGAACTACGGAGATCACTGTATTGATTAGTCAGCATAGGAGCTAGTGGAATTGAGAAATGGTAAATTGAACTTAGCTCCTATTGATTTTCTCTGTTGGCTATGCACTCTTAAGAACAGATATGCGATGATGTCAGGCAATACAATGAATGATTATGAATTTTAGAACCTGATTAGGTGATGTATACCTTGACTAGGGCATACAGATTGTGGATATTTATCTGAGATTGACTGCAGGTTCAGCTCATGAAAATGACGATGCATCGCCATAAACCTGAAGTATGAGCGGAAGAGCTTTTGGCTATTGCTGTCATGAGATTGAGATTACAAGGAGACCATCTTATATCAAGGGAGCTGCTCTATCAGCTTCAAGAATTTATTAAGCTGGGATTGAGGTAAGATTTAGTATTTTGCTGATTAGCAATGCTTGACTTGATTTTATCAGAAAACCTCGAATCTCTAGCAAAGAATGATAACTCCTCGATATGGAGAATGTCAAAAATTTATAGCATGGTAAGACTCCGCCAGCTTTGAATGGAATTTTTATTCTTCTGAATTGATTAATTCAGGTATAAGTGGTAGGCTTTGGAATAAGGTATAAAACACTCAGAGACCAAAGTTAGCAATTTGCAACATTTTATCCTGAATAAATGAATCGGCTTATTCCTCTTGCTTAACATTGAGATATACCCAGGTAAGGCATTGAATTTATGATATCCTTGGGATTACACTAGATGCTTGTAGCAATATGATGATGAAGATACAGATTTTGTTAACTACTTAGCTCTGAGATGAGCTGATTATGTTAAGTTGATTGAATCTTGAGAAGTGATGTGAGTATGCAAACCAGGTGACCAAAGTTGATGCAGACCCGAGAGTTTGATTTTCAAGCTCGCTCGATCGGGTGAGTTTGTCCGATCGAGCGAGGTGCTGATTTAAAAAAAAAAAATTTAGCACTTGGTTTTTATTATTCATTTTATTATTTGATTAATTGTTTTATTAATCATTAATTATCCTAAGATGAGATTAGCAACCCGAGGTCCCCACATATACAATCCTCATCAAACTATTACATAATATACATGCATCCCATTATTCATCTAATCTTTTAGAATACTTGAAATCTCAAACATATACGAGTAATTGAAAAGTTTAAACATATACAAGATCTTCTTTTCTAACTTGTTTCACAAACTCATATAATACATGACATTTGCTTAAACCCGAGTCACCACATGCTATGACTTTATCTCGAGCTACCCATGTCGAGTCTGACCAGCTCCTGCCCCACCTATTTCCATGCACACATACAAAACACACCAATAGCCGGATAACTCCGATGAGAATATAATCCCAGTATAAATAACAAAACATGCAATATAATAAACATGAATGCAATGCATGTGTCAATGGTAGGGTACAAATCTGATATCAATAGAATCTCGATTCTTGGGATTATGAGGAAATAAAATCTCAAACCAATCACCAACTCACCCAATTGAGGTGACGTCAATTATTTTATTTTTCCTGACTTTGGTGCAACTATAGTGAGTCATCTAGCTCTGAAAGTAAATCTACATTCCTTGCCACTCAACTATAGCCCTCCAAACATCATCTGCACTCTAGGCCATTCAGCCCTCTGTGCTTTTTAAGGTAGAGTTCAAGATGAATGCAACATATCTATATGCATTAAATACTGTAAAACATCTTGAACAATCAAATCAAATGATCAAGCCAAGAATTAACAATAATTAAAATCACATAAAAGCATATAAGCAAACAAGTATGTGATTTAAAAGGGAATACTCGAGAATCATATCTATCTCGAGTGTTCTATCCCATCTGGATTAGCTGTTATTTATACCATTCAATCTTGAGTCTAAAAGTACTTCAAATCTGAAATAGGACATCAATAACACATATCATAATCTGCTTGAAGTTGTTGTAAGTCAATCAATCAAACTAACATCAAACCTTCACCAATCTTCCTCGGTTCGAAATGCTGAATTATCAAGAACGACCAACTTCAATACAAGTCTGAAATGAAGTGTATACAATCTACATATATCAGTTTGCAACTCAACCAGTCTTTGTTCAATCAACCTAACTCAATCTTGATCATTTTCGAATCCGATGGCGTAACGGCACAAAATCGATAACCAAAACGATATTGCTACCAAAATACCAATTCACAACAATATATATACACATGAACCTCAGCATATACACGGCCAAACAATAAATTCAGAAATATAAGGGTTTCGAATTTGCTTTATAAATTCATAAGAAATTGGAACGACAATCTTTTCGATCCGTTTTCGAATATATAATCGGTGCTAGCTCATATACACATATAATCAATAATAATAAAATTCCATCATATCTTCAAACTTCAACTATGATATAAATTAAGAAAATATATACCAAAACAAAGCTCTCGGTGTGGTGATCGAAGATATATATTTGATTCTAAAATCTGACGGCCGAATCACGAGATATCGGAGCTTTAAAGATTACAAATGGAGTTGGAAGGTTTTTATGATTTTGGGCTTATCTTCACGTGTGTTGTGCTAGGAAATAGATGAAAGTGTAGATATATATTAGCCAAATTGCACTTTAGTCCCTGAACTTTGGCTTAATTGCAAATCAGTCCAAGAAAAATAAATTTAATTCAATTTCAATCCTAAATAATTTAAGAATATTATAATTTAATTCTAAAATCTAAATATTCCCAAATTAAATATTTTTGGATTAAAATTAAATAATCTCGGGCCTTACATTTCTCTCCCTCTAAGACATGAGTTCGTCCTCGAAATCACATGAAATCTGTATAAGCAGTCTGTATACATATAAGATAAGAAAATAACAGAAAACAGAATATGTGCTCACATCAATGAAACAACTCTTGGAAATCTCTGTCTCTTAACTTACTCAGTCTCCCAAGTCGCTTCTTCAGTTCCATGTCGACTCCACTGAACTTTAACCAACTGAATCATCTTGTTTCTGAGCTGCTTTTCTTTACGATCAAAATTCTGAATAGGCTGCTCAAAGTAACTAAGAGTCTTGTCAAGTTAAGATTCATAAAGTTGAAGAATATGGGAAGAATCAGGCTGATACTACCAAAGCATAGAGACATGGAATACATCATGAATACCAGACAAAGATAGAGGAAGAGCGAGTCGATAAGCCAGATTGCCTATCTTCTTGATAATCTCATATGAACCGATAAAACATGGAGATAACTTTCCTATTTTTTCCAAATCTGACTGTACCTCTGAACGAAAAAATTTTCAAGAATACTCTGTCTCCCTGATCAAAAGATAGAGGTCGACGTCTGATATTCGCATATTTTTCTTGCCTATCCTAAGCTGTTTTCATGCTTTTCTGAATAAGCTTCACCCTTTAGATCATTACATGAATCATATCAGTCCCAACATCAGGTACTTCTGAAATATCATCCCAGTACAACGGTGATCTACATTTCCTTCCGTATAGTGCTTCGAATGGAGCCATCTCAATACTAATATGATAACTGTTATTATATGAAAATTCTGCAAGTGGTAATGAATCTGGCCAACTTGTGCCAAAATATAGCACTACAACTCGAAGCATATCCTCAAGTGTCTGGATAGTCTGCTCTGACTGTCCGTATGTTTGAGGATGATATGTTGTACTCAGATGCGATTTAGTACCAAAAACTTGTTGCAAGCTGTGCCAAAAGTGTGATGTAAATCTAGGGTCTCTATCTGAAACGATAGATTTAGGAACACCATGTAATCTTACCACTTTTCTGACGTAAATCTCTGCCATCTGATAACCCACTCCCCAAACCCAAAACACACGCACACACACACTCAAACATACACAAAATGCCGATTTGTGTCCTGCTCTCCATTGAAGTGCATCGGCTTCTCCCTTCTTAAGCTCATGCCGCCTGTTCTTTTATTTCTTTCCCTCTTCTCTGGCGAGGCATCAGATAGCCGAGCTGGTCGAGGCTATTGAGCTCATTTCCAGCTCGATTTCAGCCCATTCGAGCAGCATTATCTCAGCTTTGATCGGCAGTTTCAAGTGCTTGTTTCTTTTCGTTTTTGGTAGCTTAGGCAAGAATATGCTTCTTCTTTTCCCCTTGTAGATTAGTATATATTGTGTGTTGCATATTATGAAATTTTCGAAATACTTAGATATTTTAGTGCCCTGTTTTTTTTTCTTGAGGAATGAGCCGTGATGTTTTTCTTTTTTTTTGTTCCATTGTGTGTGCTTGAGAATTTATCAGATTTCGATCAAGTTGAGGATTAAAAATGATTTATGGATCGAAATGGTGATTGCAATGATGCTATGCTTGTTCGACATTTTCCAGTTTACTTTCTACCATGGTTGGTTCGAAATCCTCAGTTTATTTTCCGTAGCATGTGGGATCAAAATTCTCCTGTTTATTTCATATCATGTTGGTTTGAATTTTGTTCAGAATACTTCCTTGGCCCGTTGTTCGAATATATTCCAGATTTTTCATTCCTGACATGGTTCGAATACTTGGTGTTTTGTTGTGTTGATTCGAATGGTGAGTTGGGAACTACCATGAGTGAGAATGTAGCTCACATGGTAGTATTTAGAATGGATTGAAGTTAGTTGTTAGATGGGAGTGAGAACCATTCGAATTTGAGAAGGCTTGGGGTCAGTTTTGAGCAATGATAAAGGCTGCCATTATTGAGTTAAGTTGAGGTGGGTTGAGGTGAGTTGCAAGGGCTGGTAATGGGGTTGAACATTGGTCTTGGTCCTAGGATTAGAGTCTTGGAGGATTGGAGGAAATATAGCAAATTTTGGGTTGAGTTTGAAATTGTAATTAGATCAGAATTTTGAAGTTGAGTGGGCTGTCCGGAAGCTGTTTTAAAACAGGGATTAAACTCGGGTTTTGGTCAAGGGCACGGGTCTGGAATTAGGCCAAGATGTTAGGAATATGTCGGTTCAAGTGAGAATTTATTTAGTTAAGTTTTGGTTAAAGTTTTGGGAAAGGTAATGAGCTAGTACTTGTGCAGATTTTTTCTTAGCTTTGCGGCTGTCTGGAAATGTATAACTAAGGCAGGGTTAAAAGTGGAATTTTGGTCAAGGGCTCAGGTTTGGAACTTGTCTTAGATGTTGGGATTATTATGGTGCAAGAGGGAATCAATTCGGTTAAGTCTTGGTCGAGTTCTAGATTTTTGAAGGTGAAGGTGCAGAATTCTAGGCTTTTAAGCTTGCTGCCCGGAAATGGAATTTTTATAAAATGATTGCTTAGGAAATAAATTCCGAGGATGATTTCTCTATTTGGTTCTAAGTGTCATGGAGTCATGGTTTCAAGAGGAATCCTTTTTGATTAAGAATCGAGCAAGTTACATATTTTACGGGCAAACCGCTCCAATTTGCCTTAAGCGCTACATTATGATTTAGTTTTTCCCATCCTTTGATTTAGTTCCTAAATCACCATCCCGATCATCCATGTGTGAGTCATATGCATGATTTTTGATTAACATTTACATGTACGTCATATTTACATATGCATGATAAGTCTCATATTCAATAAAGGAAAGTAGTATATTTTGAACGAAGTGAGATGGTTGTGACTACATATTCATGTGTTCGTGTGGGGCTGAAAGACGTTTTGGCCTCCCTTACCAAATCATTATGGGTTTCCTCACCTTAGCATGTGTTTGTGTGGGACTGGAGCTATTCTGGTTTCCCTTACCAATAGGGCAAGATTGGGTTGAGTTCCATCTCGACCTCCTTGTGGCATTGGGCACTATAGCCATGATCATGATCGAAATCACAGAGTCACAATCAAGGATCTAAGTTCGCAGTTACAGTTACAGATTCAGATACAGTTTATGCAGTTTCATTGATTATACATGACTTAGCCATGCATATGTTATATTTATGTTCTCTTATTTTAGAAATACATTTTATTCAAATTAAGGGCACAAGATATTTTATTATCAAGCTATTTTTAATCTGCGTGTGCTTGTATTTACGTAGTACTCGTTATCCCCCCCATATTCTTGCTGAGTCTTTTAGACTCACTACACTTATTGTTTTCAGGTGAGAAGTTTTTCATAGAGACTGAGGGGCAGGACTATCGAGCGAACTGCGATGTAGGCACGACACATCCCTCCGACCTATGTCAGTCTTCCGCAATAGTAGTTCAAGTTTTAATTCTTTAAAGACTCTTAGCTTATTAGTTGGACCAATGTAATGAAAAGACTCATATATTTATTTTTGGGCATGTAAATATCATATTATTACGATTTATGGATGTTTGAATGTCGTAGATCTTTCTTGGGTTCTCGTTCTTTCTTTTCTCAATCTAGTTTATTTAGTATCGTCGGTTTTATTATTTTTTTAAATTGTTGTCTGCGTCAAGTGGGTTATGACTTAAATAGATAGGTCATGCCAATTTTTTTTTTGAAACTTCGCATTTTATTTAATTATTATTTTAAAGTAGAGGTTAGGGTCGTTTCAAGACTAGAGTCCTTAAAAATAAAATTTCCTAAATTAAATATTATTTTTCGAACTGCTCAGCTCGCTCGATCGGTTGAACTTGACAGATCGAGCGAGAAAAACTCTGTTTCTACTCCTGATTTTCTTCTTCTGGCCGCTCGATCGGTTGAATATGGCAGATCGAGCGGGTAAAACTCTATCTCGAAATCTTTCTTGTTCCATGACGCCCGCTCAATCGGTGAACATATGCAGATCGAGCGGCCAAACTTCTGACTCAATTTTCCAGCCAAAATGTTACATCCTACACAATAAAACCGGGATCATGTTATGAAGACAGAATTCATGAAATATGAACAAAATACTTAATTAAAACATATAAATGCCTGCAAAACAACAACATAATAATATTAAAATATGCAACACAAACACGACTATCAAATTCCCACACACTTAATCCTTGCTCGCCCTCGAGCATCTTCTGATTTCTTCAGTTTCCGCCACCTGCAAGCACAAAATAAAATATACTATGGTACCCATAACTACGTGGGTCCAAGTTTTATTAGTACCTTAGGAACCCAAACTTTGATCAACTTAACTGGTTGACCATTGTATGTTTTCAACAAGGTTTGTGCTTTGTGATGTGTCTGCAAATGAGGTGTCTGTTTAGACTGATTTTTTTGTGTTAGACCTCCAATATCTATTTGGAACTCATTTGTTTTTAAAATTTGGTTTATGTTGTACCTTCATAGAGCCTTGTCTTGCTTGATCATGTCTAGATCAAATTGGTCTATTTTTATCCAACTTGACTTAGAACTCTCTGTTTTTACATATCCCAACCTTTTGCTGGAAAGAGTGTTCAATGGATATATTGGTCGACTCAAAGGAATTTCAGGTTATAAATGTTCATATATCATGCTGGACCTGAAAAATTTCACAATTCTCAAGCAGTTCTTGTCCAGGAATGACTGAGTACTTATCTGAGATTTACTGCCTTCATTCATGTTAAAGCCTAAGTCAAACATGTCAACATCTTGATTTTGCAATCCATGCAGTTGATCTAGTGAGATGGACGGCTGATTCCAAGTGTTGACTAGATTCGTCAACCTTTGATTTTCTATGATTATTACTTGGAATTCATGTATCATGTTTGTGTTCTCAGTCACGAGAAAATTTACTTGAGCTTTCAGACTTTCACACCTATTGGATTTGTCAATATCCAACTAGTTTGACTTATCTTGTAGGCTCTTTCTTTCTACCTTGAATTCCTCAAACTCATGATATATTCGATCATACTCTTTAATATTATTATCTAGCGATGTGATGAGATCATCACATGTAAAGATGTCATTACTGAAATTAGAGATTACCTCATCTTCTTCGATTTATTTCAATTGATCATCATCTGTAGCATCATCCATTAAGCACAAGATTGGTTCTTCATCAGTTTTGCTTGTCCGAGTAGCAAGGTTCATCACTTGATTCAGTAATTTGGCTCCTGCTCTGTTCAATTGGCTCACTTTACTCGCCTAGATAGATCAACTTCTGCCAAATGTCTTGGCAGTTGGACATGTATTGATCTTCCTGAATGTGTAGTTGTACAAACTGCTGTACAAGATGTTCTTGACAAGGTCTATTGAATTCTTGGCTTATCATGATAATTGGACCATCAATCACCACCTGATACATATCATCATTAAGAACTACAATGTGGAGTTGTGTTGGGAAATCAATTATTAAGTTTTGATGTTACACAAAATACTCTAGGAAAAATAAAAGACTGTGTCAAGTAACTCAACTAGACAACGTCACTCAACTGAATAGAGTTACTCAACCGGACATGAAAACTGAACAATACAAGTCAACTGATCCATATAGCCCAACTGAAGTTCTCAGTTAAACCAAACTGAGACAGTCAACTAAATTGAGATCATTTGAAATGGTAATCAGTTGAGGAGTCCCAGACTTATAGTACAATCACTCGAGAAGGACAATCAGTTATGACTAGACTTTGGATAGAGTTTCCCATACAAACGGCTACTGCATAGGCACACTACTTTAGTATGGATGTCAGTAAGCTAAAAGACAAAGTAACGAATATTTTATTTGGACACACGTGATGTTGAATAATGTTACCGTTACAACCAATTCTTATAACTTGGAGAAGAGATTAGTTTTTAAAGCTCTATCCCTCCCTCTCTCACTCTCTCGAATCTTTGAATCATCAAATCTTTCAGTAGTGCACAAAGTCAACAAAAGCTATCAAAATCTATTGAATTAAACTGATCAAGCACACTTTACATTGTTGTTTATCGGATCAAGTATAGAATCATATTGTGCTAATTTTTGTCTCTCGAATTGCGGATCGGAGGAACAGGCGCTGCACTTTCAAACGGACATAACTTTTGGCCGGCTGAGAGTTACGGGAGCTTCAGCCTGCTCACGCAAAGCTCATCTTGATACCTACAGCGCGCATCTCCCTCAAAGAGACGGAGACGCTCAAATTCCAACCCGAAGATGGAATTTCGGGGCGTTTTTCCTGTAGGGCACATTGGGACCCACCGAAGCGGCACGAGTCACCCAGATCGCACGTTCACGTTGTGTCATTCAAACTATTGCATCTTTTCTAACTGTGGATTGGACTGAAATAGTCGGGAATAGGACAACGAGGAATCGAAAGAACAAGAAGTATGAGTAAGAAAAAAAAAGAAATTAATGAAAAAGGGGTGCAACACAAGGACTTCCCAGGGGGGGTAAACCATCCTAGTACTGCTCTCGCCCATGCATGCTTAACTTTGAATTTTTGATGGGATCCAGCGCATTAGTTCTGGTATGATCGACCCAACAGTGAATGAATTATTTATTGTTTTGTCTCTCGAATTGCGGATCGGAGGAACAGGCGCTCCACTTTCAAACGGACATAAATTTCGGCGGGTTGAGAGTTACGGGAGCTTCAGCCTGCTCACGCGAAGCTCGTCTCGATACCTAAAATGCACATCTCGGTCAAAGAGACGAAGACACTCAAATTCCAACCCGGAGATGGATTTCGGGGTGTTTTTACCATAGGGAATGTTGGGTCCAACTGAAGCGGCCCACGTCACCCAGATCGCTTGTTCACGTTGTGTCATTCAATCTATTACATCTTTTATAACTGCAGATTGGAATGAAAGAGTCGGGAATAAGACAACAAGGAATCGAAAGAACAAGAATTACGAGTAAGTAAAAAAAAAAGAAATTAATGAAAAAGGGGTGCAACACGAGGACTTCCCAGGGGGTCAACCATCCTAGTACTGCTCTCGCCCAAGCACGCTTAACTTCAGAGTTCTGATGGGATCCGGTGCATTAGTGCTGGTATGATCGCACCCAACAGTGAATGAATTCATTATTGTTTTGTCTCTCGAATTGTAGATCGGAGGAACAGGCGCTGCACTTTCAAATGGAAATAAATTTCTGCCTGCTGAGAGTTACGAGAGCTTCATCCTGCTCACGCGAAGCTCGTCTGAATGCCTACATCGCGCATCTCGGTCAAAGAGACGGAGACGCTCAAATTCAAACCCGGAGATGGAATTTCGGGGCGTTTTTCCCATAGGTCACGTTGGAACGCACCAAAGCGGCACGCATCACCCAGATTGCACGTTCATGTCGTGTCATTCAGTTTATTGCATCTTTTTTAACTGCGGATTGGACTGAAAGAGTCGGGAATAGGAAAACAAGTAATCGAAAGAACAAGATGTACGAGTAAGAAAAAAAAGAAATGAATGAAAAAGGGGTGCAACACGAGGACTTCTCTGGGGGTCAACCTTCCTCGTACTGTTCTCGCCCAAGCACGCTTAACTTCGGAGTTTTGATGGGATCCTGTGCATTAGTTCTGGTATGATCGCACCCAACAGTGAATGAATTCTTTATTGTTTTGTCTCTCAAATTGCCGATCGGAGAAACAGGCACTGCACTTTCAAACGGACATAACTTTCGGTCGGCTAAGAGTTACGGGACCTTCAGCCTGCTCACGCGAAACTTGTCTCGATACCTACAGCGCGCATCTCGGTCAAAGAGATGAAGACGCTCAAATTCCAACCCGAAGATGGAATTTTGGGGCATTTTACCTTAGGGCACGTTGAGACCAACTGAAGCGGCCCGCGTCACCCATATCGCACATTCACGTCGTTTCTTAAACTCTATTACATCATTTCTAACTGCGGATTGGACTAAAAGAGTCGGGAATAGGACAGCGAGGAATAGAAAGAACAAGAAGTACGAGTAAGAAAAAAAAATTAATGGAAAAGGGGTGCAACACGAGGACTTCTCAGGGGGTCAACCATCCTAGTACTGCTCTCGCCCAAGCATGCTTAACTTCGTAATTCTGATGGGATCCGGTGCATTAGTGCTGGTATGATCGCACCCAACAGTGAATGAATTCTTTATTGTTTTGTCTCTCGAATTGCGGATCGAAGGAACAGGCGCTGCACTTTCAAACAGACATAACTTTCGGCCGGCTGAGAGTTACGGGAGCTTCAGCATGCTCACGAGAAGCTCGTCTCGACACCTGCAGCGCGCATCTAGGTCAAAGAGACGGAGACGCTCAAATTCCAATCCGGAGATGGAATTTTGGGGCGTTTTTACCTTAGGGCATTTTGGGACCCACCAAATCGGCCAGCGTCACCCAGATCGCACGTTCACGTTGTGTCATTCAGTCTATTGCATCTTTTCTAACTGCGGATTGGTCTGAAAGAGTCGGGAATAGGACAGCGAGGAATTGAAAGAACAAGAAGTACGAGTAAGAAAAAAAAGAAATTAATGAAAAAAGGGTGCATCACGAGGACTTCCCAGGGGGTCACCCATCTTAGTACTGCTCTCGCCCAAGCACGCTTAATTTAGGAGTTTTGATAGGATCCGGTGCATTAGTGATGGTATGATCGCATCCAATAGTGAATGAATTATTTATTGTTTTGTCTCTCGAATTACGGATCGGAGGAACAGGCGCTGCACTTTGAAATGGAAATAACTTTCGGCCGGCTGAGAGTTACGGGAGCTTCAGCCTGCTCACTAGAAGATCGTCTCGATACCTACAATGCGCATCTCGGTCAAAGAGACGGAGACGCTCAAATTACAACCCGAAGATGGAATTTCGGGGCGTTTTTCCCATAGGGCACGTTGGGACGCACCAAAGTGGCATGCGTCACCCAGATCGCACGTTCACGTCGTGTCATTCAGTCTATTGCATCTTTTCTAACTGTGGATTGGACTGAAAGAGTCATGAATAGGACAACGAGGAATCGAAAGAACAAGAAGTACGAGTAAGAAAAAAAAAAGAAAATAATGAAAAATGGTTGCAACACGATGACTTCCTAAGGGTTCAACCATCCTAGTACTGTTCTCACCCAAGCACGCTTAACTTTGGAGTTTTGATGGGATCCGGTGCATTAGTGCTGGTATGATCGCACCCAACAGTGAATGAATTATTTATTGTTTTGTCTCTCGAATTGCGGATCGGAGGAACAGGCGCTGCACTTTCAAACGGGCATACTTTCGGCTGGCTGAGAGTTACGGGAGCTTTAGCCTGCTCACGCGAAGCTTGTCTTGATACCTACAGTGGGCATCTCGGTCAAAGAGATGAAGACGCTCAAATTCCAACCCGAAGATGGAATTTCGGGGCGTTTTTACCGTAGGGCACGTTGGGACCAACTGAAGCGGCCTGCGTCACCCAGATCACATGTTCACGTCGTGTCATAAATTCTATTACATCTTTTTTAACTGCGGATTGGACTGAAAGAGTTGGGAATAGGACAGCGAGAAATCGAAAGAACAAGAAGTACGAGTAAGAAAAAAAAAGAAATTAATGAAAAAGGGGTGCAACACGAGGACTTCCCAGGGGGTCAACCATCCTAGTACTGCTCTCGCCCAAGCACGCTTAACTTCGGAGTTCTGATGGGATCCGGTGCATTAGTGTTGGTATGATCGCACCCAACAGTGAATGAATTCTTTATTGTTTTGTCTCTCGAATTGCGAATCAAAGGAACAGGCGCTGCAGTTTCAAACGGACATAACTTTCGGTCGGCTGAGAGTTATGGGAACTTCAGCCTGCTCACGCGAAGCTCGTCTCGATACCTGCAGCGTGTATCTCGGTCTAAGAGTTGGAGACTATCAAATTCCAACCCGGAGATGGACTTTCGGGGCGTTTGTCCCGCAGGGCACGTTGGGACCCACTGATGCTGCCCACGTCACCCAGATCGGACGATCACGTTGTGTCATTTAGTCTATTGCATCTTTTCTATCCGCGGATTGGACTGAAAGATTCGGAAATAGGACAGCGAGAAATCGAAAGAACAAGAAGTTCGAGTAAGAAAAAAAGAAATTAATTAAAAAAGGGTGCAACAGGAGGACTTCCCAGGGGGTCACCCATCCTAGTACTGCTCTCGCCCAAGCACGCTTAACTTCGGTGTTTTGATGGGATCCTGCTCATTATTGTTGGTATGATAACACCAAACAATGAATGAATTCTTTATTGTTTTGTCTCTCGAATTGCGCATCGGGGGAACAGGCGTTGCACTTTCAAACGGACATAACTTTCGGTTGGCTGAGATTTACTGGAGCTTCATCTTGCTCTCGTGAAGCTCGTCTCGATACCTATAGCGCACATCTCGGTCAAAGAGACGGAGACGCTCAAATTCCAATCCGAAGATGGAATTTCGGGGCGTTTTTACCGTAGGGAACTTTGGAACCCACCAAAGCGGCCAGCGTCACCCAGATCGCACGTTCACATTGTGTCATTCAGTCTATTGCATCTTTTATAACTGCGGATTGGACTGAAAGAGTCGGGAATAGGACAGCTCGAGGAATCGATAGAACAAGAAGTACGAGTAAGAAAAAAAGAAATTAATGAAAAAGGGGTGCAACACAAGGACTTCCAGGGGGTCACCCATCATAGTAGTGATCTCGCCCAAGCACGCTTAACTTTGGAATTCTGATAGGATCCGATGCATTAGTGCTGGTATGATCGGACCCAATAGTGAATGAATTCTTTATTGTTTTGTCTCTCGAATTGCGGATCGGAGGAACAGGCGCTGAACTTTCAAATGGACATAACTTTCGGCCGACTGAGAGTTATGGAAGATTCACCCTGCTCACATGAAGCTCGTCACAATATCTACAGCGCGCAACTTGGTCAAAGAGATGGAGACGCTCAAATTCCAATTCGGAGATGGAATTTCGGGGCGTTTTTACCGTAGGGCACTTTGGAACCCACCAAAGCGGCACACGTCACCCAGATCGCACGTTCACGTCGTATCATTTAGTCTATTGCATCTTTTTTAACTGCGGATTGGACTAAAAGAGTCGGGAATATGACAGCGAGGAATCGAAAGAACAAGAAGTACGAGTAAGAAAAAAAAGAAATAAATGAAAAAAGGGTGCAACACGAGGACTTCCCAGGGGGTCAACCATCCTAGTACAGTTCTCGCCCAAGCACGCTTAACTTCGGAGTTTTGATGGGATCCGGTGCATTAGTGCTAGCATAATCGCACCCAACAGTGAATGAATTATTTATTGTTTTGTCTATCGAATTGGAGAAACAGGCGCTACACTTTCAAACGGACATAACTTTTTATTGGCTGAGAGTTACGGGAGCTTCAACCTGCTCACGCGAAGCTCGTCTCGATACCTACAACGTTCATCTCGGTCTAAGAGACGAAGACGCTCAAATTCCAACCCGGAGATGGACTTTCGGGGCGTTTTTTCCATAGGGCACGTTGGTACCTACCAAAGCGGCCCGCGTCACCCATATCGCACGTTCACGCCGTGTCATCCAGTTTATTGCATCTTTTCTATCCGCAGATTGAACTGAAAGAGTCGGGAATAAGACAGCGGGAAATCGGAAGAACAAGAAGTACGAGTAAGAAAAAAAAGAAATTAATGAAAAAGGGGTGCAACACGAGAACTTTCCAGGGGGTCACCCATCTTAGTACTGCTCTCACCCAAGCAAGTTTAACTTCGGAGTTCTGATGAGATCCGGTGCATTAGTACTGGTATGATCGCACCCAACAATCAATGAATTCTTTAATGTTTTGTCTCTCGAATTGCGGATCGGAGGAACAGGCGCTGCACTTTCAAATGGACATAACTTTCGATCGGCTGAGAGTTATTGAAGCTTTAGTCTGCTCACGCGAAGTTCGTCTCGATACCTACAGCTCGCATCTCGGTCTAAGAGACGGAGACGCTCAAATTCCAACCCGGAGCTGGAATTTCGGGGCGTTTTTCCAGTAGGGTTATTGCTTTGATTTCACTTAATATGAGGACCTTGATTCTAATCATCTAATCGAACATAATCGTTCAATCAATAAATAAATGTTTGGGCGAGAACAAGTCAAGAAAAAAAAATTTAAAAAGCATGCACGGACCCCGTGCACCATCCGTGCCCGGATCCGTGCATTAACTTGTAGCCACAAGTAACAAGGCCACAAAAATACACGGACCTTGTGCACCCTCCGTGCATGGGTCTGTGCGTATCATGCACGCAGAAATTCAAAATTGGAACACACAGACCCTTACCCGAAGGTAGCACGGGGTCCGTGCATATCAAACACAAAACATAGATCGGAGGCAGAGTACACCCGGACCCTTGCATGGGGTTCGTGCCCTGCTAAACCAACAAAAATAAAAAGCTGGACAGATCAAATTTCCAAGCTATAACAACCTCAAAAAAATTTCTAAAACATACATCACAACCTCAATTCCACAAATACAATACATGATAGTTTTAGAGTTGTACATTTATTCAAACTGATATAACATGCTTCGGTTCTAGGTTTCCAATACAAAATATATAACGAGTTCGAATTACAAATTCGATTTCTAAAACACCAAGTCCTCACTATATCATCACATCTCATCTAGCCATGCGATCTCTGACTCAGTCCTGCCCCACCTGTCGCGAAGCACACATACAAAGACAAGACAACAGCCGGATAATCCGATGAGAATAATATTCCCAGTAAAAGAGACAGAACATGAAATATCAAACATATATCAAATCATGATATATATATATATAAAGATCATATAATTCAAGAAGAACTATAAATAATATGCATGCCTTTTTAAATTCGAGATTATCAAATCGGATAATCAAAAGGTTATTTGGTTCTTTGATTCAATGGTTGGGATCCCGATGACAAAATACTACAACGATCGCACCGACTCTCCCATTCGAGGTGGACGATGTATATTTCAATCCTAGACTCAGGAGCAACTATAGAGAGTTGATCAAGCCATTTGAGTAAAAATCGACAACCAATGCCACTCAATTATAATCCCCAAAACGTCTAATTCAAAATAAAGACGAATCATTTGGCTCAATATGAATGCATATGAAAAGTAATCGCATATTCAAGTAAGTTCAAGTAATTCAAATAACATGCAAGTATATTATTTCACTGGGAAACTCGAATCAACTCGGATTCAAGTAATCGTCCCATTCAAGTCGATGTCGTCTTATAACTTTCTCTTTGCTTTGAAATGCTCCAATCTGAATAAACACACGATAACCTCATATCAAAACTCGTTCAAACCAAATCAGTCGTCAAAAGAGGAAATCAATACTATACCGGCAACGATCTCTAAAACAATTCGAATTCTGCAACTTCGAGCTCAACGGACTTCAAACCAATCTGAAAAGAAGTTATATAGGATCGAAGTAAATAAACAACTCAATCGAAGACACGGCTCAAACAAACAATCCAAACGAAATCCAAAACTCGAACCGACGACATAACGGCTATATTTCGATCAACGAAAACTAACAAACCCAACATATCAACCAATACAAATCATAACAACTACAATCTCAACCAAATCAACTCAAAACGATCAAATCTCAAAACCCAAAATTTCAATTTATGCTTCAAAAATTCATAATAAATCCGAACGACGTTCTATTTCTGATCTGACTAAGAGTAAACGATATAAGCTAGCTCATACACGACATATCCGAAATTCATGTGATTCCAATGACATACAAAAAATGAAGAACAACTGATCGAAGAAAAACTTGCGATAGAACGAAGCCTTCGATGTTGTGATCGCGAATATGCCTTCAGATTTGATTTCTATCGGACGGATTGAGCGGAAACCGGGACTCAAAAGCTTGAAAGAGGCGTGAAGATGCTTCCATGGAGGGGAATCGGTTTTGGAGAAGGAATAAGGAAAGGAGAAAGACTTATTCAACAAAGAAAGTTGAAGATAATATATAAAATCCCCATTTTCACTTTAGTCCCTGAATTTTCAAAAATTGCAAAACAAACTCTGATCAAATATCAATTCGACCCTCAAAATCTATAATCTCCAAATACCACTAATAAACTCAATTAAGATATATTCAGGGCGTTACACACATTGTTCAAAAAAATTTCTTCAAAAATTTTGGTGCGCCCAAGATCATAAGTGCAATGTCAGAAAATCATTGAAACTCAAAGGACAGAATCAAGATCAACAATTACCTATTTCCGTGCAATTGTCAAACAGATAGAAACTTCATCAAATATTTCGCTACAATTCCATGTCTATTATGAGTGCTTAAAAATATATTAACGGTTCAATATACAGTTTCTCATGTCAAGTCAAGAGCAAAAATTTTCACAAAATTCATAACTTCATATCATCATCAGCTCTCATTCATCATCCTACTCAACACACATGCAGACAATTACTAAAACGAACAGAACGCAATCAAACACGACACGACACGACACGACACGAACTATATGCAAACAAACCAAAACATTACGAATTCAACACAAACATGACAAACACTGAAATAAACTAGTCTAACCCCTCATACTTATCCAAAGCATTGCCCTCAATGCTTTAGAAAAAATGAATAAAATGCAGAAACAAACAAACAAATGAAAGACGACATAAACACAGGACAAATAAAAATAACACTCCCTTGGTCTATGATTCTTACTTTTCCTCTAGCTGTAGAACTCTGAACGCCTAAATCGGTGTGATAAAAATCTATTGGCAAGTGTACCAGATCAAGTAATCGATAGTGGACAAAGGTACAGATGTCGAACCCACAGGGACTGTTATTTTGTAACTACCAAAATATGATTACTTCTAATTAATCTAGACTAGCCAATAAAAGTGATGAAATTTCAGATTTTAAACAAAGAAATAACTTTGAAAATAAAATTAAATTAAATAAAACGCAGAAGAAAATTTGGATGAACTTCAAATATGAAAAAGCTCGATCAAGGACACACGTAGGTACCGAACAAATCATGTAACAAGATTCAGGACTCAGATTTAATCTTAAATTACGGTGAATTCTCCTAACTTGTTTAAAAGTTTATTTCTAAAAAAATTAAACCTATTCAAATATTGACGGATTAATTTTTCATAATTCTAATCAAATTCAAACGCATGAAGAACTGTGAGAATTCAGTTCGCACCTAAAACCGCACGATGAAATCAAATACTATTTCTAGTCAATTTTATCTCATGTTAATTATTAGAATGATCAAAATCTGTCGACTTAGAACCAATTAACATGCAAGCAAATAGTTGATCAGGCTATTCAAAAGATAAATATAAATATAACAATCAATAAAATAAAACAAAATCTGAAAAATCCCAAATAAACATTCATGTTTTCTACATGAATTTGTTCGGCCCAATCACGTGGCCTTGATCGAAAAAAAAGAACTAATAACATAATTCACAATAATAGTTTTCAATCCAAAACATCAACTAAAAATCAAAAATAAAAGAAAAGAAGAAGAACAGAATGGTAGATGATGAACTAGTTGCCTCTTGCCTCTTCAATCTCCTTGTAACCCTCAATCTGATAGAAAAAACGATACTTAAGTGCCCACAAATCTCTAAAAGATAATGTCCATCACGAGCAATAGTTTCCAAAATAAAAAATTCTGCACGTCATTCTCGCTCGAGTGGAGAAAAGTCTCACTCGAGCGAGCACAACTCTGGAGCTTTCCGCATTTTCTACCTCGCTCGAGCGGACATATCACGCGCTCGAGCGAGAACAACTCTAGACTTTTCTCTTCAACATACCTCTCTCGAGCGAGCAAAACATGCGCTCGAGCGAGAACAAAGCTGTCCAAATCTTTGATTTTCTTGACATTCCCTATAAAATAAACCAGGAGACATTATGCAGACAAATGCATGAAATATACTTAAACTGACTAAAAAAAACAACAATAACACATGAATTCATGCAAAAACTTTAATGAAACACCACAAAAATATGTATATAAAAAACATTTATCAATTCCCCCATACTTAAGCCTTTTTCGCCCTCGAGCAAGACATGCAACAAAAAATATGCAAACAAAAACAAAATCAAGGATGAATCATGAATAATATAGCCTCAGATAAGTTCCAACACCAACAACTAAAAATCACAACTGTTTCTGATTTTTCAAAATACACTGTCAATTTAGCGTGAACGTGTGTGTGTGTCATGCTATTCCAGTTTCATGCAACTTCAAAAGTGTTTGTCCTACGACTGCTTATTGACCTATGGAAAATCAGTGCAAGTGTCACAATCAAGCGCTCTTTCATCCTAACAATTCATAAGAAAAACATGAATTTGTTGAGATATATTACGCACCTCTGGATTTTGCATCCAGTTTTCTTAAGCCACAATAATTACCCGCAAATTTAGCTATAACTAAGATAGGATTCGAATTTCAATCCCCTCGTCTATAGCCCGGATGGAGCGACAATCTCATTTAACCTGCAAACTTAGCCATGGAAGAATGATTAGAATTTCAATCATTTTCCAAGCCCGAATAGAATTGTTAGATTAAAAATTTCAAATTTTTAACCTCATGGAATCCGCATACTTAGTTAAGAACAAGGTATTAGGATTTTAATCCCTTGCTCATAACTCGTATGGAGTTAATTTTATTTTCACAAAGATTGTCCTTAAAAAAATTTTAACAGGTGCGCTCAAGATCATACATGCAATGTTATAAAATCATCGGGACTCAAAAGAAACTATCATGAACAACAAACACCTATTGTCGTGCAATCGTCAAGCAAACACGAACTTTATTAATTACTTCGCTACATTTCACCAGTCTAACATGCGTGCTAAAAAGTATTCACGGGTCAACTAGCAGCTCCTCATGTCCAATCAAAAGCAACAATTTCCACAAAAAATATTTTAACAACTCCATCATCATGGACCAACATTCATCATTATACTTATGCACACAACGCAAACACGAAACAAAATGACATGATATGAATACGAACTATATGCACTGAACTAAACCATATGGATGCAAAACATAATGAGCAATGATCACAGAACAAAACTAAACCCCTCATACTTATCTAAAGCATTGCCCTCAATGCTCTAGAAACACGAACACAAACAACAAATGAAAAATAACAAATGCAAACAAATAAAATGCAAAACAAAACAAAAACTCCCCTGGTTTATGGTTGGGTGGGCGCATATATCATTATCCTCGTCATGCTCGGGTGGTGGCACTTGAAATTTAAGGGCAGTTTGATAAGTGTATTTTATACACTTAATTTATATATGATTTTAATTGTTAATTATTGGCTTCGAGCAGATTTATGTTTGGGTTTTGTTGTTTTTGTGGTTGAAGGTAATTATTGAATTGTTGTAGAAAAGAAAAGAAAATAATAATTATTGATGAAATAAGGGAAAAATAGAGAAGAAAAGAAAGCTGAAGAGAAAAAGAAATAGAAGAGAAGCATGCTTATATCGTTCATGGGCTTTCTATTGGGCCTTTGTTGAAGAAAGTTAGCGCTTAAGAATAGCTAAAGAAGAAAGTGAGAGGCGTAATTGCGCTGTTGCTTGCAAGATTTGAAGATTGAAGATCGAGAAGTATGCGCGCCCGCCTAGGATTTCTAGAGCGCCCGTGCATGACAATATTTCAGCGTTTTAATTATCACGTACAAGGAAACTTTGGGCTTTTGAATGGGCTTTTGGGTTATGTATAAAAAGAAATCAGATCGTGAATGGAAAGGAGAGCCGCCACACACACAAAAGATCAGATAAAAGATTTCTTGGAGATTTTGGAACGTGATCGTGTGATCTTCTGAAGGAAATCTGGGCTTAATTTGAAGAAAAAAGCCGGAGATCGAGAGTCCAGACACGACATCGCATCGACGGATTTGTTTTCTTTATCTTTTATTTGTTTAATTTTGATTTGATGTTGAATTTTCTGAACATGAATTATTGTTTTCAGAATTTTATTATGAAATAAATTTTTAGAGTCTAGAGGTCGGATGGAACCTAGTGTAGACGCTTTCATTATTTTTAATTTGATTGAATTTAGTAGATTAATTGAATTTCTAGAATTGATTGTCTTTTCAATTACTTGATCAATAATTGAATTGTAATATTTATTTGAAATCTGGCACTCGGGAGAGGAGATTTTGAATATGACCATTAGAAAATACACTGTTAATTATTTATACAACTCGGGAGAGTGTATAATTTTAACAGAGCTTCTAAAAAGAACATTGTTTTGAATAGATCACTGCAAGTAAATTATTAATAGGATATTGGAATTGAATTGTAGTTGATAAAAATTATTTGTTGCTCGGGGGAGGGAAATAATAAACTAAGTGTTCTTGGCTATTAATTGACTAAAATTCATGAAGATTAACTAATTAGGATTGATTGTTGTTAAAATCAGGTGAAATCTAGATCTCTATACCATTTTTCCTCTGATTGATTTTTTTATCCGAAAGTTGTGTGCATGCTATCAAAAACTCATTGAATATTTTATTTTTTGCAAAACCTCTCAGTTATTGATTTTCTAGATAAAATTAGGACTATTTTAATTACAGGAACGGAATATTTTCATTTTACTCTCTGTGCGAACGATACTTGATTTAACACTATATTAAAACTTGACACTCGTACGCTTGCGAGTATTTTTCACAACAAGTTTTTGGCGCCGTTTTCGGGGAGTAATTTTTGATTTTGTTTAGTCTTGTTACCAATTAGTCTATGTTTTAATTTAGAGCTTTTATTTATTTTATTTTATGTTAGTAATTGATTTCTATTATTCTGGACTGCAGTTTATGCGAAGATCTCAAAGTGCAAATTCTTTACTTTTTTATCCGGAGATCGAGGGAACTTCACATGCTTTGAGAAGAGTGAGAAGAGAAGAAATCAATAACATGGCTGAAGAGAATGCACAAGAAGAGCCCTTGGTGCCAATTAGAGAGCACTTCAGGCCAGTAATCCAGGCCCACTATGCTGGAATAGCTCGTGGAACTATCAATGCTAAAAATTTTGAGCTAAAGCCTGCATTGATCAACATGGTTCAGCAGAACCAGTTTAATGGGAGTGAAACTGTTGATCCTCACCTACACCTGTGCACTTTCCTGGAGATAACTGACACGGTAAAATTTAATGGTGTTTTTGAGGATATTATATTCTTACGGTTATTTCCTTTTTCTGTCAGAGACCAAGCCAGAAGTTGGCTACAATCACTGCCGTTGGGGAGTATCACTACATGGGAGGAGATGGCAGAAAAATTTCTTGCAAAATATTTTCCACCTGCCAAATCCACCCAACTGAAGATTGAAATTAGCACATTCAGGCATATGGACTCTTAACAGCTTTACGAGGCATGGGAAAAGTATAAAGAGTTATTAAGACGGTGTCCTAACCATAAATTTGAAGATTGGGAGCAAATTGAGCTGTTCTATAATGGGCTGAATGCGCCTACTCGATTGTCGGTGGACTCTGCTGCTTGAGGCACCATTTTTGCTAATGACCCTGTATAGGCCTATGATATGTTGGAGCAGATGAGGATCAATAGTTTTCAATCGCCATATGAACGTATGGGAGTCAAGAAGCCAGTTGGAGTGTATGCAGTGGATCCTCTCACATCGATCACCGCCCAATTACCTGCATTGACTACACAAGTGGCCGTGTTGAATAAAGTGAGTATTGCAGAACCAGCAGGTGTGCAGAGTGATATGGAAGATCTCACCATTCTGAACAAGTGCAGTACATAAATCAGAGAGGTTATGGGGGCTACAGAGGTAATCCTATTCCCAATACTTATCACCCTAGTTTGAGAAATCATGAAATTTTTTCTTATGCTAACAATAAAAATGTGTTGAATCCTCCTCCGGGATACAATACAAATAAGGGGGAGGGTAAGCCATCTTTGGAGGATGTTGTTAGTAATTTTGTGCAGGAATCTGGTAAAAGGATGGCGAGGACTGATACTCGTCTAGATAGCTTGGAGACGCATGTGGCCAACATGGGTGCTGTACTTAAATCCATAGAGACTAGCATTGGGCAGCTAGCAAATGCCTTGAAAGATAATAACAGAGGTTAGTTCCCTAGAAAAACTGAAGTAAATCCCAAGGAGCAGTGTAATGCTATCACATTGAGGAGTGGTAAGCAAGTGGATAATAAAGAAGGCAGACTGATAACTACATTTTTTATGCATATTTTTGTGATGTTTTTTTATTTTTTTTTGTATTTATTCGTATTATTTTATAGCATATTTCGTGTCGTTTCTTGCATATTGTTTCACCACATTCCCTTGGTCAATTTATAGGAAATAGACGGAAACTCGACATTTTTGGTGACGCCAAGAAACTACTGCTTTGGAGATGGAAGATCGAGCTTTGCGTGGGGTGAAGAAAATAAATAAAGAGCAGAATTTTATGTGAATTAATAAGCATATGCGCAAGCCAAGAATCAAGTGAGTCCATAGATGGAACACAACACAATGCAATCGAGCTGCTGCAAGAAGAAAAGGAATCATTACGAATCAGAAAGATGTCGCATCGAAGAATGCCATGGCTGCTGCGCGAGCTCGAGAGATGGGCAGAATTGAAAGAATAAACATGCGCAGGTGCAAAGCAAGAGAAGAATAGTTTCAAAGCGGAATCGAATCGCATCAATTTGAAGAAGAAAATCGAAAAGAAGAAAAAGAAAAGAACTTGATTTAAGAAGAGGAGAATCAATCGCGCAAAGGAGAAGATAAATTCAGAAATTGAAACTCGGGCGCAAAGCTTCGGCATCGATTCGGGAAGAGTTAAGAACAGCTGCTGCAAAGAAGAAGCGATCAAGCAGATGCACAGCTGCGGAATTTTCAAATGCAATCGAGCAAGCTTCTGAAAATATGTGGTGTGCGCGAGCGATGGTGTAGGCTCGCGCGAGCGCGGTTTAGACTTCCAGAAAAATAAAGAAGGAACGCGCGCATGCGAAATCAATTTGGAGGCTTCTGTTGTTTATTGCTGCGCGCGGGCGTGGGTATTTCATGCTCGCGCCCGTGTGGCGAAGAAGCAAATTTTCCGAGAATTTTTGTTGCGCAAGGATTTTAATTTTTAAGGGTTCTAAAAATACTATAAATAGGAGATTTAATTATTTTAGAAAGGTTCCACAAATTTTCTGAGTTGGAGACGGAGGCAGAGACGGCTACACGCTTAGGAGAAGAATTATTTTCTTTTCTCTTTTCTTTTATTTTCTTTTATCAATTCATGATTAAAATTTGGTTTTGAATTATGAATTGTGAGTAGTTTTTTTTTTCTTCGATCAAGGCCACGTGATTGGGCCAGACAATTTATGTAGAAAACTCGTTTGTTTATTTGAGATTTTTAGACTTGATTTGATTTTATTAATTATCGAATTTATATTTGTCTCACAAATTTCTTGGCCAGTTATTTGTTTGCTTGTTAATCGATTCCAAGTCGACAGAGGAGGTCTCGATTTTGATCACTTCGATAATTAACATATTGTAAAACCGACTAGAAATAGAATTCGGTTTCAGTGTGCGGTTTAGGTGTAAACTGAATTTTCACAAATTTTTAATGCATTCAAATTTGATTAGAATTACGAAAGATTAGTTCATCAATATTTGAATAGGTTTGATTGTTCTAGAAATAGATCTTTGAATAAATTAGGAAAATTCCCGTAAATTAAGATTAAGTCTGATATCTTAGATTGATTGCTTGTTGCATGAATTGTCTGGTACCTACGTGTGTCCTTGATCGAACTTTTCCCAAATTTTAAGTAATCCAAAGTTTTCTGCTGCGTTTTTATTTAATTTTATTTTATTTGCAATTTTATTCATTAGTTTAAAATCTGAAATCATCCTTTTTCATTAGTCTAGATTAAGTAGAAATAAATAGATTTTGGTAATCATTTTTATACAGTCCCTGTGGGTACGACACTTGGACCTTTGTCCACTATATTATTACTTGACCTGGTACGCTTGCCAGTTGAATTTATTCACACCGATTAACGCAGTCACAGACCTCAGAGCAAGATTTCTGAAAAAGCTGCTGTTGAAGAGAAGGAAGTCGAGGAGAAGCCGAGTGAACCTGAGCTGAAACCGATGTACAAGACGCCACTTCCATACCCACAAAGTTCAAGAAGAAGGCGTTGGACGAACAATTTGCCAAGTTTCTTGAGATTTTCAAGAAACTTCACATCAATATCCCATTCGCCGATGCTTTGCTGCAAATGCCAAATTATGCCAAATTCTTGAAGGAGGTGATGTCTAAGAAGCGAAAGTTGGAAGAGTTCAAGAATGTCAACCTGACTGAAGAGTGTAGTGCTATCCTGCTCGCTGATAGATCTATCAAATATCCGCTTGGAATCATTGAGGATGTTCTGGTCAAAGTCGATAAGTTTATTTTTCCAGCGGATTTTGTTGTGTTAGATATGGAGGAGGACGGAAATATGCCTTTGATTTTGGGGAGACCGTTCTTGGCCACAGTGGATGCCAAAATCGAAGTGAATAAGGGTGAATTGTCGATTGGTGTGGAGTGCGAATGGGTGATTTTTAACTTATTCATGAAGACACCTAATACACCCATTGAATAATTGTGCTTGAATGAGCCGGTTTTGAAGTTGGAAGGTTGTCCAAGAGCTGATATTGCGGGTGATTTATCAAAGAAAAACACGCCAAATTCAACAAAGAAGGCCACGAAAAAGAGAGCGCAATTTAAAAGGCGGTTTGTGGAATTTATTTGGTGAGTGAAAGAGAAGGGAAAGACATAATATAGGTGAAAGTCGGGCTGACGACTATAAACCAAGCGCTATTTGGGAGGCAACCCAAAATTTTTGTGTTATTTTAATTTATTTTTTTATCTAATTTATTCTTTAAATTTTTTTTCGTTCGTTTTTGTTAATTATTTTATTTTATTTGATTACAATGTTGGAAGATTTGGAGGACTAATATAAAAAAAATCTATTTGAATTTTTTCAGGATTTTGGAATTCTGACAGCAGAACATGCGCACTCGCGCAAGCTTAGAGGCGTTCGCTCAAGGTTGTGATTTCAAATCAGATGTTTATGCGCGCTTGCTCATGATCGATTCCGCACCCTCCCCTCCTCAATGCATTGATGCCAACCCAACCGAGCAGCTACATGCGCAATCGCGCAGACTTTCCGTGCAATCCAAGCGCAAACAACACTCCTCACCAGCGCAAACTATGCTTTAACCTGCCTATAACCATGCGCGATTGTGCGTCTCCACCGTGCAACTCTTGCGCAAACGAGATCCCCATCTGCGCAACCTCCATGCGCAATCGCGCCTCTCCAGCATCCTCATTAGCGCAGAAACAAGAGCAATCATGCGTCCCATTTGCACAACTCCATGCAGAAACGCACAATCTACAGCCCAAAATCTGCGCAAACGAGCAACTCAGAAACCTCTCAAGCACTAAACCCATGCTCCAACAGCTCTTCCACCATGCGTAAACGTGGCACTTCCCAAGCTTTCCACCAAATGTGATTGCACTCCAAGCAAGCTCCACCAAGTGCAAACGCGCATTCCATTACCTCACCTGCAATACCTCCATGCGCGAACCAGCTGCTACACAAGTGCACAGACTCGTGAGCAATCGACCTTCCTCATTAAGCTCCACCTCATGTTGCAAGCTTCCTATCTGTGCATGATTACACTGGTTGTTCACCGTCATCCCTGATGGTTTATTTGATGTTGCTATACATGTTGCAAATTTTTTCTTCTCCGGGAGGATGATGATGACACCCGGTACTGATGCTCGGTTTCGAAGGTACGAGTCCTTGTTCTTTTCTTGATTAATCATTGGGGACAATGATTATACTAAGGTAAATCAGTGTTTGATTTAGTTGTTTGGTTGATAGTTGATTAGTTGAGTTTTAAGTGAGTTGAGTTGAATTGAGTCGAGAAATAATTCGAGAAATGGCCAATGAAAAAAAAAATTGTGCTATAACTGAAATCCATGACTGTCCACTTATTTAACAAAATTCAGTATTTTGAAAATGGAACCAATTAGATGAAAAATTTCCTATATACTCTGTGATTAATGCTTGAATCTGAATTTTGAAATATACAAACATAAAGATGATTGAGGCATTGTTTGAAATTTTTGGGCCTAATTTTTGTTGAAATTTATCCTTAGTTGCCAATTTGAGCTTTCACGTTTTATATGAGTACTTGAGGTACAATATGAAATTTTTGTTGAAAATCATCGTTTACTGCTGATGATTATTTATTCTGCACTGATTGAAATTCGTATGATTTAATTGTGGATTGAGACTTGTCTAGAACTTGTTTGGACACTCTTCGAGGCAAAATACGGGCATAACTGTGATTAGAATGATTTAGGCAATTTTCTGAAAAATCGTTTGAGCCTTTCAAGCTACCCATTGTTACATGTTATCCCTAGTACCTTGTTTGAGCCTTATTGAAAATCGAATGGCATGCTTGCAAACGTGTGAAAAACCACCATTCGTCATTGTTTCAAGGTCCTGCATTTACTACCTATGAATAGCCTAAACACTAATTCCTAACTTTAAGTGAGTAATTTGAATGCTAAAATTTTATGTGCTCCTAGTTGATATTTGTAAATATGGAATGGTGTGGTGGAAGAATTGAAAAGAAAAAAAATCAAGAAGGTGGTAGTTAAAAAGAGATGAAAAAGTTGTAAAAATGTTTGTGAAAAAAAGAAAAACAAAAATGATGATGAAAGAAAAGAAAAGATGAAATATCTATGGGGTGAAAAAGAGTTGTGATTTGTG
This sequence comes from Henckelia pumila, assembly GCF_033568475.1. Classification (NCBI taxonomy): domain Eukaryota; kingdom Viridiplantae; phylum Streptophyta; class Magnoliopsida; order Lamiales; family Gesneriaceae; genus Henckelia; species Henckelia pumila. Next base: position 195,138,341 of record NC_133121.1, read on the forward strand.
AATGAAAAAAGGAGTGACTATTAGATATAAATCATAAATTATTCCTTCTTTTGAATTCTTATTCCTTCATTTGTAGCCATGAGCCAGGCCTTACATTATAAGCTGATTAAGCCCTAGTGACCGAGTCACAGTTGCCTAATATACTAGTGGAGAAGAGTTGCGAGAATTTAGCTTATGGATTGTTGATTGACACTTTTAATGATTATGAATTTTTGATCGAAACACGCACACACTATTATTCTTTGTATTTAGCTGATTGTGAGTGTTTTTTATTAATATCCTTAATTTTGATCACTTGCTATCTTGAAAAATCCTCATGATCTAAAAATGTTTGAATTGAATTTGGATAAGGGTATTTTGAAATGTGAGTTACGGATATTATAAGTTTATGCAGTTATCTAGTTATGATTAAAATTTTCAAGTGTTAGTAGGTTGGATGGGATTGGATCTGAATTTTTGAAATTATTTCTTAGGACATTGCTCCATAATATTTCTTGACTGTTTTTTGGTGATTTGAGTTTTTGGATTTTTGTGTTGATTAAGTTTTGCTCGGGACTAGCAAAAGTCTAAGTTTGGGGGTATTTGATAAGTGTATTTTATACACTTAATTTATATATAATTTTAATTGTTAATTATTGGTTTCGAGCAGATTTATGTGTGGGTTTTGTTATTTTTGTGGTTGTAGGAAATTATTGAATTGTTGTAGAAAATAAAAGAAAATAATAATTATTGATCAAATAAGGGAAAAATAGAGAAGAAAAAAAAGCTGAAGAGAAAAAGAAATAGAAGAGAAGAATGCTTATATCGTTCATGGGCTTTCTATTGGGCCTTTGTTGAAGAAAGTTAGAGATTAAGAAGCGCTAAAGAAGAAAGCAAGAGGCGCAATTGCGCTGTTGCTTGCAAGATTTGAAGATTGAAGACCGAGAAATATGCGCGCCTGCCTAAGATTTTTGGAGCGCCCGCGCATGACAAGATTTCAGCATTTTAATTATCACGGGCAAGGAAACTTTGGGCTTTTTGAATGGGCTTTTGGGTGATGTATAAAAAGAAATCAGATCGTGAATGGAGAGAAGAGCCGCCACACACACAAAAGATCAGAGAAAAGATTTCTCGGAGATTTTTGAACGTGATCGTGTGATTTTCTGAAGGAAATCTGGGCTTAATTTGAAGAAAAAAGCCGGAGATCGAGAGTCCAGACACGACATCGCATCGACGGATTTGTTTTCTTTATCTTTTATTTGTTTAATTTTGATTTGATGTTGAATTTTCTGAACATGAATTATTGTTTTCAGAATTTTATTATGAAATAAATTTTTAGAGTCTAGAGGTCGGATGGAACCTAGTGTAGACGCTTTCATGAATTTTTAATTTGATTGAATTTAGTAGATTAATTGAATTTCTAGAATTGATTGTCTTTTCAATTACTTGATCAATAATTGAATTGTAATATTTATTTGAAATCTGGCACTCGGGAGAGGAGATTTTGAATAGGACCATTAAAAAATACACTGTTAATTATTTATACAACTCGGGAGAGTGTGTAATTTTAACAAAGCTTTTGAAAATAACATTGTTTTGAATAGATAACTGGAAGTAGATTCTTAATAGGGATTTTGGAATTGAATTGTAGTTGATAAAATTTATTTGTTGCTCGGGAGAGGAAAATAATAAACTTAAGTGTTTTTTCCTATTAATTGACTGAAATTCATAAATATTAATTAATTAGGATTGATCGTTGTTGAAACCAGGTGAAATCTAAACCTCTAGACCATTTTTCCTCTTATTGATTTTTTTATCTGAAAGTTGTGTGCGTGCTATCAAAAACTCATTGATTATTTTATTTTCAGCAAAACCTCTCAGTTATTGATTTTCTAGATAAAATTAGGACTATTTTAATTACAAGAACTGAATATTTTCATTTTACTCTCTGTGGGAACGATACTTGATTTATCACTATATTAAAACTTGACACTCGTACGCTTGCGGGCATTTTTCACAACAAGTTTTTGTGGTAAATCAGTGTTTGATTTAGTTGTTTGGTTGATAGTTGATTAGTTGAGTTTTATTGTGCGTTTTATAGATAAAATTTTTGTTTGAGTTTATTTGTTGTTTAAGTGAGTTGAGTTGAATTGAGTCGAGAAATAATTGGAGAAACGACCAATGAAAAAAAAAATTTGTGCTATAACTGAAATCTATGACTGTCCACTTATTTAACAAAATTCAGTATTTTGAAAATGGAACCAATTAGATGAACAATTTCCTATATACTCTGTGATTAATGCTTGAATCTGAATTTTGAAATATACAAACATAGAGATGATTGAGGCATTGTTTGAAATTTTTGGGCCTAATTTTTGTTGAAATTTATCCTTAGTTTCCCATTTCAGCTTTCACGTTTTATATTAGTACTTGAGGTACAATATGAAATTTTTGTTGAAAATCATCGTTTACTGGTGATGATTATTTATTCTGCACTGATTGAAATTCGTATGATTTAATTGTGGATTGAGACTTGTCTAGAACTTGTTCGGACACTTTTCGAGGTGAAATACGGGCATAACTGTGATTAGGAATGATCTAGGCAATTTTCTGAAAAATCTTTTGAGCCTTTCAAGCTACCAATTGTTACATGTTATCCCTAGTACCTTATTTGAGCCTTATCGAAAATCGAATGGCATGCGTGCAAACGTGTGAAAAGCCACCATTCGTCATTGTTTCAAGATCCTGCATTTACTACTTATGAATAGCCTAAACACTAATTCCTACCTTTAAGTGAGTAATTTGAATGCTAAAATTTTATGTGCTCCTAGTTGATATTTGTAAATATGGAATGGTGTGGTGGAAAATTTGAAAAGAAAAAAAATCAAGAAGGTGGTAGTTAAAAAGAGATGAAAAAGTTGTAAAAATGTTTGTGAAAAGAAGAAAAAGAAAAATGATGATGAAATAGAAGAAAAGATAAAATATCTATGGGGTGAAAAAGAGTAGTAATATGTGAATGAAAAAATAAGTGGAAATTAGATATAGAGCATAAATTATTCCTTCTTTTGAATTCTTATTCCTTCATTTGTAGCCATGAGCCAGACCTTACATTATAAGCTGATTAATTCCTAGTGACCGAGTCACAGTTGCCCAATATACTAGTGAAGAAGAGTTGCGAGAATTTAGCATATGGACTGTTTATTGACAATTTTAATGATTATGAATTTTTTATCGAAACACGCACACACTATTATTCTTTGCATTTACCTTATTGTGAGTGTTTTTTATTAATATCCTTAATTTTGATCCCTTGCTACCTTGAAAAGCCCTCATGATCTATGAATATTTGAATTGAATTTGGATAAGGGTGTTTTGAAATGTGAGTTGCGGATATTGTAAGTTTATGCGGTTATCTAGTTATGATTAAAATTTTCAAGTGTTAGTGGGTTGGATGAGATTTGATCTGAATTTTTGAAATTATTTCTTAGGTCATTGCTCCATAATATTTCTTGACTCTTTTTTGGTGATTTGAGTTTTTGGATTTTTGTGTTGATTAAGTTTTGCTCGGGACTAGAAAAAGTCAAAGTTTGGGGGTATTTGATAAGTGTATTTTATACACTTAATTTATATATAATTTTAATTGTTAATTATTGGTTTCGAGCAGATTTATGTGTGGGTTTTGTTGTTTTTGTGGTCGTAGGTAATTATTAAATTGTTGTAGAAAAGAAAAGAAAATAATAATTATTAATGAAATAAGGGAAAAATAGAGAAGAAAAGAAAGCTGAAGAGAAAAAAAAATAGAAGAGAAACATGCTTATATCGTTCATGGGCTTTCTATTAGGCCTTTGTTGAAGAAAGTTAGCGCTTAAGAAGCGCTAGAGAAGAAAGTGAGAGGCGCAATTGCGTTGTTGCTTGCAAGATTTGAAGATTGAAGACCGAGAAGTATGCGCCCCCGCCTAGGATTTTTGGAGCACCCGCGCATGACAAGATTTCAGCCTTTTAATTATCACGGGCAAGGAAACCTTGGGATTTTTTAACGGGATTTTGGGTGATGTATAAAAAGAAAACATATCGTGAATGGAGAGGAGAGCCGCACACACACAAAATATCAGAGAAAAGATTTCTGGGAGATTTTGGAACTTGATCGTGTGATTTTCTAAAGGAAATCTGGGCTTAATTTGAAGAACAAAGATGGAGATCGAGAGTCTGGACACGACATCGCATCGACAGATTTGTTTTCTTTATGTTTTATATATTTAATTCTGATTTGATGTTGAATTTTCTGAACATGAATTATTGTTTTCAGAATTTTATTATAAACTAAATTTTTAGAGTCTAGAGGTCGGATGGAATCTGGTGTAGACGTTTTCATGAATTTTTAATTTGATTGAATTCTAGTTGATTAATTGTTTTTCTTGAATTGATTGTCTTTTCAATTACTTGATCAATAATTGAATTGTAATATTTATTTGAAATCTGGCACTCGGGAGATGAGATTTTGAATAGGACAATTAGAAAATACACTGTTAATTATTTATACCTAGGTGCAGCATATTGGAACTGAAACGGTGGTGGATATGGAACCGCAGCGGGGTAAGATGATGTGTCTATACCAAGGTGAGTGGTTATCCCTCGGATCAGAGCATCCATAGCTTGGGCATTCGCGGTATGGACGGTTATATACTTATTGTGATAATGAACAAAGGTCGTGAGTTCCTGCACCGAATCAGGAAGTGTGCGACGATGGGGTGGAGGCGTATGTGATCCAGCAGCAGCACTTGAACTAGCTCGACCGCCCTACGGAAAATCTTTCGCTCTCTTCTCCTTCTTCTTATCTACAAGAGCTTTATCAATTGGTTTCCGCAGCTGCAACCACTCCTCATCTGCTCAAACTTGAACACCAAATTGAATATAGAGCTCTGAAATAATGGTTGGGAAGAAGAGGCCCACAGAGGGAGTGTAGATCGATCTCCGGATCTCACTGTGAATAACTCGGCCTACATTGATCGGCCACTCCAAATCCAGGGCATAAAGGAGAAGAGCGCTCGCCATATGCACGCCACTAGTATGGGAGATGGGCATCAATCTTTTCGAATTAAAATCAAACCAAGTAGATGGTTCCGCCAAGATAAAACGCTCTGGAAAATGCTGATACGAAAACGGGTCATGCCACGAAGCCTCTTCATAACACAGTTGTTCAATAATCTCATTGTAATCGGGGTTGGTCTTCAAACTCTGATATAGACTATCATCAACTTTTGGAGTTTGAATCAAATCATTTATAGTATTTTCATCGAAATAAATAATTTTTCCCCAAACGTATGCTTTCCCATCCTCCCGTTCGGCTGCATCCGCATAAAATTCACGAACTAACGGAACAATGATAGCCTTTGGTTGCTTACAAAAGTTATCCCAATTTCGATGCCCAATCTCAATTGCAACTCGACTATCTCTAAAAGTAAACTCAACACCTCGTTCAGGAATAGGAGTTCTATTTAGCTTTGCGTGATCATACCTTTCTTTGGCCGCTTGGTCTACAAATTTTCCGGCAAGTCCCGATGATGAAGATGATGCCGGAACACACTAAGAAGATGATTCACTAGTGAGACGTGCTCTTTTGGGCGCCATATGTAAGTATTAATTTAATTCCGGCACTATGGATCGGCAAGGCAGCAGACAGCGGTGCAGGTTAGGAGAATTGTGACTGTTCGGCGGATGGATATAGAGCAGGGATGGCACGGTGACAGATGGAGGATATTGAGGCGGCAACAGTGAAAGAAATACTGGGCGGAGGCTGTGAAAATCGGTGGTCCAGAGTCTGAGGGGAAACAAGACAGTGAGAACAGAGATGGAGTGGTGGTCGGTTGATGGAGAAGATGTAGGGACGGCGCTGCAGATGGAGGAGAAACGGTGGCTGAGATGGAGGATCTGTGGTGAACTTGTGACGGTGATGAGTGGCACTTGAATCCTGAAATTTGAGAATGAAATAGAATTGTAAGAAGAAGATGGAGAATTTGGGGATTTATGGTTCACGAGAGAGAGAAAACAAATGAAGAAGAAAAGGAAAGAAGATCTCTGATATATCATGCAGATATGGGCTTGCTCGAGCGCATAATATGCTCGCTCGAGAGAGGACTAAATTATTCCAAAATCAGAGAATGTCTCGCTCGAGCGCACGAAAGTGCCGCTCGAGCGAGACTAAATTTTAAAAATTCCCAGAAAGTTTCTCGCTCGAGCGCCTGATAAGGCTGCTCAAGCGAGACATTATGTTGTTCAAAACCAGAACTATGCTCGCTCGAGCGCATGAAAGTACCGCTCGAGCGAGACTTTTATTTTTGAAAATTTTTTGGAAAAATAAAGAAAATTTAACAAAACTAATTTAAAACTCACTAAAACAACCGAAAATAAAATTTAATAAACTAACTGAAGGAAAAGACCACTGGGTTTCCTCTCAGTCAGCGCTAAATTTATAGTCTATAGCCCGACTGTACTTCCCTTTCAATTTTTCGGGTCCTGCAAGTCGACAATGGTCTGTGTTTGATCCATATTACCACATCGATATATTTTTATCCTTTGCCCATTAACTTTAAATGCTCCTGTTTCAGGACTATAAATTTCCACTGTATCATACGGTAGCACTTGCTTCATAGTAAACAGTCCTGACCATCTCAAACGCAGCTTACCTGTCACGAGCTTCAAACGTGAGTTATATAATAAAACAGTTTGGCCTACCTCGAACTCACATGAAACGATGTTTTGATGATGTTTTCTTTTTTCACTAGTAGAATTTTCGGTTTTTACTTCGCCATTTTTTACTTTGCAGATTATAAATTGTGAAGTAATATATACCAATAGACTTCAATAATAAAAATAACGAAGTAAAAAATAGATTTATACTTCAGATGTTAAAAAACACGGGCTTCACAACTAATTTGTGTCAACTTTTTACTTCAGCATAACAAATTTGATGAAGTAATAAATTTAAAAAATATATAATTTAGATTGATGCTGAAGTAGAAAAAAGGAAACCAGATCCTCATCACTTCACTTCATCGTTTTTACGATTCCCATTTTCTCTAAAACCCTAGCCGCTGATCGGACAAACTCACTCGATCGAGCGAGCTTGAAAATCAATTTCTTGGGTCTGCATCAATTTTGGCCTCGCTCGATCGGATGAGTTCCCAAAAGCTCGATTCTCTGTTTTCAAAATTTAAAGGCCTCGCTCGAACGGTGGAGTTCACACGATCGAGCGGGCTCCTCTGCTTCAGAATCCTGCAGAATCATTTTTGCTGTCAAACTTTGGAAACTCAATCTCAATCCTGAAAAACCAACTCAAATCATGGTTTATAAAATTTTAAACATGCAGTTATACATGCAACAAGGCTTTAACATCAATTCATGCATTTCATACATCAAATTAATAGCTCAAAAAGTACAAAACTACAAGTTATTCAACATATCATAAACAAACTTCAAATCTCAAGTTTCTTGCTAAGTTTTGATGCTATCTATCTACCATTCTTCAGCTTAAACCCGAGTCCACACATGCTACATCTCTCTCCCGAGCTATCAATGTCGTCTTTGATTAGCTCCTGCCCCATCTGTTGACATGCACACATACAAAACAAAGCAACAGCCGGATAAACTCCGGTGAGAATATAATTCCCAGTATAATCAACATATAAATGCGTTAAATAAATCATATCAACTCTAATCGTAATCGACTCAACAATAGAGTAAAATAACGCATATCTCGATTAAGAATTGATTCATATATCGTCGTTGCCATCAAGATTCGTAACCGATCTTGACATGAATATCTATCTATCGTAGTCGTCTTAGACTAAAAAATAATATCGCCTCAGATCTTGGCATAGAATCAATTCAATATAATATCATATCATAATCATATCGACTCAAACTCAAAGATCCACTACCTGAGATGGATCGACAACATCAAAATAAAATCGAAAAGATAAACAAGTATGTGATTTTGGCAGGACAACTCAAGAAGCTTCATTCTTGAGTTTCAAATTCCTGACTTGCGATGTCGTCTTATACCTTCGTATTTTCTCTGTTTTGAATGCTTCAAATCTCAACTTCTTTTCGTCGGTTCGAATTCAAAGTTCTTGATTCATTAGCCTTCAAAACTAATATCAAATCGAAGTCCTTGTCGCAAGGATTTCAGAACAATTTTCGGAATCAAAATCGGACGAGCGGATCAAAAGTTACAAGGATTTGAAAATCAAGGAAATCAAAAGAAATTGAAGATGGTCTCGGCTTACGTTCAGATTTCCAACTTCAATATAACTTGCACACGTATCAATTCTGATTTATCTAATTCAATCGGATATGTACTGCATAAATTGAAATTTAATCCCTGAGACTTCATAAATTGCAATTCAGTCCTCAGTCCTCTTTTTAATTCAATTTCAATCCTAAATAATTTAAGAATATTAGAATTTAAATCGAAACTCTAAATATTTCCAAATTAAATATGCTCGGATTAGAATTAAAAATATACTTTGCACTTAAGCCCTTGAAACTTCAATATTTACAAATCAGTCCCTAATCAGGTTGCATCTTTGAATTAAATCCTCTTTAATTCCCAAAACTTGGAATTTACATCTTAAATCCCATAAATATTCAAATCGAATATTTAATCTTTTAATTTAAGAATTCCCGAAATTTAAATCTCAAAATCCGTAAATTCTCAAATTAAATATTTTCGGCTCGGAAATTAAATCTATAATTTCCATAAATTCTCAAATACATAAATTACAGAATTTAAATCTCAAATTTCGTAATTTATAACTTAATATTTTCTGGGCCTTACAATTCCTCCCCTCTAAGGAATGATTTCATCCTCGAAATCGCATTCAATCAAAATATCAATTCTGATAGACTGAATGATTATCTGAAGTAATTCTCACTTCAATCATCCAACTCTGATCTTCGTATCTCATCTCTTAATCTCTTGTCAGGTTATCTCTTCTATTCTACATCTATTCTATGGTTCTTCTATTATACTTTAATTACCTGAAAAGAATTCTCTCTGAGTTGTACCTCAACCAAGGATTTGTCGAATATTCGACTTAACTCACAATCTCTTCAATATCTATTTCATCTGATTAAAGTACATAGGAAAAATCTAACTGACACTTCCTTATTCTAGATACGTAGAACAATCTGATCCATCATATCGAGCTAGAAAGAATAAATCTTTCCATAACATCATCAATTCTGTCTGACATCTCATTCAGGAAAATTCAGTTTCAGTGACGACTTGTTTCTCTCTATATTATTCCATGCTCTACATAGAATTTATAACAAGTCTACACTGTCATTCTGTTCATCGCTTCAAGATCTTTATCAAATATTCATATTTTGAATCTGTATATCAAACACTGCTCTTTCTCGTTGAATTGAATTATGTCTCAAGAATAACTTTCTCGTTGACCAATCAGTTCCAGCTTCAAAAGTTATATCTATCATTCACTTGCTAACTCTGTTTCTTCGGTACAAATTCATATTTACATTATCTGTGTGTCTCAAATCACATCTGATTTGATAGCTGATGCTTCAGAAATATTATTTCAACACAAAAAATATCTGATTTATTTCTTATCGTATCATCAAAGCACTATCTCAATATCGACTCGATAGCTGTTACAGGAATCATAATAATTAAGTGGCAATACATCAAGTCAATTAATACCGAATCAGGTATTAAAGTTCTGAGTATATTCTCAAAATTCTGGAAAATCAATTCAAACAATCCATTGATCAGAGAATGGTATAATGCAATCACATATAACCAAACTCAAAACATCAATCAATTGATGCCACAATCTATCGAAGAAATCTAAAGTTCTATTTTGACAATAGATTTCAATAATTCCTGTAACTCCTCATATCATTAGCTTCTTAACAGATATCTATTCATATCTGTATCATGTCCGATATAGTTTATTCTCTAAATCCGATTCATCTTCCCTGACTATCCTTCAATTCAAGGATAATATATTGTACTTTCACATCAAAGAGTACTCAGAGCTTTAGATACTCTGAATCACAATTCAATAGTAAATCTACTGTCTCAATCTAAAACAATAATTCTTGGCTTACTGTGCAATCTTACAACAATTCTGATCACAAATCAGTGATCTGATCATAATTCATATCATCTTATTGATTAATTTCAATCGATCTGATCATAACTACCACAATTTACATCATGCATACTGCTTCATCTATGTGATACAAACTCAGACACATTTACCTCATCCGATAAGGGATTTATGCTATTTTTTTTAAAATATATGGTCTAATATGCTATTAATTTTAAATAAAGTGTTTTTGTTTTTTTATTTTATTTTTCACAAAGGAACATTGATGCAATTAGCCCTCAAGGGCCTTGGCTCAACTAGTTTGAGCTAGTGTCGTTACCATGATAACTCTGTATTGGAAATTTGTCGAGTATACTTATCAATGTCCAAAATTTTTTTTCCAAATTCGCTAAAATTCCCATAAATACATGTCAGGCTATGGAAACATGGTGCTTTACTTTGCTTCACTATTTTTTGGTCCAAATGTGAGGTTTTCACAGTGCTTGGCTTCTTTTTTAACATATTATGCCACATCAATTTTGTGATATTTTCTTTCTTTAGGTTGGATGATTGAGTGTAGGTTATTTTGTTTCGGTGGCATTGTAAAAAAACGAGCAATATTGTAGATGTGGATCATTTGAATCCATAATCGAAAAGTTACTTTGTCTGAAGGTGGTCAGGTACTTCTTTTAGGTATATTCCAAATGCTAAATAATTAAATTTCTCAAATCTAGGATTCTTATTACCATGATTTTTCACGGGGCCTAAGATTACTAGAGAAGACATCGAGTGGGTCTGAAAATTCTTCACTGTAAAATGATAAATTGTGTAGCTCTGCTACATCCCGTTGATTTTATTGCCTATTTTGGATAAAAGTGATGATTTGACTTGACTTGAAAGTAGGAACAGCATTTCCGCATAGCATAATTGCAGGAAAATGACTTTCACATTTTCTTCTTGACAACACCTGACAGAATGTGTGAAGTGGCTCCAAACAATCACTAACTTGCCTATCACTGCTTCTTGATATTATACTGGTGCCCCTTGTTGATATCTCATTACAAATATATTTCAGACGCCCTAGCTATACAAGCTGGTTGTATCCAATCACGGAGCTAGACAACTTGATTACGTTCCTGCAACCATAATAGCCTTGGAATATGTTATATTTACTTATTTTATGCCCTAGTACTTAGTTCGTTCCTCTTGGACAGTGACTTAAAGAGAGGCCAGGGCAACTAGCAAGGACGGTCGTCTCCATTTCTCTTTAACCTTTGGACTGGAGGTTGTTAAATATCTAAACTGTTGATTGTGTCTAGTAATTCATATAATGATTCCCCAACCTTGAGAAAGCGTTTTTCGTTACTTGTTGATCCATTGTCTTTTTAACTCATGCTAGGAAATAAAAAACTTTCTCCAGTCTCCCTTGATGGTCCAAAAAACGAATCCACTTAGAACAAGAATCCACAACATCTGCAGTGTTTACTTTATGCAAATAATATTAACATTTTGCGGAGACCTCTGGGGTTGGTCCAGGAGCTAGAATGTCTATTTACTCAGACATGTAATTCGACCCAGGATTTTTCTTCTCCTTTGGTGTTTTTAATCCTTGAGTGGGAATAGGATCACTGAATTTTTATCAAAGCAGATCATGGTGATTTAATCATTTGTTATGGGTGACTCCTACCTTTCTATATTACATAGCTATTGATAATGCTGATACCTAATGCTTTCCGATTTGTCAGGTATTTATCCCAGTTTTTTGCATGCAGAAAAGAATAAAATCAATCCTTTTATGGCTTGGCTGTGTTACCAAATAGCTACAGGTTACTAAATCAAGGTGAGATGTATATATATATATATATATATATATATATATATATATATATATATATAGAGTTCTTTTATGGTGCCCAACACTATATGTCTACTTCATGCCCACCATGTACAATAGATGAGTTGATCGGTACAATAGATGAGTTGACTTGTACATGGTGGACATGAAGTGAGCATATAGTGTTGGGCACCATAAAAGAACTATATATATATATGTATATATATATAGTTTTTAAGTGTATCTTTTCTTCATAATTAAATAATATCTAGATGTTTTTTTTCTTTCCTGCGTGTTGGCCAAAAATTGATAGAATCATTGCCACCTTAGAGATGTGTATATGATTTGAGTTTGTTTTCTCATTTATAAGTACGAAACTATCTTTTGAAAAAAAATATATATCTTCTTGCACTTCGACAATTTCATATTAAATGGTGAAGTTAAATAAATATTTTACTTCACCATATGTCTTCTATTACTTCGGCAATTTAACTAACCGACGAAGCAAACGAATGTCTTTCACTTCGTCAATTAATGAAATTGTCAAAGTACAAGACATTATTTTACTTCGTCAATTAGTGAAATTTCCAAAGTAAAAAAATTTCTTCTACTTCATCAATTACTGTCATTGCCAAAGTTTAAACATATATTTTACTTCGGCAATTTCATTAATCGACAAAGTACAAGCATATGTTTTACTTCGTAAATTTATGAAATTAACAAAGTAAACGACTCTCTTTTAATTCGTTAATTAATGAAATTTCCGAAGTAAAATATATGTTTTTACTTCGGCATCGGCTCAATCCTGAACCGGTTTTGGCTCCATGAACCGACCAAAGACTTCGGTCATTTCAGGGCTACGACTTAGGTTATAACGCGAAGTAAAACAGTACCTATTACTTCACGTGACACTACTTCGATAGTTATCTACGACTTCGGTTAATAACCGAAGTCTTTTGTGACTTTTCTACTAGTGATATATATGCCATCTTTTGATTTTTTCTTTGTAAATCCTGGCATTTTCATATGCATCCAACCTTAGCTCCTCAAGTTCATGCAATTGCAGCAACCGCTCCTCACCTGTGGCAGTAACATCAAAGTTCAGAAATTTAATATCCCATAATGCTTTATGTTTAAGTTCAACAGGGAGATGACACGCTTTACCATATAACAACCTAAAGGGAGAAGTTCCTATAGATGTTTTAAAAGCAGTATGATAAGCCCATAACGCGTCATCAAGCTTATTGGACCATTATTTCCGATTGGAGTTTACAGTTTTTTCCAATATAAGTTTTAACTCCCTGTTTGAAATTTCAACTTGGCCACTAGTTTTGGGGTGATAAGGTGTTGCCACCTTGTGAGTGATCCCATATTTGTTCAAAAGTGTGTCAAATTGATTATTACAAAAGTGGGTTCCTCCATCACTAAGTATGGATCTAGGTGTACCATATCTAGCAAAAATAAATTTTTTCAAAAATTTGACAACCACCCTAGAGTCATTTTTTTCTACATGCGAGTTCTTCAACCCATTTAGACACATAATCAACTGCTACCAAAATGTATTTATTTCCTTCAAAATCAGGAAACGGTCTCATAAAATCAATGCCCCAAACATCAAAAACTTCGCATACAAGTATATTATTCAAGGGCATCTCATGTTTTCTAGATATATTTCCAATTCTTTGACATGCATCACAAGCAATCACATAGGTGTAAGCATCCTTAAACAATGAAGGCCAATAAAATCCTGACTGTAGCACTTTAGCAGCGGTACGACCCACGCCAAAGTGACCTCCAGTCGAACTTGTGTGACAGTGTGAGAGTATAGAATTTACCTCTTCAGCTGGGATACATCTACGAATTATATCATCTGCACAGATCTTAAAAAAAAAGGATCTTCCCACAAAAAATATTTCAACTCAGAGAAAAATTTCTTTTTCTGTTGATAATTCAAATGCGGGGGAAGAAACATTACTTGAAAGATAGTTCACGATGTCTGCATACCATGGTAGATTCGTTACCTCGAAGAGCTGCTCGTCTAGGAATTCATCATGAATCACTTGCGTTTCCGTTCTTTGATTCTCCAAACGAGAAAGATGATCCGCTACTTGATTCTCCGAGCCTTTCCTGTCAACAATTTCCAAGTCAAATTTTTGTAAAAGTAATACCCAACGAATTAACCTGGGTTTAGCATACTTCTTGCTCATCAAGTATTTCAGCGCCGAATGATCAGTGTGGACTACAACTTTACTTCCCAGCAAATATGATATGAATTTGTACAATGCAAACACTACGGCAAGAAGTTCTTTTTTGGTTGTGGCGTAGTTTAGTTGGGCGGCTGACAGGGTGATACTGGCATAATAAATCACATGAAGTACTTTATCCCTTTTCTGTCCAAGCACGGCTCCCAACGCGGTGTCACTGGCATCACATATTAACTCAAAAGGAAACTCCAGTCAGGTGCTACTATCATAGGTGCAGTTGTCAATTTCTGCTTCTATATCTGAAAAGCCTGTAAACACTCAGCAGAAAAATTAAAAGGAACCTTTTTTATCAACAAATTAGCAAGGGGTTTAACAATTGAAGAAAAATCTTTAATAAATCTCCTATAGACACCCGCATGTCCTAGAAAGCTTCTTATCCCTTTCAAGTTCGTGGGAGGTGGAAGTTTTTCAACTACTTCTAATTTTTCCTGATCCACCTCCACACCTTTTTCAGACACCTTGTGCCCTAAGACAATACCTTCTCTTACCATGAAGTGGCATTTCTCCCAATTTAATACAAGGTTGCTTTTTTCACACCTCTGAAACACTTTTTTCAAATTACAAAGACATGCATCAAAAGAAGAGCCAACCACAGAAAAATCATCCATAAAAACCTCAATAAATTTTTCTACCATGTCATGGAAAATAGCCATCATGCAACGCTGAAAAGTAGCAGGGGCATTACAAAAACCAAACGGCATCCGTTGATATGCAAAAGTGCCATATGGACAAGTAAAAAAAGTTTTGTGTTGGTCCTCAGGTAATATGGGAATTTGAATATAACCCATATAACCTTTTAAGAAATAGTAAAAAGCATGCCCTGCAAGTCTCTCAAGCATCTGGTCAATAAAGGGAAGGGGAAAATGATCTTTACGAGTGGCATCGTTCAATTTCCTATAATCAATACAAACCCGCCAACCCGTAACAGTTCTAGCAGGAATTAATTCATTATTTTCATTCCCAATAACAGTAAACCCTCCCTTTTTAGGCACTATTTGAATTCGACTCACTCATTCACTGTCAGAGATAGGATAGATAATACCTGCATCGAGTAGCTTGATCACCTCCTTTTTCACTACCTCTTGCATAGCTGGGTTAAGTTGTCTCTGTGGTTTAGTAGATTTCTTGTGCTCCGCCTCCATCAGTATCTTGTGCATACATATGGTTGGACTGATTCCCTTTATGTCAGCCAAGCTTCATCCTTTGGCTCTTATATTCTCTCTGATTACCCGCAATAATTTTTCCTCCTCGCACCCTGTCAAATAAGACAAACAGATTACTGGCAGTTTATCATTCCTTAATAAATACAAATATTTTAAATGATAAGGGAGTGGTTTGAGTTCAAGCGTAGGGGGCTCCTCGGTGGATGGATTCAATGGTTTTGGAATATGGCCAAGCTCCCCCATCTTGGTATTGATAGATCTTTCAAAGGGTATACTCCCATCCAGATATCTTGCCACTTCATGCACTTCATCACTAACATTCTCCTCATCCATTGTTTCTGTCAAACATAATTCTAATGGATCCACGGACAACTGTTCCTGCAACGAATACTCAACAAAATCATCAGTAACATCAACTCTGAAACAATCAGAATTGTCTGCAGGATAACGAAGTCCCTGAAAAAATTAAAAATCACGCTCTCATCATTCATACGCAAAATTAGTTCTCCCTTATGCACATCAATTAAGGTCTTTCCAGTGGATAAAAATGGTCTACCTAAAATAAGAGGTATCTCACGATCCTCTTCCATGTCAAGCAGAACAAAATCCACTGGAAATATAAATTTATCAACCTTAACCAAACATCTTCCACAATCCCCCTTGGATATTTTATAGATCTGTCAGCCAATTGAAGGGAGATAGTGGTTGGCCTAATTTCACCAATACCTAGCTTTTCAAAACAAGAATAAGACATAAGATTGATACTGGCACCTAAATCACATAAATCCTTATTTAAGAATGATTTTCCAATAGTGCATGGGATTGAAAGCTATCGGGATCCTTAAGTTTCGGAGGGAGTTTATTTTGTAAGATAGCATAACATTCCTCCGACAACTTTACAGTTTCAAAATCCACTAATTTTCTCTTGTTAGAAAAAATCTCTTTCAAAAATTTTGCATAACTGGGCATTTGAGCCAAATAATATGCAAATGGAATATTAATGTGAAGCTTTTTGAAAATCTCTAAAAATTTGCAAATTGATTGTCCAATTGCAGTTGCTTTGCTCTCTGGGGGAAGGGAAGTTTACTCAAATCTATATTTTCATTATTAGTTGGGTTAGAAGACTTACCTTTCTTACCCATAGGCGCCGAATCTGCATGCTTTGGTACTTCCTCTATCCCTTTTTCAATGACTGGATCATTTATTTCTTCATCATCAATTTCCTTCTCTGTAGTCTGTGCTTGCGATCTAGTAACTGCCAAGATAGCATTGACATCCCTTGGATTTTTTCAGCATTGCTAGGCCACGAGCCTGCTTGCCTAATTGACAGTTGTGTCGCTATTTGGATCATCTGTGTCTCCAACTTTTGCAACATTGCCTCTTGATTCGGTAGACGAGTCTCAGTACCCGCTACATATTTCATCATGATTTCTTCAAAAGAGGGATTTTTCTCTACTGGCTTTGAAGTGTTGGTTGTGGGATCAGTAGATTTCTATGAGAGATTCGGGTGACTCTTCTAGCCAGGATTATAAGTGTTGTTGTACAGATTGTATGGTTTTCTCCCTTGATTTCCCATGAAGTTTGCCGCATCAATTTCAAAGACCTGCTGCTCCTTAGTTTGCTGAACTTGTACCTGATTAGTTGGAGTTGTTTGCATTATCGTCATTTGATATGTAAGAGCATCAATTTTAGCATTCAGCGCTGTCAGTGTATCGACTTCTAGAACTCCAGCCTTTTTCTCCTTCTTCACGTCTGGCCATCCTATATTTCTTTCAGCCATGTTTCCAATAATCTCTCACGCTTCTGCTGGTGTCTTTTTTAATAAACTTCCATTAGCAGCAGCATCCAACATGGACCAAACCGACTGATCAACTCCACTGTAAAATGTCTGAGTCTGTTGGCCCTGAGTGAGATTATGCAGAGGACACATCCTCAACATATTTTAAATCTAGTCCATGTTGCATGAAGAGATTCTCCCTCCTTTTGCTTAAATGATATTATGTCAGAGAAAAGTTTTGCCATCTTTGTAGGAGGGAAATACTTGTTCAAAAAAATTTGAATAAGTTGGGTCCAAGTAGGGATAGAACCCGCAGGCAGATCATCCAGCCACTCTACAGCTTTTCCTTGTAAAGAGAATGGGAATAACCGTAGTCACACTGCATCAGGTGTTACCCCATTAAACTTAAACGTGTCGCAGATCGACATAAAACACTCCAGATGAGCGTCGGGGTCTTCTACAAATGTCCCCCAAACTGAGCTTGTAGTTGAATCATCTGAATAATAGCAGACTTTAACTCAAAGTTGTTCGCCTCGACAGTCGGGCGAACTATGCTAGATCCATAGCCTTCAGTTGGTAGACGAATTAAATCAAGAATAGTTCTATTATCCGCCATGTCCTCTTCTGATTCAGATTCTGTCTCAGTTCAAGATTGATAGATCTCTTAACACTTCTGATTTTGCTGAGCGTGCGTTCGATCTCTAGATCAAGCGGTATGAGCTCCCTAGATTGAATGCTATGCATGCACAACAGCTAGTACCTGAAAATCACAAAGAAAAGAAAAGATTTCAGAATTTATAAAAACAAATAAAAATAAAGTCTAATATCAAGTGAAATAAAAATTCTGATATCACAAACAGCTCTCGGCAACGGCGCCAAAAACTTGACTGCCTAAATCGGTGTGATAAAAATATTTTGGCAAGCATACCAGGTCAAGTAATAGATAGTGGACAAAGGTCCAGATGTCGAAACCACAGGGAGTGTTATTTTGTAACTACCAAAATATGATTACTTCTACTTAATCTAGACTAGCTAATAAAAGTGATGAAATTTCAGATTTTAAACTAAGAAATAACTTTGCAAATAAAATAAAATTAATAAAACGCAGCAGAAAATTTGGATTAAATTCAAATATGAGAAAATCTCGATCAAGGACACACGTAGGTACCGAAAAAATCATGTAACAAGTAGCCGATTCAGGACTCAGATTTAATCTTAAATTACGGTGAATTCTCCTAATTTGTTTAAAGGTCTATTTCTAAAACAATTAAACCTATTCAAATATTGACGGATTAATTTTTCATAATTCTAATCAAATTCAAACGCATGAAGAACTGTGATAATTCAGTTTGCACCTAAAACCGCACGATAAAATCGAATGCTATTTCCAGTCAATTTTACTTCGTGTTAATTATTAGAGTGATCAAAATCAATTCCTCCTCTGTCGACTTATAACCGATTAACATGCAAGCAAATAGTTGACCAGTCTATTCACAAAACAAATATAAATCTAAAAATCAATAAAATAAAACCAAATCTGAAAAATTCCAAATAAACATCCAAGTTTTCTACATGAATTTGTTCGGCCCAATCGCGTGGCCTTGATCGAAAAGAAAGAACTACTCAAGGTCTAATATAATTCACAATAATAGTTTTCAATCCCAAACATCAACTAAAAATCAAAAAGAAAAGAAAAAAAGAACATAATGGTAGATGATGAACTAGCCGCCTCTTGCCTCCTCAATCTCCTTGTAACCCTCAATCTAATGGAAAAACGATATTTAAGTACCCACAAATCTCTAAAAGATAATGTCCATCACGAGCAAGAGTTTCCAAAATAAAAAATTATGCACATCATTCTCGCTCAAGCGAGAACAACTCTGGAGCTTTCCGCATTTTCTACCTCGCTCGAGCGGACATATCACACACTCGAGCGATAAAAACTATGAAATTTTCTCTTCAACATACCTCGCTCGAGTGAGCACAACATGCGCTCGAGCGAGAACAAAGCTGTCCAAATCATCAATTTTCTTGACATTCCCTATAAAATAAACCAGGAGACAGTATTCAAACAAATGCATGAAATATACTTAAACTGATTAACAAAAACAACAATAACACATGAATGCATGCAAAAACTTTAATGAAACACCACAAAATATGTATGTAAAACACATTTATCAAACTCCAAAGCAAATTCACTTATTAGGGTAACCTATTGAAGATGGAAAGACGGGTAAAGCATTGGATTAGGAAAAGATAATAAAAAAATAAATATAAAAAGAACAATAAAAAATATAAAGGAAAGAAAATACTGGGTTGCCTCCCAGTCATCGCTAAGTTTATAGTGTATTGACCGACTTTCCAGTAGCAGCCATCAAAGAGCGGTTGTGCCCATAGTAAGAGTCATACGACTCTATGTATGGGTCTTGATTTCATGCGCCCTCAAGCTTGGCGTGATATTGACATGGGAAGCTCGTCGGTCCAGCAATATTCAGCATGAACTGATTATTTTGGAAAGAGACTCCGAATCTAGGCTGAAGCTCATGGAGGATGAAATATTTTGGAGTTGGCGTCAATGGCAAGAACGGATCTTCTAATGATGTACATGTAAAAACCACTGACAAGGTCAAATCCTTTTCCTTGTATATTTCTTCCTCCTCCACTGCCACTTTGGCTACTCTTCAATTAAAAATTCTTCAAATAGTATTTATTCTTGCTCTGGCTCAATTACTTCATTCTCTTGACAGATCTCATAAAATGGTTCTATAAGAAGCGCAATTTGTTCATCCAAAAGACTCAAAGAGTTGATGCGGCTTTCCAAGAACTTATTTGTATCTGCCTGCTTTTTCACAAAGTTATCCAACTAGCCACATGATCCTCAAAATTCTATGTACACTCTTCTTGATGCTCAAATTGTGGGTTCGCAAAGTTTGTGGAGTTGAATTCTGGAGGATATTGGTGACTCCAACCCTGCAGTGAAGGATCACAATGCCAATGGTAGTCGAAATATTCCATATAATTTAACAAGTTCATAGCACTGTTATAATCTCTGTGATTACCCCTTAATTCGGTTTAAATAAATTATATTGTAAAGCGTACCAGGTCAAGTTATAGTAAGTGGATAGAGAGTCCAAGTATAGATCTCACAGAGACTGTAGTAAATTCTAAATATTTAATTATTTTACTTAATCTAAACAAAATAACAAAAAGGATGTGATGAGTTAAATAAAAATTTAATTACTAAAACAAATAAGAAATAAAATATCTAAAGGATAAATTTAATTAAAATGAGACAACCAAGACACAAGCATGTACCAAACAAATTATGCAAACAAGTGGCAAATCTAGGATCCAGATTTAATGTTAAATCACGGCGAATTCTCTTAATTTATTTAACAGTATATTTCTAGAACAGTTAAACCTATTCAAATTTTCACAGATTAATTTTCATAATTCTAATCAAATTCAAATGCATTGGAAATTATGAGAATTCAGTTTTCACCTAAAACCGCATACTGAAACTAAATACTATTTCTAGTCGGTTTAACCATATGTCAATTATTGGAGTGATCGAAATTAATCTCTAATCTGTCGACTCAGAATCAATTAACAAGAAAGTAAATAATTTATTAGATTATTCACAAGAACAAAACATAAATCCAACAACCAATAATCTTAATAAAAATCTAAAAATCTCAAATCAAAATCCACATGTTCGATATAAAATTGTTCGGCCCAATATCGTCGTTTTGGTTGAAGAAATACTAATCAATAATTGAAAACAATATTCAACAAAAGTTTTAATCAACAAAAAATTAAGAAATAAAAGAGAAGAAAAGAAAATCTCCAAGCCTCTAGCCTCCTAGCTGCCTTCTCTCTATATTGTGATGTCCGGAACCCTTCATCTGATGTTAATTCTCCTATTTATACGTCCAAATACAAGAATTATTGGTTTCCTTCTCGCACAAGAATTTTCCCAATTTAGGACTCTGTACGCTGTCTTGCTAGAGCAGTAGAAAATTCCCGCTCGAGCAAGAAACACTCTGCCAAACTTACCTATCTTTTATCAGACTTAGACGTGGAAGAACGCTGAAGAACTGTAACGCCCCGAAATTATCTTAATTGAGTTTATTTGAGATAATTGGAGATTAGAGAATTCAAGAGATGATTTGTTTTTTATCAGGGTATATTTTGCAATTTTTGGAATTTTCAGGGACTAAAACGCAAAATTTGGATTTGTTGTATTATTTGGACTTGGAAAATAATTGAATTAGTCTCATTTGTTTCCTTCATCCCTTCCAAACGTGATTCCTCCATTGAAGAATCCCCAAAGTCTCTTCAAGATTTGTGATTTCATTTTTCGGTCGATCCGCCCGTTAGAATTTATTTTCGAAGCCAGATTCGTAATCCCGACAACAAGAGCTTCATTCTATCGTAAGTATTTCTCCGATCAGTTATACTTCAATTTTCGGATGTTGTTAGAATCGAATGAGTTTCGGTTATGATGTTCTTGAGCTAGTTCTTATCGTTTATTCTTAGTCGGTTTTGAAAAAGAGCGTCGTTCGGAATTGTTAGGATTTTTGGAAGCTTATTTCAAAAAAGTGGATTTTGAGATTTGTTGGATTGAAATTGTTATTGATGTTTTAGCATTGTATTAAGTTGATTGCGATGCTATACTACTGTTTGTGTTTTCGGTTTGATCAGAATATAGTCGTTATGCCACCGGTTTGTGTTTTGGGATTTTGATTCGTTTGAATTGTCGAACCATTGGCAGTTGGGTTTGATTGTCGTTGTTGACCTTCTTTTGCCTTCGTACAGATTCATTTGAAATTGGTTAAGCCCAGAGTTAGCAGTAATAGATCGTCAAAGAGTTGAACGAAGAGAGATAAAGAGTTTTACCTTGAGCGTTTGTTTTAGTGGTTGTATGATTTTTGATATAACCTCTTATTGTAGCTTATACAGAGTTGGAGCTATCTGAATCGTAAGGTACAAGCATACATCGTTTAAGCGGGATAGAACATTCAAGACAGATGGTTCTTGAGTTTTCCTTAAATCACATACTTACATCATCAATACTTGTTCTAGAATGGGGAACTTGTATTTTGTTGATTAACTCTTGTTATTAGTTGAATTATGGATTAATTCTTGTGTTTCTATATGCATTCATCTTGAGCCAAATCTTTGATTTCAGCGGACTGTACGGCCTTTTTTGTTTAGACGTTTTGTGGGCTATATTGTGAGTGACCTGGGTTGTAGAAGTTTAGCTAGTGCCAGCGTACTCCTTGTAGTCACACCAAAGTCTAGAGGATGGAGATACGTGACACCACCTCGATCGGGAGAGTTGGTGGGTTGTTTACGTGATCTCATCCTCGGGATCCCAAAAGAATAACATAAATTCCTTCATTATCAGAGTTGATATCCCGGTTTAAAGACATGCATTTCATTCGTATTAGCATTGAATATTTTGTCTTTATTTCATGTGATTGAGATATTACTTGTTATTGCATGTTATGTTGGTTTTACTGGGAATATCTTTCTCACCAAAGTTATCCGGCTATTGCTTTGTTTTGTATGTGTACTTGGCAACAGGTGGGGCATGATCGAGTCAGCGGATACTTGGTTAGCATCAAGATCGAGAGATAGAAGTGGCACTCGGTTTAGAAGTCGAACAACATTTCAATCTAGTTATATGTTAGAACATGTTTAGAACTCGAACTTGTTGTTCATGTTGTATCGATTATGCGAGTATTGAGGTTTGTATGTTGTTGTTGCATGTATTTTGTACCTCATTATGTATTGAATGGATTTATGTAGTTGAAGTTGGTAAGTTTATTTCTGGAAATTTGTTCAGAGTTGCCCTCGCTCGATCGGTAGAGTTTGACCGATCGAGCGAGATGTCTGTAGCCTCTTTTCTGTTTTTCAAAGCCTTGCCCGCTCGATCGGTTGAGTTTTACCGATCGAGCGAGGCACTGTTCACCTGAAAAATAAAATTTTTTTTATTTGACTTATCTATTGGTTTATCTTAGCTTATTGTTTTAAGTATCCGAGATTAGATGTTTAGAACCGAGGTCTCACATTAAGTGGTATCAGAGCGATAAGTTCTTGGTTGAACTAGAAGTGAGCGGGGTAGATCGAGTCCGCTTGAATTGGCTCCTTGCATGTGATTGAGTTATTTATTTGATTATTTAAATTACATGCAAGCATGATTTATTATTTAATAAATAATTGAATTACATGATTATGTGATTTAAATTATAAAGCATGGACTACTTGAGATATAACTGTTTTTGTTTATCGACTTGTATCCAAAATTCTGAGAGGTTGAAGGGCACTGAATTGTAGCGATTGAGATATCTTGTGTCCTAACCTTTGATTATCAGATGAGTCCTTGTCGAGTAATTAACAAAAACTCACCGCCAGTTACTCCTCCGAACGAGCAGGCTAGTACCGAAACTGATCAGATGGATGCCACAGCAACGCCTATGGAAACCTTATTGAAGAGGATTCAGTCGTCTAACCCGCCAATCTTGCAGGGTACAGAGAATCCAGTTGACTGTGAGAGCTGGTTGGACGATATAGATCAGCTTTTTGATTCTCTCGACTATTCTGATAACTGCAGAACCAGGTTGGTTATTCATCAGCTACGGGGTGTTGCTAAGAACTGGTGGATCACGTCGAAGAGAGCCATTGAAAATCGAGATACAGCTATTAACTGAAATCTTTTCAAATCTTAGTTTTATAAGCAGTTTTTCCCAGTTTTGTATCGAAAGGATAATGGAGCCGAGTTTGCCACTCTAAGGCAAGGGAATTTGAATATCGAGCAGTATGTAGCCAAGTTTGATAGTTTGATGAGATTTGCACCGCACATTGCCGACAATGAAGAAGCAAAATCCAACCAGTTCGTTAATGGTTTGAACCCCGATATCTTCACGTTGGTAAACACTGCTAGGCCTAATAATTTTGCGGATGCCATAAATAATGCAAAGGGAGCTAAAACAGGTTTGTTGAGACAAAGAAGAGCTCCATTTGTGCCTCACCAGCCGAGACAGTCTCAGAACAAACCGTCACAGTATCAGAATCAATCATCGCAGTATCAGAACCAACCACAGAGGTCTGATGGAGGAATCAGTGGGAGTAATATAAGGGATCATTTCAAAGCAAAAGGGAAACAGTTCAAGAAGCCGGGGAACAGTTCTTCTAGCTCCAGTGGCTCCAAGCAGTTCGGTTCAGGACAGAGTTCCGGATTTTCATATATGTTATGTAACAAGTGTGGAGGTAGATACTCCCAAAAGCAGTGTGTAGGAGTTTTTGGGAACTGCAATATCTGTCAACAGCCAGGACACTTTGCTAAGGTGTGTCCTCAGTGAGGTAAAGATCGAGCTCAGAGTAGGAGTTATTCTAGACCTAGAGCTCAGCCTGAGAGGCAGACTTTTGCAGTTCACTCCTTCCAGCCTCAGCAACAGAATAGACAGGGAGATAACCCGAGTGCAAACCAGCCTTCGAGACAGCAGACACGAGTCTTTGCTCTGACTGAGGATCAGGCTCAGGCAGCACCTGACGATGTAATAGCAAGTAACTATTCGATTTATTCTGCTCATGTATTGCTATATACGGGTGCGTCTCACTCTTTTATATCTGAGAATTTTGTATTGATGCATGCCTTGCCTTGTGAGCCTTTACCTGCTGTAGTAGCTGTTACTTCACCTTTGAATGGGGAATTGTGTCTGTAAGATTGGTTTGGAACTGTGAAATTTGTTTCAAAGGTAACGTGATTATTTTTGATTGTATTATTCTTGGGTTTTTAGATTTTGACTGTATTATCGGTATAGATTCTTTGACCAAGTACAGGGCTACTGTTGACTGTTTTCAGAAAGTAGTCCGTTTTAGACCAGAGATGGCAGAGGAGTGAAAATTCTTCGGTAGGGGTTCTCGATCCAAAATTACTTTAATATCTGTTTTGTCGATGACTCGTTTGTTACAGAAAGGAGCAAAGAGATTCTTGATCTATGCAGTGGATGTCCTGAAATCAAGCCCAGAATTGGTTGATATACCAGTGGTTAGAGAATTTGCTGACGTCTTTTCGGACGAGATTCCTGGATTGCCGCCTATTCGAGACATCGAATTCAGCATTGAATTATTGTCAGGTACTCAGCCAATTTTCAAATCTCCTTATCGTATGGCACCAATAGAATTGAGAAAATTGAAAGAACGGATTGAGGATTTGATTGCCAAGGGATACATCAGACCTAGTGTGTTGCCTTGGGGTGCTCCTATTCTCTTTTTACGAAAGAAGGATGGTTCTATGCGGCTCTGTATTGATTACTGTCAACTGAATCAAGCTACGGTAAAGAACAGGTATCCTTTACCTAGAATAGATGACCTTTTTGATCAACTGCAGGGTTCTTCTGTCTATTCAAAGATTGATCTGAGGTCGAGATATCATCAGCTGAGAGTGCGAGAGGAAGATATTCATAAAACCGTATTCAAAACGAGGTATGGTCATTTCGAGTTTATAGTCATGTCGTTCGGTTTGACTAACGCTCCAGCAGTTTTCATTGGCTTGATGAACCGTATCTTTCATGGTTATTTGGATGAGTTTGTTTGTTATTTTCATCGATGATATTCTTATCTATTCGAAGAACGGTACTGACCATGCAGAGCATTTGAGGATCGTCTTGCAGATTTTGCGGGCTGAACAGTTGTTTGCCAAGTTGTCTAAGTGTGAGTTTTGGTTGGACCGAGTCATCTTCCTCGGTCACATTATTTCAGGAGATCGGATTTCTGATGATCCCAGCAAGATCAAAGCGGTTATGAATTGGCCTAGACCGACATCAGTTCCTGAGATTCGAAACTTTATGGGTTGAGCTGGTTATTATCGCCGATTCATCGATGGATTTTCATCTATTGCAAATCTGATTACCCAGCTGACTCAGAAGAATGCGCCTTTTATCTGGACTGCAGATTGTGAGGCTAGTTTTGTTGATCTGAAGAAGAGACTGACCAGTGCTCCGATTCTATTTATTCCATCAGGTACTGGAGGTTTTACCATTTATTGTGATGCTTCTAATCGAGTCTTGGATTGTGTTCTTATGCAGCTTAAGCACGTTATAGCGTATGCATTGAGGCAGCTGAAGCCTCACGAGACTCGTTATTTGGTTCATGATCTTGAACTCGCTGGGATCGTATTTTCTTTAAAGATTTGGCGTCACTATCTTTATGGTGAGTCTTTCGAGATCTTTTCTGATCATAAGAGCCTTAAGTATTTGATTTCACAGGCAGAACTGAATATGAGACAGAGAAGATGGTTAGATTTGTTGAAGGATTTCGACTGTGAAATCAAATACTACCCCGAAAAGTCGAATGCAGTTGCAGATGCCTTGAGCCAAAAGCTTTGTTCTTTATCTCTTTCTACTATTGGTGTTTCTCAGTTGATCGATGATTGTTGCACTTCTGGTTTGGAGTTTGAAATAGATCGGAGGACTATCAGGGTGTTTGCTATTCAAGCCAAGCCAGAGTTATTTATTATGATCAACGAAGCACAAAAGTCTGATCCGAGCACTCAGATTTCAGTAGAGAAAGTCAGATATGGGCCTCAGTCTGAATTACAAGTTAGAGATGATGTTTTTTTTGTGAATAATCGTATTGTTGTGCCCGATGTTTCGGAGTTGAGGCAGCGTATTCATCAAGAGGCACATTGTAGTCGGTTCAATATTCATCCTGGAGGTCGGAAGATCTATAACGATCTGAAGAATAAATTCTGGTGGAAGAAGATGAAGAGTTATGTCACGAGAATTGTATCTCGATGTTTGAACTGTCAACAGGTGGAAGCAGAGAGGAAGCGACCGGGTGGTCTGTTGCACAGTTTAGTTGTTCCTGAATGGAAGTGGGATCACATTTCGATGGATTTCGTCACGAAGCTACAGCGATCTGTTCGAGGATGCGATGATATTTTGGTAGTGATCGATAGATTGACGAAGTCTGCTTGCTTTATTCCGTACAGGATGACGTATCATCACGATCAGATGGCTGAGTTATATGTTAGGAATGTTTTGAGATTGCATGGTGTGCCAAAGTCGATAGTTTCAGACCGAGACCCTAGATTCACTTCGCACTTTTGGCACAGTCTTCAAGAGGCACTTGGTACTCGATTGCATCTGAATGCAGCACATCATCCTCAGACCAACAGACAGTCAGAGCGGACTATCCAGACTCTTGAGGATATGCTACGAGCAGTAGTGCTAGACTTTGGCACTAGTTGGAAGGATTCTTTGCCTCTTTTCGAGTTTTCCTACAAGAACAGTTATCAAGCGAGTATCGGTATGGCACCTTTTGAGGCTTTGAATGGTAAGAAGTGCCGATCTCCTTTGTTTTGGGACGATGTGTCCGAGTCACCTGATTTGGGACCGGATATGCTTCGAGACATGGCAGAGCAAGTAAAGATCATTTATGCAAGAATGAAGTCAGCTCAGGATAGATAGACAAAGTATGCAAATATCAGACGTAGACCTCAGAGTTTCGATCAGGGAGACCAAGTATTCTTGAAGATTTCTCCTTTCAGAGGCACTGTCAGATTTGAAAAGAGAAGAAAGTTATCTCCGAGATTCATCGGACCGTATGAGATTTTTGAGAAGTTAGGCGATCTTGCCTATAGGCTTGCACTTTTTCCATCTTTATCGGGTATTCACGACGTTTTTCATGTCTCTATGTTGCAGAAATATCATCCAGATCCTTCTCATATTCTTTAGTCTGACGAGGCCGAGCTTGACGAGACTCTGAGCTACTTTGAGCGACCGATTCAGATCCTTGACCGAAAGGAGAAGCAGCTCAGAACCAAGTCAATTTCTTTTTTGAAAGTTCAGTGAAGCCGTAACGGAGTCGAGGAAGCGACTTGGGAGACAGAGTCTGACATGAGACAGTGGTTTCCAGAGTTATTCGGATGACGTGAGTTCTTCTTTCTGTCTTAAGTTCTTAATTCTATCTTGTGACTGATTCTTATTGATTTCGAGGACGAAATCTCTTCTTAGAGAGGGAGAATTGTAACACCCCGAAATTATCTTAATTGAGTTTATTTGAGATAATTGGAGATTATAGAATTCAAGAGCCGATTTTTTTTTATCAGGGTCTATTTTGCAATTTTTGAAATTTTCAGGGACTAAAATGCAGGATTTTTTATATTATTTGGACTTGGATAATAATTGACTTAGTCTCAATTGTTTCCTTCATCCCTTCCAAACATGATTCCTCCATTGAAGATGCCACAAAGTTTCTTTAAGCTCTGTGATTTTATTTTCCGGTCGATCCATCCGTTAGAATTTATTTTGAAGGCAGATTCGTAATCCCGGCAGCAAAAGCTTTGTTCTATCGTAAGTATTTCTCCGATTAGTTATAATTCAATTTTCGGATGTTGTTAGAATCGAATGAGTTTTGGTTATGATGTTCTTGAGCTAGTTCTTATCGTTTATTCTCAGTCGATTTTGAAAAAGAGCGTCGTTCGAAATTGTTAGGATTTTTGGAAGCTTATTTCGAAAAATTGGATTTTGAGATTTGTTGGATTGAAATTTTTATTGATGTTTTAGCATTGTATTGAGTTGATTGTGATGTTATACTGATGTCTGTGTTTCCGGTTTGATCAGAATATAGTCGTTATGCCGCCGGTTTGAGTTTTGGGATTTTGATTCGTTTGAATTGTCAAACCATTGGCAGTTGGGTTTGATTGTCATTGTTGACCTCCTTTTGTCTTCGTACAGATTTTTTCAAAGTTGTTTGAGCCCAGAGTTAGCAGTAATCGATCGTCGAAGAGTTGGACGAAGAGCAGTAAAGAGTTTTACCTTGAGCATTTGTTTTAGTGGTTGTATGGTTTTTGACATAACCTATTATTGTAGCTTATCTAGAGTTGGAGCTATCTGAATCTTAAGATACAAGCAGACATCGTTTAAGCGGGATAGAACACTCAAGACAGATGGTTCTTGACTTTTCCTTAAATCACATACTTGCATCAATACTTGTTCTAGAATGGGGAACTTGTATTTTGTTGATTAACTCTTGTTATTAGTTGAATTATGGATTAATTCTTGTGTTTCTATATGCATTAATCTTGAGCCAAATCTTTGATTTCAGCGGGCTGTACGACCCTTTTTGTTTAGACATTTTGGGGGCTATATTGTGAGTGGACTGGGTTGTAGAAGTTCACCTAGTGTCAGCATACTCCTTGTAGTCGCACAAAAGTCTAGAGGATGGAGATACGTGACACCACCTCGATCGGGAGAGTCGGTGGGTTGTTTACTTGATCTCATCCTCAGGATCCCAAAAGAATAGCAAAAATTCCTTCATTATCAGAGTTGATATCCCGGTTTTAAAGACATGTATTTCATTCGTATTAGCATTGAATATGTTGTCTTTATTTCATGTTATTGAGATATTACTTGTTACTGCATGTTATGTTACTTTTACTCGGAATATCTTTCTCACCGGAGTTATCCGGCTATTGATTTGTTTTGTATGTGTACTTGGCAACATGTGGGGCAGGATCGAGTTAGCGGAGACTTGGTTAGCATCAAGATCGAGAGATAGAAATGGGACTCGGTTTACAAGTCAAACAGCATGTCAATCTAGTTATATGTTGGAACATGTTTAGAACTCGAACTTGTTGTTTATGTTGTATTGATTATGCGAGTATTGAGGTTTGTATGTTGTTGTTGCATGTATTTTGTACGTCATTATGTATTAAATGGATTTATGTAGTTGAAGTTGGTAAGTTTATTTCTGGAAATTTGTTCAGAGTTGCCCTCTCTCGATCGGTAGAGTTTGACCAATCGAGCGAGATGTATGTAGCCTCATTTCTGTTTTTCAAAGCCTTTCCCGCTCGATCGGTTGAGTTTTACCAATCGAGCGGAGCTGGTCCTTGAGGCGGACAGCAGCAGGGCAGAACTTGCCCTCTCTATCGGTTGTGTTTTACCGATCGAGCGAGGCATTGTTAACCAAAAAAATAAAAAAAATTATTTGACTTATCAATTGGTTTATCTCAGCTTATTGTTTCAAGTATCCGAGATTAGATGTTTAGAACCGAGGTCTCACAAGAATGCTTGGCGGCTAGGTTTTATTTTTAATTTCTCTTAGACTTCTTCTCTTCTTTTGATTTTATTGCGAATTTTCATGAATATTTGTGGCTAGACTTTAGAACATGGTTGAGAAAGTCAAGCCCTTGAATTTATTTATTTGTGAGATTCGAATTCTCAGTTTTTGATTATTATTGAGTATCAAAAGTTGTTTTGGATTATTTTATGCTTGTATGTGAGATTTTCGGATTGATCACCCTAGGATTTCGCTTTACAATATACTGCTAAATTAGGATTCAAATTCGTAATTGTTAGAACAACCTAATTTGTGAAGCAACTGCAATTAATAGTTTTCCGCTTGTGAATTTATTAATCTGTAGGAACAACGATTGACTAGATTAAATACATCCGCTTGTGTATGTGTTATCAAGATTCATCAGTTTTACTAGTTTGAATGTTGCCTTGGATTTAAATATAATTGTTTGTATTGGGTTGATTCATTTGTAAGGGTTAATTTACAACGCTTATGTCTAATTAACTAATATTAAGGTGAAACAAGAATTAAATTTCCAATGATGAATATTCAATTATGATTAATTATTTTTAGATAATCGATGATCGAATGAATAATTTCAAGGGTGTAGTCGACCTATACCAAGGCTTGTTTTCAATTGATTTCTCATCATTTTAAATCTTGCATGCTAGTGATAAAATTTGATTTAAATTGCTTTAAATTTTTAGTAGTTAATTTCAAAACTCAAACCTCCTTTTATTTTATTTAAGTAATTTTTAAGAACACTATAAATTTCACTTTTCTCGTGGGAACGATCCCTACTCTCACTGATGCATACTTTATTTATCTGAGTTGAGTCGGGTAATTTGGGCGCGACACGACTAAGCGTTACCAAATTTTGGTGCCGTTTTCGGGGAACGGTGTTTAATTTATTGTGTTCTATTTATTTTATTTTATTCTATCTCATTTTATTTTATTTTCTTTTTTTCTAGTACTTCTCCAGTTATTCATTCTTTCAGGTGACTCTTCTGAAGAAGAATTTCCATAAAACCCGGAGATAGAAAGAACTTTGCATAGGCGAAAGAGAGAAGCTCGTAGGAGACAAGAAGAGGACGAAATTCAAACTGAAATTACTGAGGAAGAGATGGCTGCCAACGCAATTCTGAGCCTGAGACAACTGGGCACTCCTGATTTAAATCAACAGCCTTTATGCATTACTTTTCCGACTCTAGAAAATAATGCTACATTTGAATTAAAATCCGGATTAATTCACTTACTGCCTTCTTTTCATGGTCTCGCAGGTGAGGATCCGCACAAGCACTTGCTGGAATTCCATGTGGTATGCACGAGTATAAAACCCCATGGAGTAACAGAGGAGCACATCCAACTGAGATCTTTTCCTTTCTCTTTGAAGAGTGCTGCAAAGGATTGGTTGTACTATCTACCCTTTGGATCCATCACAACCTGGACTAAAATGAAGAGGATTTTTTTGAAGAAATATTTCCCAGCTTCTAGAGCAGCGAATATCAGGAACGAGATATATGGAATCAAGAAATTTACGGGGGAATCACTTCACGAATACTGGGAGCGGTTAAAAAAGTTGTGTGCTAGTTGTCCGCAACATCAGATAAGTGAAAACTTGTTAATTCAATATTACTATGAAGGTTTGTTACCAATGATAGGAGTATGCTAGATGCGGCCAGTGGAGAAGTTTTCTTGGACAAAACTCCAATACAAGCGAGGAATTTGATCGAGAACATGGCTGTCAATTCTCAACAATTTGGCACCAACAGAAGTGATCATTCTCCTAAGAAGAATAATGAGGTAAATGTCTCTTCTCTTGAGCAACAATTTATTGAATTGACGTCTCTTGTGCATCAAATGGTTGTAGTGAATGTACAAACTACAAAGGCCTATGGAATTTGCGCTGCAGTGGAACATGCTACTGGCATGTATCCCACACTTCAAGAAGATTCGATTGAACAGGTGAATGTTACTGGAGGATTTCCTGGACCACGACAGTGGAAGTATGATCCATATTCCAACACATACAATCCTGGTTGGAAGGATCATCCAAATCTTAGATACGGAAATCCTCAGGCGAATCAACCTGGGCCTCAGGCACAACCGCATAATCAAGCTTATAGGCCACATTATCCTCCACAACAGCAGCGTCCTCAGATTCCAGCGCCAGGTGAGTTTCTTGAAAATATAGTTAAGGATCTTGCAAATAATACTCTGACTTTCCAACAGAAAACCCGAGCAAGTATCCAAAACTTGAATAACCATATGGGATAGCTCACCACTGCAATCAACAAGTTGGAATCGAAACATTCCAACGCTTTACTTTCTCAAACAATTTTGAACCCAAGGGAGAACGCAAGTACTATTACTCTAAGGAATGGGAAGAAATTGAAAGTCAAGGAGAAGGAAGTTGATTCTTCGTCCAAGAAGGAGCAAAATGAAGAGCTTAAGGTAGATGATGGAGAAGCAACTCAGGGAGAAGCACCAAAAAGTAAGTTCCCTCCTCTCTCTAAATATAAACATGTAGCCCATTTTCCCTTAGCACTTAAGGAATCCAGTAAAGATGAAGGGATTAAGGAACTTTATGAAACTTTTCGTAGATGTGAGGTAAACATCCCATTGCTAGATGTAATTAAGTAGGTACCTTGATACGCAAATTTTTTGAAGGAATTATGCACTGCAAAGAGGAAACAAACATTGAAGGGATGTCAGAAAGTGGAGATGGGGGAAAATGTATATGCGGTGATCCAAATAAAATTGTCTGCAAAATGCAAGGATCCAGGTATGTTTTCTATCCCATGCACTATAGGGAATTTTAGACTAGAAAAGGCCATGCTAGATCTAGGAGCATCAATCAATGTTATGTCATATTCTATTTATGCATCCTTGAAGCTTGGCCCTTTGAACAAAAATGTAATTGTCATACAATTAGATGATAGGTCTAATGCATACCCTAGGAGAGTAGTAGAAGATGTGTTAGTGCAAGTAAACAATTTGGTCTTTCTTGATGATATTTATGTACATGACATGGAAAATGGTGATCACAATAGTCCAATTCTGTTAGGCAAACCATTTTGAAAACATCGATAACTAAAATTGATGTTCAAAGTGGCACACTTACTATGGAATTTGATGGTGAGGTTGTAAAGTTTAATATTTATGATGCCATGAAATTTCCTAACAGCGATGATTGTGCATATTCTGTTGACATTGTGGATTATTTGGCACAAGAGTGTTTGGAGCATGCAGGAAAACACGAGCTAGAGGTGGCTATTATAGCACCCATTCAGCAGGATGATGATGGGATTGGTTGCAATGAAGAAGTGAAAGAAATTGTGAAAATTCTGAATAGTGCACTGGAGCTACCTCAATCAGGTAACCTTGCTTACATCTCTTTACCAATTTCTAATACTCGGCGTCTTCCATCTGTTTTGCAGGCACCAGTTATTGAGCTGAAAATATTGCCCAAGCATCTTAAATATGTTTTCTTTGGAGAAGGATAAACATTGCCAGTTATCATCTCTAGAAGTCTGGAAGCTGAACAAGAGGACAACTTGTCAAAGTTTTAAAGGAACACAAGACTGCTATAGGATGGACCATTGCAGATATCAAGGGAAGCATCCCTTCTACGTGCATGCATAGGATTCTGATGGAGGAAGGAGCAAACCCCTCTCGTCAGCCGCAAAGAAAGTTGAACTCACCTATGATGGAGGTGGTCAAGGCCGAAATTCTCAAACTCCTTGAAGTTGGAGTGATTTACCCAATATCTGACAGTCAGTGGGTTAGTCCTGTCCAAGTGGTTCCCAAGAAAACCAGGATTACTGTTGTAAAAAAAAGGATGGTGAATTGGTTCCCACCCGTATTCAAAATGGGTGGAGGGTTTGTATAGATTACAGAAAATTGAATGCTGGAACCCGAAAGGACCATTTTCCTTTGCCCTTTATTGATCAAATGATTGAAAGATTAGCATGTCATTCTTATTATTATTTTCTTGATGGATATTCTTGTTATTTTCAGATTGCGATTGCACCGAAAGATCAGGATAAGACGACATTCACTTGCCCGTTCGGCACCTTCGCGTATCAACGTATGCCCTTTGAACTCTGTAATGCACCGGCCACATTCCAATGGTGTATGGTTAGTATTTTTTCTGCTAAGATGGATACTGCTCTTGAGCGAGTTTGATGTGAAAATCAAGGATAAAAGAGGAACATAGAATAGAGTGGTTGACCACTTGAGATGTCTGGTTCATATTGATGAGGAGCTGAGCTTGCAAGAAAAATTTCCTGATGAGCAACTATTTTCAGCGAGCACAGTATTACCCTGGTATGCACATATCGTAAATTATTTAGTTACTAATGGATTTCCCTTTGAATTTTCCAAAGCGCAGTGAGATAAGGTCTGAAGCGATGCTAAGTACTTTGTGTGGGATGACCCATACTTGTGGAAACACTGCGCTGATCAAGTCATACAAAGATGTGTACCTGCAAGAGAGGTAATTCCTATCCTCACGTTTTGTCACTCCTATGCTTGTGGTGGGCAATTTGGAGCGAAAAGAACAGCGAGGAAGGTGTTAGACTGTGGATTTTTCTGTCCATCCATATTTCAAAACGTTTACTTTTTCTGTAAGTCGTGCGCTCAATACCAAAATACAGGTAATATATCCCAGCGAAAGGAGATGCCTCAGCAACCCA
The DNA here is from genome assembly GCF_033568475.1 of Henckelia pumila. NCBI lineage: Eukaryota > Viridiplantae > Streptophyta > Magnoliopsida > Lamiales > Gesneriaceae > Henckelia > Henckelia pumila. Next base: position 195,173,256 of record NC_133121.1, read on the forward strand.
TTCTAGTTTGTGAAATTTTTTATGCGTGGGGCATCGACTTCATGGGACCTTTCCCTAGTTCATTTGGATTTATTTATATATTACTTGTTGTAGATTATGTCTCGAAATGGGTGGAAGATATGGCCACCCGCACTGATGATTCAAAATTGGTTGCAGAGTTCATCAAACATAACATTTTTTCTAGATTTGGAATTCCAAGATCCCTTATTAGTGATAGAGGAACTCACTTCTGCAACCAAACTGTGGTCAGTTTGCTGAAAAAATACCATGTGACTCACAAGATCTCAACCGCATATCATCCACAATCCAATGGCCAAGCTGAAGTTTCAAATAGAGAGATCAAATCTATACTAGATAAAATAGTGAATCCGACAAGGAAAGACTGGAGCTTACGATTGGATGATGCTCTGTGGGCCTACAGAACTGCGTACAAGACTCCAATTGGAATGTTGTCATGCAGACTGATTTTTGGGAAACCGTTCCATCTGCCAGTGGAGTTGAAGCACAGAGCCTATTGGGCAATCAAAAACTTCAATATGCAGATACATGAGAGCAGAGAACATAGGAAGCTTCAGTTGCAGGAATTGGAAGAGATACGCAATGAAGCGTATGCCAGTTCTAAGATCCACAAGGAAAAGACAAAGGCCTTCCATGACAAGATGATATCCAGAAGGGAATTCGAAGTCGGTCAGAAAGTCCTTCTCTACCACTCACGACTTCGGTTATTCCCAGGTAGAGCCGTCAATTTGGTTTAGGCCCGTCGGGTTGGCCCGCACCGCCACACATTTTAAGTGGTTTGGGTTGAATTTTTTTCAACCCAACAAAAGGTGGGTCTAGATGGGCCAACCCACCTAGGCCCGCGACCCGCGCGGGTTGGCCCGCCTCGGGCCTGGTGAATTAATAATTTATTTTTATTTTTATTGTGATATATGTATTTTTTAATAAAAGTTGTGAATTTTTTTTGTATTAATTACTTTATATAAAATTTTCACACATGAAATTAATAATTAAAATTTTTATTAATATTTTTCTCTTAATATTTATTTATGAAATGATATTTATAATTAATTATAATATTTTTTATTTATTTTTATTTGTCATAAGCCAACCCGCGGGCCGGCCCGCCTAACCCGCAACCCACCTTGGGTTGGGTTGGGTTGGGGATTTTCAGCTCGCCAGGATAGTGGGCCGGCCCGCCATCGACCCGCCAAAAGGTGGGTTTTTGGTGGGCCTGCCCGCCCCGCCATGGGTTGGCCCATTTGACAACTCTATTCCCAGGTAAGCTGCGTTCCAGATGGATTGGCCCTTTTGTTATTACTAATGTGTTTCCTCATGGTGCAGTTGAGATTCAGAGCTTGGAGACCTTGAAGATATTCAAGGTGAATGGATAGCGCTTGAAACATTATTATGAAGGGGTCCAAGCCAACGACGGAGATGACGCGCATGATTTAACACTTGATGCTCCGCCAGAGATTGAATAAATCGCAGCATATAGTCGAGCTATAGACTGTCACTTTAGCGCTAACTGGGAGGCAACCCAGTGTTTTTCGTCTTATTTTCCTTATTTTATTTTCATGTTTGTTGTTTATTTTGCTTGTTTTTATTTTGGTTTTCTTTTTGAAAAATTACAAAAATAAAATTATTTTTTTTATCCGCTCGATCGGTCATATTGCACCGATCGAGCAAAATTTTATGTGTCTTGCAGGAATCTCTATGTTTTTGTCTCGCTCGATCGGTCATCTTTAACCGATCGAGCGAGAATTTATCTGCCCTCTTACAAGTTTTGAATTTTGTGGCTTGCTCGATCGGTCATCTTTAACCGATCGAGCGAGACTACTGCTGAGCGATTTAAATCGTGATTTTCTCCCTTCCTTTCTATTCTTTCTTCCCTCTTTTCGTTTAAATCCCTAAATCCCCAAAACCCTTCACCACACTTCTCTCAACCAATTTACCCTATATTCGCAAGAATCACTACTATATCTCCGGTCATCCCCTTCGTCTAGAAGGCTCTCACGTCGTGTATCTGAGTTCGCCGGCCACCTCCTCTCTCAGACGCCGCACGCCTCCTTCAATCCTGCCCGTTCCGGATGCCGCTTCTCTCCACCTCCACCCTGCTCTGAGTTTGCCGGCCGTTTCTTTGCTTTCTGTCATTCATGGGCTTCACACACATACCAGCCGGTTTCCGCCCCTGTCCCCCCTTCCGGCCACTACTTGGGTCTTAGTAGACGCCACCTCCATTCACCGCACCGTGTTCTACGTCTCTCTACTTCCGATCAATCATGGGACCCAAACGAGCTCGTCTCACCGGCGAGTATTCTAATCCATGCTCCGCGGCGCCTGTCTCTTCACAAGCCCTTGCCGGCAAATTTGTTAGCCAAGTGGAACATGATCGGTATGATCACGCCAAGGTACACCGCTCTCCTATTCCCAAATGTGGATTTGAACTCGCCTATTGACCGGCTAAATCGGTTTGATAAAAATCTACTGGCAAGCGCACCAGGTCAAATAATAGTAAAGTGGACAGAGAGTCCAAGTATCGATCCCACAGGAACTGCAGTCAATTCTCAAGAATTAATTATTTTACTTAATCTAGACAAAATAATAAAAAATATTTTGAATTAAATAAAATAAGAATATAAAATAAAAACTGCTTAAGAAATACGAATAAAAATAACTAAAGATAAAAATAATTAAAATAAAGACAACCAAGACACACGTAGGTACCGAACAAATCATGTAACATGTAGTCGATTCAGGACTCAGATTTAATCTTAATTAAGGGGAATTCTCCTAATTTGTTCAAAGGTCTATTTCTAGAACAATCAAACCTATTCAAATATTGATGAACTAATATTTCGTAATTCTAATCAAATTTGAATGCATTAAATATTTGTGAAAATTCAGTTTACACCTAAACCGCACACTGAAACCGAATTCTATTTCTAGTCGGTTTTACAATATGTTAATTATCAGAGTGATCAAAATCAAAATCTCCTGTGTCGATTTGGAATTGATTAACATGCAAGCAAACAGTTGATCAGACTATTCACAAGACAATTATAAATCTGACAATCAATAAAATAAAATCAACTCTAAAAAATCCCAAACAAACATCCAAGTTTTCTACATAAATTTGTTCGGCCCAATCACGCCGTCTTGGTTGAAAATAAACTACTCAATAATTAAAAATAATAATTCAAAAATAAAAATAAGAAGAAGAAAAGAAAAGAAAAGAGAAATCTTCTCTCCCAAGCCTTGTAGCCGCCTCCTCTTGCGTTCTCTGCGCTCTGGAGCTTCCGAAACCCTCAAAAATATGTTATATCTTGTATATATATGGTCCGGAACGCCTACCAGTTAATTTCCTCTCAAAATAAGGATTTTTCGGAACACATATGACCCCCGAACACGCGCGCGCGCACGCGCCATAGGCCTCGCGCGCGCGCAGCACATAAAAACAGAGGCCTGTACGTCGGACTCGCGCGCGCGCGAGCTTGATTCTCGCGCGCGCGTAGTACAAAAAATCTGCGCCGAGCGACAATTTTCAAAAATTTATATTTCGAGATCTAGCCGTCGGATTGAGCTGAAATTTGGACAGCTGCTTCAAAACATCTTTAACTTTAATCTGAACGGTGCAGATTGGATTTCAATATTTCTAAAATTAAATATGATTTTTCGATCAAGACTGCTCCGTAATTCACTCTTCAAAAATCCATTTTCCTACAAAATTAACCCAAGGAGTGAAATACACACACATGCACTAAAACACATAAAAATACATAAAAATAATATGAATGCACACAAAATAAACATAAAAATAACATGAAATAATGCATACAAAATGCACTTATCACCTATTCTGATAGCGAGGTTTATCGTTTTATTGCACAATGTGGTTGGGAATTCTTTTGTAAACCACCGCAAGCCGTTGTCGTTCCTATTTTACGTGAATTTTACGCCAATGCTGCGGAGAGGACAGATGAAAAAGCCTTTGTTCGGGGCAAACTGATTTCTTTTGAGCCGAATGAGTTGAATTCTCTACTTGATCCGGCTTCTTTTTCGGCTATACCATTCCCGCCTCCTTTCCAATTCCAATACGCCAACCCTGTCCTTCCACCTGAGGCCGAAGAGGAGGACAACGCCGACAATTAAACCAAGGGAGTTCTATTTTATATTTTCATCGTATTGTCATTTTGTGTTTTGTGTTGTTATGTTTGTGTTTTTATTCTGAAGCATTGAAGGCAATGCTTTAGCTAAGTGTGGGGGGTGCATTCATGGTTTTCCATTTGTTTTTGTTGAGTAGTTGTATATAGTTCGGTGTATGTGTTGTCGTTGTTTGATGTGTTTATTATGCATAAGTTGAGGATGGAGATTGTTAGCCTATGATGATGAAGTTGGAAAAAATTGAATTTTTGGGAAAATTTTTACACTTGATTGAATATTAGAAACCATAGGTTTATTGGTGAATATTTTAACCACGCATGTTTAACCAGTGAATTGTAGCGATATATTAGATGTTGTTTCTGTTGGACCATTGCACGACAATAGGTGTTTGTGGAACTTGATAGTTTCTTGAATCTCGATGATCTTGTTTATATGACATATACAATCTTGGGCGCACCTGTTAATTTTTATGAAACTTTTATGCAAATCCAATTAACTCCATCCGGGTTATGAGCAAGAAGATTGGAATCCTAATCATCTTGCTTTTGACTAAGTATACAGATTAAATTGGGGTTAACTTTTGAAAAAATTTTAAAATAACAATTCCATCCGGGATTGGAATGTGATTGAAATTCTATTCAATATTCCATAGCTAAGTTTGCAGACCAAATGGGATTGTAGTTCCATCCGGGCTATAAGCGAGGGGATTGAAATTCGAATCCTATCTAGTTATAGATAAGTATGCGGGCAATTATTGTGTTCATATTTCATATATCGTCTCTTCATAACATACTCCCGGTTTTATTGTGTAGGATGCAACATTTTGGCTGGAAAAGAAAGTTAGAGGTTCACCCGCTCGATCTGCTAAACTCAACCGATCGAGCGACCAAAAGAAGAAAAGCAAGAGATGAAACAGAAAAAATCTCGCTCGATCTGCTAAACTTCACCGATCGAACGAGATGCGCAGTTCGGGAAATAATTTCAGAAAAAGGAAATTTTTCTTTTGAGGACTCTAGTCTATATTTAAGACTTTTATTCCGATTTTTACCTATCTTTTATCAGACTTAGACGTGGGAGAACGCAGAAGAACGCTTGGCGGCTAGGTTTTATTTTTAATTTCTCTTAGACTTCTTATCTTCTTTTGATTTTTCTTGCGAATTTTCATGAATATTTGTGGCTAGACTTTAGAACTTGGTTGAGGAAGACAAGCCCTTGAATTTTTTTATTTGTGAGATTCGAATTCTCAGTGTTTGATTATTATTGAGTATCAAAAGTTGTTTTGGATTATTTTATGCTTGTATGTGATATTTTCGGATTGATCACCCTAAGATTTCGCTTTACAATCTACTGCTAAATTAGAATTCAAATCTGTAATTGTTTGAATCTCCTAATTTGTGAAGCAACTGCAATTAATAGTTTTCCTCTTGTGAATTTATTAATTTGTAGGAACAACGATTGACTAGATTAAATACATCCGCTTGGGTATGTGTAATCTAGATTCATCAGTTTTACTAGTTTGAATAATGCCTTGGATTTAAATTTAATCGCTTGTATTGGGTTGATTCATTGGTAAGGGTTAATTTAAAACGTTTGTGTCTAGTTAACTAAGATTAAGGTGAAACAGGAATTAAATTTTCAATGATGAATATTCAATTAGGATTAATTATTTTTAGATAATCGATGATCAAATGAATAATTTCAAGGGTCTAGTCAACCGATACCAAGGCTTGTTTTCAATTGATTTCTCATAATTTTAAATCTTGCACGCTAGTGATAATATTTGATTTTAAATTGCTTTAAATTTTTAGTAGTTAATTTCAAAACTCAAACCCCCTTTTATTTTATTTTAGTAATTTTTAAGTAAACGATAAATTTCACTTTCCTCGTGGGAACGATCTCTACTCTCACTGCAGCATACTTTATTTATCTGAGTTGAGTCGGGTAATTTGGGTGCGACACGACTAAGCATTACCAGGGACACCGGTAACATCTGTCTAGCCACAAAGGCATACCACAACGCCGACTCAATCTTTAAAAAGCGCTCAGGAAAATTCATGAATTTAATTGGATCAAACCACTGAACACTTTCATAACACAACTCATGTATAATCATATGATAATCTAGATTATACTTCAAATTTATATACTGACTGTCATCCACAGCCGGGGTTTCCAACAAAGTATTCAATGTATCCGCATCAAATGAAACAAGCTTCCCTCGAACCACGGCTTTACTGTCATCACGAGCGGCGGCATTGGCATAGAATTCCCGAACCATCGGAACAATGGCGGCTTTGGGTTGAGCACAATATTTTGTCCATTGATGCATTGCAATAGACTCCGCAAGATGGGTATGACAATCTAAGGAAATAACACGCTCCGGAATAGGATTTCTATTGAGTTTTGCATGGTCATACCTCACTTGTGCCTTCACCGAAACGAAATGTTCGGAGTGGGTGGTGGATGAAGATGATGAAGCTCCGGCATGTCCCACGGTACGCGCCTTCTTGGGTGCCATGAAAGTATAAGAAGAAAACACGAAGCAATTGATTCAAACCCGGCTTGTAGAGGTTGAATCCGCAACAAAAATGCCTAAAATCCGCAACAAAAAGATGGTGGATGAAGAATTCTCCTTGGACACCTGCAAATTGGAGTGAATTTGAGATGAAAGTGTGGAAATTTGGTGAAATTAGGGGAAGGGACAAAATTGGGGGTTTATGGATTGAGTGAATTGAGAGAGAAGGGTGAAAGAAGAAGAAGAAGAAAAGCCTGCATATACGTGACAGAAGAGTTCGCGCTTGAGCGGGAGAAATTCCCGCTCGAGCGTGAAAGTTTTCAAAAGAAAACCTTTGGGACAGAGGGTTTCGCGCTCGAGCAAGAAAAGGTTCCGCTCAAGCACGCATATTTAAGTCGTATACTAGCCAGAAACTTTCATGCTCAAGCGAGAGAAAGCTCCGCTCGAGTGCAAAAAAAAAAAATTTGGGTCCTGCAAATCGATCGTGGTCTGGATTTTATCCATACTTTCTCCACGATAAATTTTCAACCTTTGACCATTAACCTTAAATTCGCCAGTTGTAGGACTTGTAATATCCACAGTGCCATATGGTAAAACTTGCGTGATTGTGAATAGTCCTGACCACCTCGAGTGCAATTTACCTGGCATAAGCTTCAAACACGAGTTAAATAATAATAATTGTTGGCCCACTTCGAACTCACGGGAGATTATATTCTGATCATGCCATATTTTGGTTTTTTCTTTATAATTCCTCGCACTCTCATATGCATCCAATCTGAGCTCATCTAGCTCATTCAGCTGCAACATCCGCTCCACGCCTATAGCATTAACATCAAAATTAAGAATTTAGTAGCCCATAAAGCTTTATGTTCAAGTTCAACAGGAAGATGACATATTTTTCTGTATAACAACCTAAAAGAAGATGTGCTTATAGGTGTTTTAAATGCAGTGTGATAGGCCCATAAGCATCATCTAATTTATTGGACCACTCTGTTCTATTGGAATTCATGGTCTTTTCCAATATTCTTTTCAATTCCCTATTTGACACTTCAACTTGTACACTGGTTTGGGGGTGATAAGCTATTGTCACCTTATCTGTGACCCCGTACTTACTCAATAATATGTCAAATTTATGATTACAAAAGTGAGTTCCTCCATCACTAATAATGGCCCTAGGTGTTCCATATCTTGCAAACATAATTTTTTTCAAAAATTTCACAACCACCTTAAAGTCATTAGTTCTACAAGCAAGTGCCTCTACCCACTTAGACACGTAATCCACCGCTACCAATATATATTTATGCCCCTCAGACACGGGAAATGGTCCCATAAAATCAATGCCCCACACATCGAAAACTTCACACACAAGAATATTATTCAAAGGCATCTCGTGTATCCTAGAAATATTCCCAACTCGCTGGCACTCATCACATGCAAGCACATAGTTATACGCATCTTTAAACAGTGAAGGCCAATAAAACCCCGATTGGAGAACTTTAGCAGCGGTTCTACCCGCTTCAAAATTTCCTCCAGTCGGTCATGCGTGACAATGTGTGAGTATATAACTTACCTCTTCCACTGGAATGCATCTACAAATAATACCATCTGCACAAATCTTAAAAATCAAATGATCTTCCCAAAAAAAATATTTCAAGTCAGAGAAAAATTTCTTTTTCTGTTGATAATTCATGTGCGGGGGAAGCAACTTACTTGAAAGATAATTGACAATGTCTGCATACCAGGGTAAATTTGTTACCTCAAACAGTTGATCATCCGGGGAATCGTCATGTATTACCTGCTTCTCAATCCCCTGATTTTCTAGACGGGATAGATGATCCGCAACTTGATTTTCAGACCCTTTCCTGTCAACAATTTCCATATCAAATTCTTGTAGCAATATTACCCAACGAATCAACCTTGGCTTCTCATCCTTCTTGTTCATCAAATACTTCAACGTCGAATGGTCAGTATGGACAATGACTTTGCTTCCCACGAAATACGATCTGAACTTGTCCACCACAAACACAACTGCAAGTAACTCTTTTTCAGTGGTGACGTAGTTCAACTGGGTGGCTGACAGTGTGATACTGGCATAATAAATCACATGTAACACTTTATCTCTCTTCTGTCCAAGGAAAGCTCCCAATATCGTGTCATTGACATCACACATCAATTCAAATGGAAAACTCCAATCCGAGGCCACAATTACTAGTGCACTGGTCAGCATCTGCTTTAGTATTTGAAATGCCTGCAAACACTCATTGGAAAAATTAAAAGGCATCTCCTTCATCAACAAATTAGTTAGTGGCTTAGCAATGGAAGAAAAATCTTTGATAAAGCGCCTATAAAAACCAGCTTGCCCTAAAAAAAATTCTTATTCCTTTCAAATTCGTGGGGAGTGGAAGTTTTTCAATCACTTCAATTTTAGTACGATCCACATTCACGCCTTTCTCAGACACCTTATGCCCTAAAACAATTCATTCTCTCACCATAAAATGGCATTTTTTTTCCAATTTAGCACAAGATTACATTCCTCACACCATTTCAAAACTTTTTTCTAAATTACATAAGAAATCATCAAAAGACGATCCAACCACAGAAAAATCATCCATGAATACTTCAATGAACTTTTCTACCATGTCGTGGAAAATAGCTAACATGCATCGTTGAAAGGTAGCTGGAGCATTACATAAACCAAATGACATTCGTTTATATGCAAAATTACCATATGGACATGTAAAAGTGGTTTTATGTTGGTCCTCTGGCACTATGGGAATTTGCATATAACCCAAATAGTCATCTAAAAAACAGTAAAATGAATGCCCAGCCAACCTCTCAACCATCTGATCAATAAAGGGGGGGAAAAGTGATCCTTACGGGTGGCATCATTCAGTTTTCTATAGTCAATGCACACACGTCATCCCCGTAACAGTCCGTGTAGGGATTAATTCATTTTTCTCATTTTATACCACAGTTATTCCTCCGTTTTTAGGTACTACCTGTATTGGATTTACCCACTCACTGTCAGAAATAGGAGAGATAATATCTGCAACCAAAAGTTGGATCACCTCTTTTTTCACCACCTCTTGCATAGCAGGATTGAGGTGTCTCTGCGGCTGAGTTGAGGTCTTGTGCTCCGCTTCCATCAAGATCTTATGCATGCACATGGATGGGCTGATTCCCTTTATGTCGGAAATGCTCCATCATATTGCTCGAATGTGCTCTCTGATCACTCTCAACAATTTTTCTTCCTCACTTCCTGTCAAAGAAGAAGAACAAATTATTGGCAATTTATCATTTTTAAACAAAAATAAATACTTCAAATTAGAAGAAGAGTTTTGAGTTCAAGAGTAGGGGGTTCTTCAATGGATGGTTTCAATGGATTAGGAATATGTCCCAACTCCCCTATTCTGGAATTAATGGATCTGACAAAAGGTTTAATTCCATCTAAATATCTTGCAAACCCCTCAACTTCTTCACACTCTCTCTCCTCATGCGTTGTTCCTGTCAGACATATTTCAAGTGGGTCTGTAGACAACTGTTCCTGCAACGTGCACTCAACCAACTCGTCAGTAACATCAATTCCAAAGCAATCAGAATTTTCCACTGGATATTTAATGCTTTGAAATGCATTAAAAACCACACTCTCGTCATTCATACGCAAAATAAGTTCACCTTTATGCACATCAATCATAGCTTTTCCAGTTTCTAAAAATGGTCTACCTAAAATAAGAGGTATCTCACAATCCTCTTCCATATCAAGCACAACAAAATCAACTGGAAAAATAAACTTATCCACCTTCACCAACACATCTTGTACAACTCCCCTAGGATACTTGATAATCTATCAGCCAGTTGTAGGGAAATTGTGATTGGTTTAACTTCATCAATCCCAAGCTTTTGAAAAAAAGAATAAGGCATCAGATTAATACTAGCACCAAGATCACATAGAGCCTTATTAAAGAAATAATTTCCTTTAGTACAAGGAATTTAAAAACTACCTGGGTCATTAAGTTTTGGAGGAAATTTATTTTGTAAAATAGCAGAGCATTCCTCCGACAACTTAACCGTTTCAAAATCAACCACTTTCTATTATTAGACAAAAATTCTTTCAAAAATTTTGCATAACTGGTAATTTGATCCAAATCATCTGCAAATGAAATATTACTATGAAGATTTTTCAAAATTTCCAAGAATTTTGCAAAATGATTGTCCAATTGCAATTTCTTTGATTGTTGGGGAAAATGGAGCTTACTCAAATCAACATTCTTATTAACATTTGAGTTAGAAGACTTACCTCATTTACCTGTAGGCAAAGACTCTGTAGAATTGGGATTTTCCTCCTTTTTCTTGTCAGTGCTTGGCTGCAATGCCTCCTCACCTTAGACACTCTGTTCCCATCCTTCAAATTGCAACCTTGTACCTACCATGATAGCATTCATGTCTCGTGGGTTCTTATCAGTATTACTAGGCAACTCTCCTGTTGGCCTTGTTGACAGTTGGGTTGCTATATGGCTCATCTGCGTCTCCAATTTCTGCAACATAGCTTCCTGATTCTGTAGCCGAGTTCAGTACTAGCAACAGAATTATCTGTAGGCTTCCAAGAAAAATTGGGATGATTTTTCCAGCCAGGATTGTATGTATTGTTGTAGGGTTTGTACGACTGCCTCCCTTGATTTCCTGCAAAATTCACTACATCAACCTCAAGTAACTGTTGCTCCTCTGGCATATTCACTTGTACTGGATTCACTGGTGCTGCCTGCATGAGTGACATCTGATGTGTAAGAGCATCTATCTTCACATTCAGAGATGTCAATGCATCGACCTCCAGAACTCCCGCTTTCTTCTCCTTCTTCAAATCCGACCATCCTACATTACTCTCTGTCATATTGCCAATGATCTCCCATGCATCCGCTGGCGTCTTTGTGAATAGACTTGCATTAGCTGCAGCAACCAACATAGATCGCACTGATGGATCGGCTCCATTATAGAATGTTTGAGTCTGCTGGCTTTGCGTGAGATTATGTTCTGGACACATTGATAAGAGCATTTTGTGTGCATTATTTTATGTCTATTTTGCATGCATTTTTATGGTCTCATAATGTTTTATGTGTGTTTTTATGTGATTTATTGCTTATGTGTGTATTTCACTCTCCGGGTTAATTTTATAGGAAAATGGATTTTTGAAGGATGAATTACGGAGCAGCCATGATACAAAATTTATTTTTTATTTTACAGAGCTCCAAATCCGATCTCCAATGTTCAAAATTAAGTTTAAGATGTTTTGAAGGTTATGTCCAAATTTCAGTTTGATCCGATTGCTAGAACTCAAGATATGAGTTTTTCAAAAACGTTGCGCGAGCTGGACACAAGCTGAAGCGCCCTAGGGGCTCTTCAGCTCCCGACGTCTTTTTTTTTCGAGAAGCTTTGAAGTCGAGAAGTGCCCCAGCACCTAAAACGAAGCGCTCCAGCGCTGCCTGTACAAGAAACCAATAGAATTTTTGGGAATTAAAAATCTTAACTTTCCGAGCTTTATTTTGTGGGCTTTCGAAGACATATAAATAGGAGAGTTGAGATCAGATTAAGGGGTTCCAATCGCACGACATCAGAGAGAGGCGGCTACAGGCTCCAAGCTTGGGAGAAAATTTCTACACTTTTTCTTCTTCTATTCTTCTTTATTTTTATTTATTGAATTATAATTTCAACTATTGAGTAGTTTTTCTTCAACCAAGACGACGTGATTGGGCCGAACAAATTCATGTAGAAAACGTGGATTTTATTTGGGATTTTTCAGACTTGATTTTATGTTATTGATTGTTAGATTTATTTTTGTCTTGTGAATAGCCTGATCAACTGTTTGCTTGCATGTTAATCTGTTCTAAGTCAACATAGGAGGGATTGATTTTGATCACTTTAATAATCAACACATGGTAAAACTGACCAGAAATAGAATTCGGTTTCAGTGTGCGGTTTAGGTGAAAACTGAATTTTCACAAATATTTAATGCATTCAAATTTGATTAGAATTACGAAAAATTAATCCGTCAATATTTGAGTAGGTTTTATTGTTCTAGAAATAGACCTTTGAACAAGTTAGGAGAATTCCTGTAATCTAAGATTAAATCTGAGTCCTGAATCGGCTACATGTTACATGATTTGTTCGGTACCTGCGTGTTTCTTGGTTGTCTCAATTTAATTATATTTATCTTTCAGTTATTTTAATTTTTATTATTTTTAATAATTAAATTTTTATTTAATTCATTGCATCCTTCTTTATTATTTTTGTCTAGATTAAGTAAAATAATTAATTCTTGAGAATTGACTACAGACCCTGTGGGATCGATAATTGGACTCTCTGTCCACTTTATTATTACTTGACCTAGTGCACTTGCTAGTAGACACCGAATTAAGCGGTCACACATCCTCAACATATTCTTAAATCTGGTCCATGCGGCATTCAAAGACTCCCCATCTTTCTAATTGAAAGAAATAATATTAGAGAATAGTTTCGCCATCTTTTTAGGTGGGAAGTACTTGTTCAAAAAAAGTTTGAACAAGCTGGGTCCATGTAGTGACAGAACCGGCAGGTAGATCATCCAGCCACTCGGTTGCATCTTCCTGTACAGAAAATAGGAATAACTGTAGTCTCACTGCATCAGGTGTTATCCCATTAAATTTGAATGTGTCGCATATCAACAAGAATCGCTCCAAATGAGCGTAAGGATCCTCCACAGAAGTGCCTCCAAACCGTGCTTGAATTTGGATCATCTGAATAATAGCAGGCTTCAGTTCAAAGTTGTTCGCCTCCACAACAGGACGAACGATTTAGATCCATAACCTTCAATAGGTGGGTGAATGAGGTCCAGAACTGTGCGATTATCTACCATCTATTCCTCTGATTCTGAATCAAGCTCTAGATTGATATTTCTCCTAGCTCTCCGAATTATGCTGAGTGTGCGCTCGATCTCCAAGTCAAGTGGCACAAGATCTTTGGCAGGTCGAGTGTTGTGCATACACGAGCAGAAAGTACCTAAAAATCAAAAACAAGAGAAAGGATCAGAATTCAATAACTAAAAGCGTAAAATAAAATTCTAGTCTCAAGTAAAATAAAAATTTTGATATCAATATCAGTCCCTGGCAACGGCGCCAAAAACTTGACCAACCGATTCAGTATTAAATAAATTCTAGCAAGTATACTAGGTCAAGTAATAGTAAGTGGACGATGAGTCCAAGTGTCAAACCCACAGGGACTGATTTTTGTGATTACCAAAATATGATTATTTGTGCTTAATCTAGACCAAGCAAAATAAGATGATTTGATTAATTTAATTAAAACTGAAATTACAAATAAATTACTAGTAAAATAAATTAAATCCAAATAAGAACGCAGCAAGACTTTGGGTAATAAATTCAATTAAGAAAAACTCAATCAAGACACATGCAGGTACCGAACAAATCATGCAAACATGTGGTAAATCTAGGATCCACATTAAATCTTAAATTACAACGGATTCTCCTAAATTGTTTAACAGTATATTTCTAGAACATGTTAAACATATTCAAATATTGACGGATTAATTATCTCTAAGTAATGTTAATCAATTTCAAATGCATTAGGAACTATGAGAATTCAGTTTTTACCTAAAACCGCATACTGAAACCGAATACTATTTTTAGTCGGTTTAACCGTATATCAATTATTGGAGTGATCAAAATTAACTCCTAATCTTTTGACTAAGAATCAATTAACAAGCAAGTAAATAATTGGCCAGACTATTCACAAGAACAAAATATAAATCCAAAAATCGATAATTTTAATAAAAGTCTGAAAATCCCAAACAAACATCCACTGTTTAACAATAACTATTCGGCCCAATCTCGCGGCCTCAATCGAATAAAAACGACTACTCACAAATCAACATAGTTCTCAAACAAAGTTTTCAACCATAAAATTAAAAATAAAAAGAAGAAAATAGAATTCTTCACTCCAATCTTCAGATGCAGCCGCCTCTGTTTGTCAAGAACTGGAACTGGGAACCCTCAAAATATGTTAAAATCTTCTATTTATATGGTCTGAATCCCGAAATAATAGATTTCCTTCCGCATAGAGAATCTTCCAAAATATTGCTTTCACGAAATTGCACTCGAGCGATAGAATGTCCCGCTCGAGCGCGATATTTTCTTCAACTTACTGGAATTCCTCTCGCGCTCGAGCGGGAAAAAGTCCCGCTCCAGCGCAACATTTTTTGCAATATATTGGAAATCGACTCGCGCTCTCGCGAGATAAAGTTCCACTTGAGCGCGCCATTTTATACCATCTTTTGTCTCATTAGCTCGCGCTCAAGCAAGAGAAAGTCTCGCTCGTGTGCGAGTTCTTCTGCTAGATTTTCCCTTGAATAATATATTTTCCTATAAAAATAACTCGGAGAGTGAAATGAACACGTAAGAAATAAATCATAAATAAAACACATAACAACACAATGAGACAATATGAATGCATGCAAAATAAACATTAAAATAACATAAAATAATGCACACAAAATGCATTTATTAGTCACCAATTATCTTATATTTCCCTAGATGTAGTACTTCCTATTTGCACACCGACAGGTCAGTTATCTTTAGTTAAATGACTTGTGGTGGGTTGTACATTGGAATTTTACGGTAATGTTTTGACGACAAATTTGATTATCCTATCCATGGAAGACTTCGATTGCATTTTGGGTATAGATGTGTTGACCGTTTATCGAGCGACAGTTGATTGCTACCAAAAAAAGTTATGCATTTCAATCCAAAAGATTGTGACAGTTGGTTTTTCTATGGAGGAGTGCGACCCATGATGTCATTGGTATCCGATCTGAGAGCCTGTCATGCTTTGGAGTCCGAAGAGGAAGGCTTCCTAATATATGCAGTAGATGCAACCGCTAGTAATGTTAGTCTTGAGAACATACCAGTCTTCTGTGAATTTCCGAATGTGTTCCCCTTGATGGGATTTCAGGTTTTCCTCCGATCCGTTAGGTGGAATTCGGAATCGAGTTTATGCTAGGGACATCCCCGATTTCTAGAGCGACGTAACGTCTGGCACCGTTAGAGATGCGCGAGTTGAAAAAAAAAACTGCAGGATCTTTTGGAGAAAGGTTATATCCATCCTAGTGTGTCTCTGTGGGGAGCAACAGTTCTATTTTTCAAGAAGAAGGATGGATCTATGCGTCTGTGCATTGATTACTGCTAGCTGAACCAGGTAACCATAAAGAATAAATACCCTCTGTCTCGTATTGATGATTTGTTTGACCAATTGTAGGGTATTTCCATTTATTCAAAATTTGATATAAGGTCTGGTTATCATCAGATGAGGATTCATGAATCAGACATTCCTAAGACGGTGTTTCAACCAGGTATGGGCATTATGATTTCCTAGTAATGCCTTTTGGGTTGTATAACGCGTCAGTGGTATTCATAGATTTGATGAACCACCTATTTTGGGATTTCTTGGATAAATTCATTGAGGTATTTATAGACGATATCCTGATATATTCTAACAGTGTGAATGATCACTTGATACACTTGAGAATTGTCCTACAGACTCTAAGGGAGAATCATCAATATGCTAAGTCGAACAAATGTGAATTATGGATTGATCAAGTAGTATTCCTTAGTAACGTGATATCCAGGGAAGAGATTTTTGTTGATCCGAGCAAGATAGAGTTTGTATTGAATTGGCTACATCCAACGTCAGTGGCCGAAACACACAGTTTTCTTGGTCTAACGGGTTATTATAGGCGATTTATCTCAAATTTATCTCGATTGGCTAGGACTTTGTCACAACTTACTCGGAAGGATGTACCATTTTAATGGTCATCGGACTATGAAGAGAGTTTCTTGGTGTTTCGTGGGCATTTGAATTCTGCGTCATTATTAGCTCTACTGTCAAAATCCGGAGGATATGTATTTTACATCGTTGCATCCAAGCTAGGATTAGGAGGTGTTCTGATGCAAAAATGGTCATTTCATTGCTTATGCATCCATACAGTTAAAGAAACACGAGGAGAATTATCTAGTCCATGATCTTGAACTAGAAGCAATCGTGTTTGTTTTAAATATTTGGCGGCATTACCTCTACGGAGAAACGTTTGAAATCTTTACGGATCACAAGATCTTCAAGTATATCATTACTCAGGAAGAATTGAATATGCGCCAAAGGAGATGGATGAATTTGCTGAAATATTATGATTGTGAAATCAAGTACCATCTGGGATCAGCTAATCTTATAGCAGATGCTCTTAGTCGCAAGGTAAGGTTATTTTCTCTACAGACCAGTGTTATTGCGAGTACCATTCAGGAATGTTGCTCGCTAGGATTCCATTTTCATCACAAGAAAGGTATGGAAAGTATTTGGGTATCTAGCATCTTATCAGAACCAGCGTTGTATACCAAATCAGAGAAACTCAGTTTTCTGACCTAAAAGTGTAGAAGTTAGCTAGACTAGCTAACTAAGACAACACGTCAGGTTTTGAATTTTAGGAATACGGTACCTTATGCCTATCAAGAAGAGTTGTGGTACCATAAGATGCCGATTTGAAAAATGAGATTTTAACCCAGGCTCACCGTAGCAAGCTAAGTATCCACCCGGGAAACACAAAAATGTACAAGGATTTGAGAACTAGATTCTAGTGGAAATGCATGAAGCGCGATGTATATAAGTTTGTGTCCAGGTGTTTAGTATGTCAGCAAGTCAAGGCTAAATACCAAAAACCTGGAGGTTTGCTTCTCAGTCTGCCGATTCTTGAATAGAAATGGGAGCATATCACGATAGAATTCGTGATCCATTTGCCTTTGTCTTCGAGGAATTGTGACGCCATATGGGCAGTCGTGGATAGACTCACCAAGTCAGCGCATTTCCTCCCATATAACCGAGATTACACCTTTGATCATCTGGTGATATTGTGCATCCAAGAGATAGTATGATTGTATGGTGTACCCGCGAGCATTGTCAGTGACAGAGATCCCCGATTTACTTACAGATTTTGGGGAAATTTTCAGAAATCATTGGGCACTAATCTGAGCTTTAGTACTTCCTATCACCCGGAGATGGATGGTCAGTCAGCGAGAACCATTCGCACCCTTGAGGATATGTTGAGAGCATGCACCATGGATTTTGGTCCAGCTTGGAAAGATTATTTGCCACTGATTGAATTTGCGTACAACAACAACTATCATAGCAGTGTAGGTATGGAACCTTTTGAAGCACTGTACAGAAGAAGATGGCGTACACCGCTGTTTTGGGAAGAAGTCAGAGAACGACAAATGGAAAGACCGGAGTTGATCCAACAGGTAGTTATATTGTCGATCAGATCAAGAAGCGAAACTAGGAATGGCAATGGGGCTGGTTCGAGGCGAGTTTGGGCAAATCCGAGACCCGCCCCACCCTGTCCTGCGGATCCGGCGGGTCCAATCTGGGTTAGACCCGTTGGACCCGCCAAATTTAATATAATTTAAATTTTATTAAATAAAAAATTTAAATAAATTAAAAATTAACAAATCATCATTAAATTTGTTTTTTAAATTTATATTAATAATATTTAGGACAAAAATATATTCTTACAAGTTAAAATATATCATTTTTTATTTAATTAATAATTAATATCAAAAAAAAATTCATAATAATATATTTTCATATTAAAAATATCATAATATATTAAAATTATTCAAATCCAAAAATATTATAAACTTAAATTAGGGATAAAGTATTAATTATGCCATATAAATAATATAATTATATATTATTAATATATGTACATATATATTTTATATTTATATTTAATATATATATTTTTGGCAGGGCGAGTCCAGCCAAACCCGAGACCCGCCCCAGACCCGCATTTGGACCCGCTTTGCCGGGTCTAAACCTGCCCCGTTGGGCTGGGTTCATTGTGGGGTCGGGTTTAGACCCGACCCATTGCCATCTCTAAGCGAAACAAGACTACACAGGATCGACAGGAAATTTACGCTAACACCAAGCTTAAACCTTTACAATTTCTGTCAGGGGAAAAGGTATTTTTGAAAGTTTCCCTGTTACGTCGAATTTTAAGATTCGGTATCAAAGGAAAGATATCTTCTAGATTCATTGGGCCATTTGAGATTCTGGAAAGCGTTGGAGAATTGGCTTATATACTGGCATTGTTGTCGTATTTGTCTTGCATACATAATGTGTTTCATGTGTCCTTATTGAGATGGTATGTGGCTGATGAGTCCCACATCTTGAATCCGTCTGAAGTTCAATTCAACGAGGATCTGACTTATGTGGAGAAACCGATTCGCATCCTAGACCGGAAGTCCAAGTTCTTGCGCAACAAGACTATTTCTCTTGTTCTAGTCCAGTGGCAGCGCCAAAGCACCGAGAAAGCCACTTTGAGCTAGAAAGTCGCATGCGAACTAAACACCTTGAATTATTCTGAGTTGTAAAAGTATGCTTTGTATTTTGTTACAGTTTCAATTGTATTTCAATACTCTTTATTTTGATTGTTTCTCATTCCATTACCCTAATTTCGAGGATGAAATCTCTTAAGGTAGGGAGAATGTAGTAACCTGAATCCGGATTAAGCTAATCAACTGAGTAAACATGTTTAAGAGTTGAGACATGATTAAGGAGTACCCAATTGGGTTTAAGGAGTTGAAAATCGGTTTCAGAACAATCTAAAATGGTTCCAAGGGTTTCTTGTATTGGGACAGTTCGAAAGCTTCGATAAACAATTTGGAAGCACCAAACTTGATCAATAGCCATGTTGGAAGATTGAATGTAATGAGTAGCGGAAGCTCCGAACTACAGATCGGGAGCTCCGATCTCCTTGCAGTCAGAAAGGGTATGGGTTTTTATTGGTCATTGAACTTCATTGAGTTCGAAAGTTCCAAACTGTGTCGGCAGTAGTGTGTTGTCCAATCAGAGACATGCGTTCGGCAGAGGGAGTTTGGAAGGATGATCGGAAGTTCCGAAGTGCGTTCGGAAGCTCCAGACAAGAGATCGGACATTCCGATCGTGGCCTATAAATAAGAGCTCTAGGCAGCCATTTCCTCACACCTTTCTCAAGTTTTCCCTCTTGTTTCTAGTTAGTTTTAAGGGTTTTCAGGCATTGTATTCGAGGGCCAGACGGTGATGAAATGTTATAGGATCATAGCAGTGTTGTGCCTTGATTTTAGGGCAATCATCATCAAAGGGCTTACTTTGGACGCAGGTATACTGCTAGATTCTGGTTAGCTTCAGCGAGGAGCTATTAGTTTAGTTAAGGATTTTAGAATGGTATAAGTGATATGGTATAAATTTGATTATAGGATTGGATACTAGGTTGTTCACATAGACTTGACCTAGAAAGGTACATAAGTATTGACTGAGATATCCAGCTGAGTATGCATTATTATGTGTTGCATTTTATCTGCCATGATATGCATGTAATTACTGTTCATATGATGCATGATCGTTTATCATGTTGAGTCGTATCTCCTTCGAGATATCCATAGTATATCAGGGCCTCTCAACCCTAGTTTGTGGACGATTGGACATCATGAGTCACATGGCCGACGATCACGGAGGGCTGGGATGTTTTCAGGATATTTCCCAATCCACGTCCAGTTGTTATGCTAGTAGTCCAGAGGGGTACTTCCGAGTGACACTAGATATTTTGGCGTCCTCAGTCTGAGCATGAGTTTTTCATTGATCCAGTCACCCGGTCCACGTCATTTTGCATGCACTTATAGGTTTGTATACTTGTATTTATTGTACTGGGTATTAGTGCTCACGTCCCTGTGTTTTCATCTTGGAAATCCCATTTTGCGGGACATGCCTCAGGTTGGATAACGCAAGCAGGAGTGAGCCCCGAGGCGAGCAGCAGCATCGTTGAGATTTCCGGTTGTCTGGTTTAGTGGATTTTATTTCTAGTTTGGTTTGATAACTGTTATTCTATTTGGTTGTACCCTAATCATCATTTCAGACTGTTATTTTAGATTTGGGATTTGTAATTTATTTTCCGCTGAATTTACTTGATTATTGTCATTTAAGATTTAATTGCATGCGTAAAGATTGTTTAATAGGTGATTCCGGTGCGGGTCGCTACAAAAGAGATGGACTAAATTCAGATTTACGCCATCAATAAGTAATATCCAGAAAACATGTTGAAGCACAATCATCTTTGGAGAATATCCAGAACACCAAAGGCGGAAGACCAATCGTCTATGGATAATATCAAAAACTCAAATGTATCAAAGACACAAAATAAATAAACAATTCAAAATCTTATCCATGCTTTTTAAAAAAAAATGATATTATTCATGCTTTTATATAGAATAGAAATAGGATATTAAATTAGACTAGATATGTAGTAACCCGGTTACTATTTTAAGATGATTAAATGTTCAACACAATTAATGATTATTAATTTAACTAAGTCAACTACATATTGGAGTTTAGAATAAAGATTACAGGCTTCGGACCTCCGAAGGGTTTGCATGATCCAAGATGGTTCGGAAGCTGTAGTGACCCTTACCGAGATCACCTACTAATCAGAAACTTAGACATGGAATTAACTTAATTAAAACAATAAGCCAAAATTAAACTGCGGAAGCAATAACAATATACAATCCCACGAAAAAGAATCTGTAAATACCCAAATATTTATACAACCAAATCTAAATACTGTATCAACCCAATACAATAAAATCCTAGGCGAAGCTCCAGCTGGCCAATCCACTGCCTAGCCCCTCTTGGATCCATCCGTCTCATCCAATCGCAAACCTGCCCCATGAAATAGGGTGTCCATATACACAAAGTACGAGACGTGAGCATAAAACGCTCAGCACGAGAGTATGAGTATACATGCATGCAAGTGTACCTCTTACTGACTAGAGGCCAAGAATCAGATAACAAAGACAGACCGAGCCCTGGTATGTAGCACGCTGTGCCGTTGCTTCAGGAGGTGGCTCACATACCGAAAACCAGTGGATACTCCGGACCCAAATCGATGGAAGTCCATCCACTAACAGGATAGGGTAAAACCCTACTACTAGACATCTCAAAAGAGATAGCTCAATATGCAAATGTATGCAGCATATAATCATGTCATATAAATCATGCATTCACATAATACATGCATACTCAGTCAGGATATCTCGAACAGTACTTTCGTACCTCAATTACTAGGCAAGCTCTACCAGCTCTAGATCCACTCCTATAGTCTGCACTACACTGCCAAATGATACTAATATCATTATAGTGCTCTAAAAGCCTTAACTAAGCTATTTCATACTCCTAAATATTTTTAGGAAGCAAAATCTATACCTGCTTCCGTCGCCAGCCATTTGCTGTCGATTTCCTCAAAACTAGGCCACAGCTTCGCTACGACGCCTGGACCGCTATGCCACTTCTGGATTCCCAACGGGATGCCTAGAAAGCCCTAGATCTAAGCTAGAAGACCAAGGAATCGAGAGAAGAGAGGTGATTGGTGCGTCTGAAAATGAATCTCGGCACTTCTATTTATAGATGGAGTTCGGGCCGTCCGAACTGGCTTCGGAGCCTCCGAACACGTTCGAGGCGTCCGAAGTCCCATCAATACGTCAACCGTGATGTCATTTTGCTGACGTAAGCAATGACGTAATATAGACTCCGATCGGGCCGTCCGAATCTGCCAACGGAGCGTCCGAACATATTCGGAGCCTCCGATCTTCCTTTCGGAGCGTCCGAACTCAAGGTTCCTAATTGCGATTAGTTTTTTAATCTCTTTATTTGGTTACGGGCTACTACATTCTCCCCCACTTAAGATATTTCGTCCTCGAAATCAAATCTTAAGTACTAAAAGCGAAACAACATGCAAAACATCCTTATTCAAATTAAACGTTTACAGAGTTCACAACTGAATAAAACTCGAAAACAAAATCAAAATAACTCAGGATGTTCTGAACGCATCCTGCTTTCCAGCTCCCAAGTGGCTTCTTCAATGCCTCGGCGCTTCCACTGAACTAAAACCAGAGGAATAACTTTATTTTGCAACACCTTATCCTTACGATCCAAAATACGAATAGGTCTCTCTACATAAGTCAAATACGTATCCACCTGAACTTTAGACGGCTGCAGAATATGAGATTGGTCCGCCATACCGTCGCAACAGAGATACGTGGAACAAGTCATGAATACTGGACAGATATGGTGGCAAGGCCAGACGATAAGCCAAATCGCCAATGCTCTCCAAGATCTCAAACGGACCGATAAATCTGGGAGACAACTTGCTCTTGAGGCCAAATCTGAGAATCCTGCGGAAAGATGAAACTCTCAGAAACACTTTCTCCCCAACATCAAACTGCAAAGGCCTACGCTTAGTATTAGCATAGCTGGCCTCACGATCCTATGCAGACTTAATCCGTTTTTTGATTTGATCAACAATATCTGCTGCCTGCTGGACTAACTCCGGTCCATCAGCCTGTCTCTCCCCCACTTCTTCCCGGAAGAGTGTTGTACGACAAAATCGCCCGTACAACGCCTCAAAAGGTGACATCCCAATGCTACTATGATAGCTGTTGTTGTACGTGAACTCAATCAATGGCAAATGATCCTGCCAGGCTGAACCAAAATCCATAGCGCATACTCGAAGCATATCCTCCAAAGTACGGATAGTGCGCTCTATTTGACCATCTATCTCCGGATGATAGGCAGTACTCAAACTGAGAGTAGTGCCCATCGCACGCTGAACACTCCCCCAGAACCTAGAAGTAAACCTGGGGTCTCGATCGCTGACAATGCTCACAGGCACTCCATGAAGTCGAACGATCTCTTGAATGTACAACCGAGCCATATGATCCACAGAGTACTCTCGGCTATAGGCAATGAAATGCGCTGACTTGGTGAGTCGGCCCACCACAACCCAGATAGCATCACAATTTCTCGAGGATACCGGCAAATGGGTCACAAAATCCATCGTGATAAGCTCTCATTTCCACTCAGGAATAGGCAGACTGTGAAGCAAACCTCCAGGTCGTCGGTGTTCTGCCTTGACCTGCTGACAAACCAAGCATTTCAAAACATACTGATACACGCTGCGTTTCATCCCCTTCCACCAAAACCGAGTACGTAGATCTTTGTACATGTTGTTTCGCCCCGGATGAATACTCAACTTAGTGCGATGTGCCTGAGACAAAATCTCCTCTCGCAGCTCCTCATCCTTCGGAATCACAAGCCTACCAGACAAACACAGAAACCCATCTGAATGATAGTGAAATCCAGATGTACTACCCTTGTTGGCTAGACGAGCTAAACGCTAGGTCTTCGAATCAGACATCTGAGCATCTCAAATCCGCGAATACAAAGCTGGTTCAGATAGTATCGCAAACATCTGGAAACTCTGCATACCCTTCTTGTGTTTGAAGGTATATCCTGAAGAACAACAATCCTCGATCGCACGAGATATCGAACAAGTCTGAAGTGTGGATACTCGCACCTTGCGACTCAAGGCATCAGCACTGAGATAGCAGATCCCGAATGGTACTTAATCTCGCAATCATAGTCCTTAAGCAAGTTCATCCAACGTCTCTGCCTCATGTTCAACTCCGCCTGAGTGAACAAATGCTTGAGACCCTTGTGGTCGGTGAAGATCTCAAATTTCTCGCCATACAGATAATGACATCAGATCTTCAAAGCGAACACAATAGCTGCCAACTCCAAATCATGAACTGGATAATTGTCTTCGTGTAACTTGAACTGTCTAGAATCGTATGCGATCACATGCCCATTTTGAGTCAAAACACAACCTAACCCCTAAAGAGAAGCATCTGTGTACACCACATACCCACTAGATCCTGACGGTAATGCCAACACTGGCGCAGAAGTCAACCACCGTCAAAGCTCACAAAAATTCTCCTCGCACTCTGAGGACCACTCGAAATCAACACCCTTGCGGGTAAGCTGCGTCAATGGTCGAGCTAGCTGTGAGAAGTTCAGAATGAAGCGACGATA
Source organism: Henckelia pumila (assembly GCF_033568475.1). Classification (NCBI taxonomy): domain Eukaryota; kingdom Viridiplantae; phylum Streptophyta; class Magnoliopsida; order Lamiales; family Gesneriaceae; genus Henckelia; species Henckelia pumila. Next base: position 195,197,920 of record NC_133121.1, read on the forward strand.
ATATCCTGCTAGACCCAAAAAATTACGGATCTCAGCAACCGTCGTCGGACGCGACCAATTCAACACAGCCTCAATCTTGCTCGAATCAACAGAAATCCCTTACCTGGATATAATATGGCCAAGAAAGACCACTCGATCCATCCAGAATTCGCACCTACTCAATTTGGCGTACAACTGCTCATCCGAAGAGTCTGCAGTACCAACCGCAAGTGAGAAACATGCTCGTCTGCATCACACGAATATACCAGAATGTCGTCAATGAAAACCACGACAAACTTATCCAGAAACTCCCTAAAAACACGGTTCATCAGATCCATAAATATAGCCGACGCATTAGTCAAACCGAAAGGCATCACTAGAAACTCGTAATGCCCATAGCGAGTACGGAATGCAGTCTTGGATATGTCCTGGTCTCGAACTCTCATCTGATGATACCCAGATCTCAAGTCAATCTTGGAGTAAACCAAAGTACCCTACAGCTGATCAAACAAGTCATCAATACGAGGCAAAAGGATACTTGTTCTTCACAGTAACTCGATTCAACTGCCGATAGTCAATGCACAACCGCATAGACCCATCCTTTTTCTTCACAAAAAGAACAGGAGCTCCCCAAGGAGATACACTAGGACAAATGTACCCCTTGTCCAAAAGATCATGTAACTGATTATTCAACTCCCGCATCTCTGACGGAGCCAGACGGTACGGTGCTTGGGAAATAGGCGAAGTGCCCGGCATCAACTCTATGCCAAAATCGACTTCCCTAGCAAGAGGAAAACCCGGGATCTCATCAGGAAATACATCTGGGAATTCATTCACAACCGGAATACTCTCTATCCCAACGCTCTCAGCGGACAAATCAACTGCATAGATGAGGTAACCTTCCCCGCCAGACTCTAGAGCTCGACAGGCTCTCAAAGCTGATACCAACGGCATCGGGGGTTGCGCTCCCTCACCATAGAAAAACCAGCTATCACTCCCATCCGGATGAAAGTGTACTTGTGAGACCCCGTTTTCTAATCATCTATTCAGGGACTAATCAATCAATAAGCATCACAAACAAAAACCAAAAGAAAAGGAAAAAAAAATTCTTTTGGTTTTCGTTTGTGATGTTTATTGATTGATTAGTCTCTGAATAGATGATTAGAAAATGGGGTCTCACATTAAGTGGTATCAGAGCAATAAGATTCTTGGATTTGAACTAGAGTGAGCGGGGTAGATCGAGTCCGCATGAATTGAATTCTCGTATGTGATTGATTTATTTAAATGATTATTTTAAATACATGCGAGCATGCTTTATTGATTCTTGAATTAATTGAATTACATGAGTTGTGATTTAATTTATAAAGCATGAATTATGTGCTATTATCTGTTTCCGAATATCATTGAGATTCATGGGTTCTCAGAGCAGAGTTTTGGACACCGAGGTTTTGAGGTTGAGATTGAGTTGAGTTGAGTTAAGATATTGTGTCCTAACCTTTGTTATCAAATGGCACCTCGACGATCTTTGAGAAGGAATCCACCACCTTTGACTCCTCCTTGTACTCAGAATCTGCCGCCAGTTATAACTCCTCCGAATGATCAGGATAGTACTGGAGTGGATCAGTTTGATGCAACTGCGACCCCGATGGAGACTCTATTGAAGAGATTTCGATCTTTCTGACCGCCTACCTTGACTGGCACCAAGAACTCCGTTGACTGTGAGAGTTGGCTAGAGGATATTGATCAGCTCTTTGATTCTCTCAACTATACCGATGACCGCAGGATCAGGTTAGTCATTCACTAGCTTCAGGGTGTTGCCAAGAATTGGTGGACCATGACCAAGAGGGCCAATGAGAATCGAGGCACCGTTATCACTTGGAGTTTGTTCAAGGCCGAGTTCTACAAGAGGTTCTTTCTGGTATCGTATCGAAAGAAAAATGGTGCCGAATTTGCGAATCTGAAGCAAGGGAATCTGAGTATCGAGGAGTGCGTGAGTAAGTTTGACAGTCTCTTGAGGTTTGCACCTCACATTGCAGATCACGAGGAAGCCAAGGCCGACCACTTTATCAATGGCTTGAATCCTAAGATCTTTACCTTGGTCAATACCGGGAGACCCAACAACTTTGCAAATGCTATGAATCAGGCAAAGGGAGCCGAAGCCAGAATTTTGATGCACGAAGTAATCAGGTAGCTCCTCAGTAGCAACAGAGATCTTTTCCGAATCATCCTGTTCGGTTTCAGCCTCAGCAGTCTCAGTATCAGTACCAACCTTCTCAGCAGTCGAATCAGCCTCAGAGGTTTGAGGGAGGCAACGGTGGCAGAAACAAGAGAGATCAGTATCGGCCGAAGGGGAAGAATTTCAAGAAGTCTGGGAACAATTCATCGAGTTCCAGTGGCTCTAGACAGTTCAGTTCTGGACAGAATTCTGGATTTTCAGGAGCATCGTGTAGCAAGTGTGGAGGACGTCACCCAAGTGATCGATGTCGAGGCGTGTTTGGTAGTTGCAATATCTGCCAGCAGCCGGGTCACTTTGCAAGAGTCTGTCCTCAGCGAGGATCCGATAGAGCTCAGAGCGGCAGTTCTTCTTGACCGCCAGCTCAGCCCGAGAGATCAGTTTTTGCAGTCCATTCTTTTCAGCCCCAGCAGCAGTCTCATCAGGGAGGAAACCAGAATCAGAACCAACCTCCTCGACAGCAGGCGAGGTTGTTTGCCCTAACAGAGGATCAGGCCAATGCAGCTCCAAATGATGTGATAGCAGGTAACTGTTCGATCTTTGGTTATCCTGCGTTTGTTTTGATTGATACGGGTGCTTCTCACTGTTTTATTTTTGAAAGATTTGTCGTGATGCATGATTTATTTGCTGAGCCATTATCTGATGTTGTTTCTCCAATGTCCAGGCTTCTTGCAGTAATGACAGACGTCACTAGTCTTTTTAGCCTTAACTGGTGTGGCTGCCACAACGAGACTCAAAGCTTGCCTATTCAAGGGCATGTTCTTCTTGGGAGGAGGAACAAAACGCTTCTTTCCCTTCCCACGTGTTCTTTTCTTCGCACCAGATGAAGAACCCACATAAAGAACCGACTTTTCTTTCTTGATTGTGAACTCATACGTAACAAGAATGTTAAACAACTCTTCAAGGGTCGGTTCCATCTTGTTCATGTTGAATTTCACCACAAAAGAATCAAACGAGCTCGATAGTGACAAAAGCAACACGTCCGTGGTCAACTCCGCTGGCAAGATCCATGCCAACAAGCTTCTCCACAAGCCCAATCATCCTCACACAATGCTCATTGTAAGGCCCGGGATTAATTAATATTAATCCGAATTTATTTAATTTTAATCCGAGTATATTTAATTTGGGAATATTTAAAGTTTTGATTTAAATTATAATATTCTTAAATTATTTAGGATTGAAATTGAATGAAAATAAGGGTCGAGGACCAAATTGCAATTATTGAAGAGTTGAGAGACTAAAGAGCAATTTTGATTGAAAGTTATCAGATTTGCGTTGGATTACTCAGCATGTCACGTGTAATTTTCATTCCTTATTCAGAAAGTAAGAACAGAGAAGCCGAGCTTCTTTTTTTCCTTTGCGATTGTGATTTTCAAAACCTTATATCTTTTGATTCGATCGTCCGTTTTTTATTCCAAAAAGTGTTCTGGAATCCTTACGACGAGGGCTTCGATCTCATGTAAGTTTTATGTTGTGTTATTTGGATTTCGAAATCAGTATGGAGCAGATATCAGATTTTGAGTTATTGATTATGTTCTTGAATTGTATCGCTTCTATTTTCGAAACCGGATCAAAGTTGGATGATTGAATGTTGTGGTTATGACTTCTAGCATGTATATCGATGAGTATAGCTGCTGATATGATGTTATGTTACTGAGTTTTACAAGATATATGCTGATATATGAATTTGAGTTACAAGTTTCGAAGTCGGGATTACGTCGGTTACCGATTTTGAATCGCTACGTCGTTTGATCGAGTTTTGGAACTGTTTTGATAGCCGATATTTGAGTTGAAGTTGTTGTTGAGATGTTTTGAATGTTATAGTATTTTTCTTATTCAGTTTCAGTTAAGTTTGAAGGCTAAACGACACAAGACGCTGACTTGAACTAACGAAGAAAGAGTTGAGGTTTGAAATGCGATTGATTGATGAATTCTTGATGGTTTTGACTCGTTTCTGAAATGATAGATTGATTTGAAGTTTGATATATGTATTTTGTTTATATCTCACAGATTTGAAGAGTTCAGAACCTCGATAAACGAAGGTATAATGATGACATCGCTAAGTAGGGACTTTGAAACTCAAGAACGACTAATCTTGAGTTGGCCCGCAAAAACCACATACTTGTTTATGTTTTTGATTTGATTGTGATGTTGTCGATCCATCTCAGGTAGTGGATCTTTATATTTGAGTTGATATGATGCTATATTGAATCGATTCTATGCCAAGGTTGCGGTTAACCTTATTTGCGAGTCGTTTACGAACTCGTTAGATGGATATCCATGTCAAGATCGTTTACGAATCTTGATGGCACGAAGTTATATGAATCAATTCTTAGTCGAAGCGTTATTTACTCTATTTGTTGAGTTGAGTTTAAATAGAGTCGATATGATTTATTTAACGCCTTTTATATGTTGGTTATACTGAGAATGTTTTCTCACCGGAGTTTATCCGGCTGTTGTCTTGTTTTGTATGTGTGCATGACAATAGATGGGGCAGGAGCTGGTCATCGACGTCATTGACAGCTGGGAGAGAGTCTAGCACGTGAGGACTCGGGTTGTAGATGATGTCTTGAACTTTAGAAGCATGAAACTTTAGTCTAGTTGGTTTTGAATTACATGTATGAAGTTTGTCATAATTGATGTCGTTTACCGATCTTTAGCGACTTGTTGATGTATCAAATGCATGTATAGATGCTTAAGAGGTTGTTTATGATTATATGCAAAACTTGGTATATCATGTGTTGTTGATTTAAAATAGATGGAATCAAGCTTGGCAGCAAATTGAATTGCTGATTTTTCTGGAAACAGAGGGCACGCTCGATCTTGTGAAAAGCCAGGATCGAGCGCGGCCATCATTTTTTCAAAACAGAGAATTGGATATTTTGGCCCGCTCGATCGGCGGAAGTTGCCCGATCGAGAGAGGCCAAAATATTATCGAATAGTGAGCAGAGCATTTGTGCTCGCTCGATCGAGTGATTTTCACCGATCGAGCGAGGCACTGTTTTTTAAAAAAAATAAATAAATTTTTTTTACTTTGCTCTTGGTTTATTTAAATCATGTTTAATGAATTCTAATTGTTCATTAATTACCCTAAGATGAGATTAGCAACCCGAGGTCCCCACACTCATGGACCGAAGCCCCATCTCGCATGCGTAAAGTGATCAGCTCCTTGACTATAGCATGTCTAAGTGGGCGTGTTTGCTCACCAAAGAGCTCTTTGAGATGCAAATGAATGTCAGCAGCATGCTTTGCACCCTCAAAATGCCTCTGGAGCTCATCATTCATAGAAGCCTGCATATAACACTTGGCTCTCAAGTCATGGTCATACCAATCCTTGTAAGCATGTAGCTCCTCAGGGCTACATCCAGTCGGAGCCTCAACAGGGGGCGACTTCTCAATTATATATGCAATCCTCTCCGAATTCAAGATGATTTTCAGATTTCTTAGCCAATTGAGGTCATTCGGACCGGTCAGTACATGTTTGTCGAGTATTGCAGATAACGGATTGCGAATTGATGACATGTCAAAACCTTTTGTACTGAAAAATAATAACAGATAAATGTTAATGACTATTTTAAAATATTTAGTAAGATATAAAGTATGAAATTTTACTTTATAAATTTTATGCTCCCACTGTTTTGACATTTTCACCACCCTCTATTGAAAAACGAGAAACTCCTTTCCTCAGTAGGTACATAGGTCCAATTAGCCAATCATGATCCCGAATGATATCAGTCAATCATAATTCCTAAAAGGTAGTTTCCAATTGCATCTCCATGCAACCCTTACGTAAACTTTTGTCTCACGCTTGATTAGGACCCAATAATATGACGTCGTTCATCTTTACGTGTCAAGCCTTATCCATCGATATTGAACCTTAATGGACGGTTTCCATGAGTTCCCCCAATAATATGAGCCGAAATAATGGGAGTTCCACGTAGTTCACATCACCATGTCAATGGAAGTCACAGCTTTCCGTGTCCAAGTCCCCCAATAATATGAGTCAAGCATTGACCGCAGGTAGCATTCATCATACATCCATTGTCCATGGAAGACATGGAAATTATAAACAACTTTATAATTCTCATTTTCGGGCTTGATATAAATTTTGAATCTTATTCAAAATGAGGATTTTTAATTTTGAAAAGGTCTCATCATTAATTTTAAAAGCTCGCCATGTTTGTTTGTATGTTTGCCGGATTCATGTAATTTTGTTATTATAAAATAATAACGTACATACTCATTATTTATAATATATCACGCATATATTATAAACATTAAATTAACAAGGATGATCAATCACCCCAATACTATTTGGCCCGTGTGAGCCAAACACGGGCCTAGGTCCAATCCTAGGAAATGCACGGGATGCAAATGCAGCAATTACATAAATTTTCAGTATTTACATTTCTTGGATCTTCATAATTCATCATGGTCCATCATCTTCCAATCTTGATCTTCTACTATCAAATATTTTACATTAAAATATTCACGTCAAATAGGGATACATCTCATGGGGTGGGAACGGGCTATAAACCAAGCCCACTTTAAATTTGATAATTATTACAACTCATTCAACATAAAATATCCTAGCATACACCTAGAAAATTGGGCTTGGGCTTTTGATCATCCTTCATGCATAATATCACATATCATACACCATCAATTAATTATCACAATAATCAATTAATCAAATATTATATATCTTAGTCCAATCAATAACCGCCACAATTATAAATTAAATTAACAAAATAAACAAACATCTTTGTTTACTTTCCAATTAATTTATTTATAACCTAATTTCTTGTAAATCACCATTTACTATAAATAATCAAAGTCACACTTTAATTATTTATTTCATGAGAAAATACATACTTTATAAAATTTAATTTTTCAAAAAAATCAACTATTACAATTTCAACAACTTAGGGCCCTTGACACTTGGATATCCCAAAACACTTTTTGGAAACCATAGTCGTCAAATTCGTTGTCGGAGCTCCGTCGACGGATTCCTCCCAACAATTTTTTATTATTTTTTATTTTTATAAAATGGGAACGTCCCCAAAAATTTTTCAAAACAGCCCCTAAGTTGATGGTAATGATTTTATCATGCGGTTAGAAATTGACCTCAACATAATATTCAACAAATGCTACACAATAAAGAGCAACCTAGGCTCTGATACCACTTGTTGGATCAGTTCTCTTTTGCCCGAAAACGCAACGGAAGTTTAAAAATTTAATATAAAAACCGAGCACATGTGTAGCATTCAAAAATTAAACATCCATAGGGTGTTTAAGATATTTTACCTATCAATCTCAAAAGATTGATTTATGGCTCCAACCAAGTTGTGAACAACTTAGCTCTTGAAATGATAAACACTATCTACAAGCTTCCAAGAGCACACCTTGCTCAAAAGGATTCAACCCTCCAAGAACACACCTTGTTCGAAATTGACTCATTTCTTCCAATTAGGTTCATGACTAGTCAAACTAGATCCACTCTAAATATGAACTAGAATATTTAGAGCATTTTTGATTGAGATTTTATTTGCCTTTTGTCCCAAGTTGAAAGAAAAAAATATGGAGAATATTATGTGTAGTGTTCGGCCATTGTGTGAATTGGAGAGAGGGAATATTGTGTGTATTGATACTTAAAAAGTGTGTTATGATAATAAAGAAAGCATGCATAAAAAATTAAAAGCATGCATAGAAAAGTGTGCACTTTGTCTTAACCCTTCATATTCACTCTCTCTCATGTATTGTATATATATATATATATATATATACATGACCCATGAACTTAATATTTAATTAATTATTAAACTGAAACCCATTTAAGTTTAATCAATTAATTAAATCCAACTTGAACTTATTAAAGCCCACTAGTATAATAATTATTTAACACTATTTGTATTTGGGCTCTACAAGACCCAATAGTATTTAATTAATTGAACAGTTGAATTAATTTAATTATTTGGACTCTACAAGGCCCACTAGTGTTTAATTAATTTAATACTTAAATTAATTTAATTAATTTCATAATAATAATTTCGAAAATCACCATTTTTGAAATTAATTATTTTATTCAAGTCAACTTTTAATCTTGAAACACATTCACAAATTAAAAGTTACTTTCCCATTTATTCTCCTTTAGAAGTCATACTTCTAATTTATTTTACTTATAATTTCCTTTATAAGTTGTTCAACACATTGAACTAATTTTATTCTTAACGGAATCTAGTAAGCTAGTACTTGTGACCCTCAATGGTTCATTGATACAACTAGCAGTGGGTTCACATCTTTATGTGATTCGGGATCAACAAGTCCCTTATGTGAGCATACCCTATATAGATTCATTCTTATTTATCAACTCCTTGATAATAAGAACGTCAGAAAACTCAAGTCTGATAGTACCCAACCAATCATGTTAAACGTCTAGCAACATCGCTTACATGAATCCCTAGGTATCAAATGATAGTGCCTACAAGAACCAATCAATTATGGTTAGCGTATAGTACGGTCCCTTCAACTCATATATCCCGACCGATTCGACAACCATTGGTTTATCGAGAGTTGTCATTGAATCGATAACTATGTGACATGCCGTAGTTGCATCGAAGGTGTAATTCAAGAAACCCTTTCTTAATTACCACCTACTCTGATCAGATATTTCAATCTACATATGAATGAGATCACATAGGATATCCATACCCGTAGGTAAGTGGTGAATCCCCGACTACAATGCATCGACTCCTATATGTTTTGACACAACACCCAACATTGCCACCTGATGACCCCAGTTGAGTTGGTAAATAAGTCAAAGTGAAGCTCTAGCATATAGAGTCTCCATGTCCCAGGTCATAAGGACTAATGGTGTACAACCATAAACTAGGACTGTTCCACTCGATAAGTGAGAACCACTTGAAAAGTTCTTTAGGGAGGGTTGTTCAGTGCACTCTACAATTGTTGTAAAAAATGCTCGTAATCGTACGAGTGTCAAATTTTAATATAATGATAAAATCAAGTATCGATCCCACAGAGAGTAAAATGAAAATATTCAGTGCTTGTAATTAAAATAGTCCAAACTTTATCTAGAAAATCAATATTTGGAAATTTTGCAAAAAAATAAAATAAGCAGATGATTTTATAGCACGCACACAACTTTCAGAAATAATCAATCATAGAAAATTGGTCTAGAGGTATAGATTTCACCTAGTTTCAACAACAATCAATCCTAATTAATTAATGTTCATGAATTCCAGTCAATTAATAGCCAAGAACACTTAAGTTTATTATTTCCCTCTCCCGAGCAACAAATAATTTTTATCAACTACAATTCAATTCCAATATCCCTATTAAGAATCTACTTGCAGTGATCTATCACAAAGCTGTTAAAATTATATACTCTCTCGAGTTATATGAATAATTAACAGTGTATTTTCTAATGGTCCTATTCAAAATCTCCTCTCCCGAGTACCAGATTTCAAATAAATATAACAAATCAATTATTGATCAGGTAATTGAAAAAACAATAAATTCTAGAAAAACAATTAATCTAGAAGAAACTCAATTCAATAAAATCAAAAATTCATGAAAGCGTCTACACCAGGTTCCATCAACCTCTAGACTCTAAAAAATTAGTTCATAATAAAATTCTGAAAACAATAAATCATAAATCCAAACATAATCAGAAATAAATAAAAAGTAGAAAATAAATCCGTCGTCGACGCCGTGTTCGGTCGATCGATCTCTGTCTTCAATTAAGCTCCAGATTTCTTCCCAAAAGATCACGATCAATCTTTTCTCTAAAATCTCTGATCTGTACGATATTGTGTTTTGTGCGGCTCTTCTATCTCTGATAAGATATCCTTTTTATATCGTGCACAAAAGCCTACTCAAAAGCCCATAAAATATAAAAGTTTCCTTCCCGATTAAAACACTAAACAACGACGGGCGGGCGGCCTCTCCAAGAATCCTAGGCGGGCGCGCATAACTCTTTGTCAAAATTCTCTCACCTTCACAAATCTTGCACGATTGCTCTTCTCTCCTCAATCTTTAGCGCTTAAAACAGCGCTAACAATTTAGGCCCAAAAACCAAAAGCCCAATCTCTTCTTTTGTCGTTTCTTTTCTTCTTCTTTCCTTTTCTTTTCTTTTCTCCATTGAATATTCTTCTACTAATTTCCCTTCTAAATTCTTATTTTCTTCTCTTTCCCACATAAATTCAATAATTTTCTACAAATACAAAAACAACAAAACTCCGCATAAATCTGCTCGAAACAAATAATTAACAATTAAAATCATATATAAATTAAGTGTATAAAATACACTTATCAAATACCCCCAAACTTAGACTTTTTTTAGTCCCAAGCAAAACTATCAAAATAAAATTCCAAAAACAAATAAGAATATCCAAGAAATATTATGGAGCAATGGCCTCAAAAATAATTTCAAAAATCAAATCCAATCATATCCAACATACTAACACTTGAAAATTTCAGTCATAATAAAATAACCGCATAAACTCACAATCTCCGCAACTCACGTTTCAAAACATCCTTATCCAAATTCAATTCACACATTCATAGATCATGAGAACTTTTCAAGGTAGCAAGGGACAAAATATAGGAATATTTATCAAAACACTCACAATTAGGTAAATGCAAAGAATAATAGCGTGTGCGTATTTCGATCAAAATTCATAATCATTAAAAGCATCAAGCAACAGTCCATAGGCTAAATTCTCGCAACTCTTCTCCACTAATATATTGGGCAACTGAGACTCAGTCAATAGGACTTAATCAGCTTAAAATGTAAGGTCTGGCTCATGGCTACAAATGAAGGATTAAGAATTCAAAATAAGGAGTAATTTATATTTATGCTCAATCTAACTTCAACTCCTTTTCATTCAAAATTTCACACTTATTTTTTTCACTTCATTAATTTTTCAACTTTTCACTTCTTCTCTTTCACAACTTTTTCAACCACAAATTTTTTCACAACTTTTCAAACCTCTTTTCAACTCTTTTTTTTTTCTACTACCTCTTTCTTTTCACAACTACCTTCTTTATTTCAATTCATCCACCACACCATTCCACCACAGGAAAATATCCAAGGGTTTGGCTAAAAAACAATGTCAATCCTAAGGATGTAAAGCTATGGTATGAATTCGTGGCTTTGGCCTCAGTTTATACAACTTCACCAAACTTCCGGGAGATAACACAATTACCAAGTGGATTCAAGAAGTAGTCCAGGAAACATGAGCAAATAATGATCATTTGTCCAGAGGAGATGTGCTTGAATTATATTTTTTTAGTGCAGCTCCAGAACCGACAGGGAAAGGATCACACGAGTCCTTTTATTTCATCAAGCTTAGGAGACTTGATATGAATAATCAAATATTTATCAAGGATCCTATATTTAAAAAAATATAACTTGTGTCTACGTTTGGATAAGATGAAATCTCCACCCGAAGGGCATGGGGTATTTGGTTCTGTCTCACCGAGATGGACAAATTTAAGTTTCCATTCAAGTTTTATCAGAATTCTGTGAATGGATCGTTCTTGTTAAACACAATGACAGGATTTCGCGGAAGAAGTCTTCGAAAAGAAGAGAAACCTTTTGTGGAACAACAAGCTGCCGGGGAGTGAAGAAATTCGCCGGAAATTTTGTAACATGGCTCATATAGGAAGATGGTCAGAGATTATCTGCCCAGAGTGCCCAAACCAAAAGGAGCCAGAGTTTGGAATATATTTCAAACCCTGAACGGATCGAAAGGATTTTTTGAGACAGACAAAGGTGGACATGAACCACCAAAGATGCGTTTTTCCAGGGGACCACTGCAAAAGCAAAAGATGCCCCGACAAAAATAAAGAAAGCATGTGAGGAGAATAAAGCCAAAAGAAGCAGACATGTGATTCCTCCACTAGCAAAAGATGCCATCAATAATGGCATAAGAAGACAAAAAATATAGCTGTAAGATTCCCTGAAGTTTCTCGGTGAAACGAGTGGAATCACAACTATAAATACAGACATTCAAGGAAGCTGAGGACATCTATCATTTCTTTCTGTTTTCTTACAAATAAATTGTTGTAATATTTCTCTCTCTATTGTAATAAGTTTTCTTTTTATGTATTTCAAGAACAAGACTACTAAGAGTAGCTAAACAAGTTGTCCCCTCCTCTTCAAATGAGTTGATTTATGTAATAATATTATGTCTGAATAAATTTCTCTAAGTCTCTTTTTCTTTTATGCTCGCATTTTATAATTAAACTTATATACCATACGCCTTAAGGTAGAAAATGAATTAATAGCTGTGCTGGGTATCGTTGAACGAGATTGCGCAGAAATCATCTGTTGCGACTGCGTGGTTGGAGTGTGAGAAGAAATTTGTAAAACTCGGCAGGTATGACCCGACGACATTATGGTCAAAGAGGTATTTAAGTTTAATTCATTTTACGAAAGCATGTTGGACCCTAATCTAGAGTATATCGACTGAAAACCTTGTGTAACTAATAGTCCTGTATGGCCTGGACTGGTTCGATAGGTAAAACAATGTCACGTACAAAGAATTAGTTACTAATTAAATAATTAATTCAAAATGGGGACCACTAGAGAGTGAAAACAAAGAAATTGATGAATAGAGAGTTAAAAAAAAGAGGCGTTTGGTAAAGTGGAGTTTTAAATAATTTGTCATTTATTTATTCATTTATTTTTAATGATTAGTACAATAATTTTGAAATGAATTAAAACAATAATTTTGAAATGAATTAAAAAATGTGTTTTTGTCAAATCTTATTTTATTGACTTCCCTAGTATAGCAATACATCTGTGTGTAAACATACAACCTATTTTAGATATTCGAAAAGAAAGCGAGATTGCACTTTTACGTATATTTATTTTAGGAAACATATATTTGGGTAGTGTTTTATCTTTTAAGGGCAATATCTCACTTTTTCATATCTAAAGACTAATGATCGAAATTATATACCATTTGCACTCCGTAATATTTATCCATAATCTCTAAAATTTATCAAATTTTCTTATCTATAATACCTCTCACCTCTTAAGATTCTAATTGATTTGAAAAATCCAAACATAATATATATATATATATATAGAAAATTATTTCAGTACAATTATATTTTTTGCACAAAAAATTATAGACTTAATTTTTTTAATTAAAGTTTAAATTTATGTAAGTTTATCAAGTTTTGTAAAAAAATGTGGAAATGGTAGCGCCTTAAAAACTCTTGTAATCTTGATAAAAAATTTTATTTTAAATATTTGAGTCATAATAGAGACTAATCCGCAACGCGCACGTTCTACGTACGTTCAATGTTTTCATAACTGGACCGGTGATCGAACCGGTTTACCTTGAAAAAATGGTTCAATCGGTCGGACCGTTTTAACCGGACGGTCGAATCGGAAAATCGTTTATATAATATAATATAATTAATAATATATTTTAAAATTTAAAACCTAAAAGATGTATATAAATAGACAAAAAAATATATTTATCCTAGTTTTAAAAATAAATAACAATATACATATATTCAAAATATTAATTATAGTTATATATAATTTTAAAAGTAAATAAATAAATTAAAAAAACTCTAATAATAGTAAAATAATATTTTTATGGATGTACAAATTCCATTAATAATGTATATATATAATAAAATATTAAATCAAAGTTTTAATTTTTTTTTAAAAAAAATAATTTTTTTTAAAAAATAAAAAAATTCAAAATTCCGGTCGGACCGGTTCTTGGCCGGTTCTTGACCGGTTCTTAGCCAGATCGACCGGTTTTGACCGGTTCTGAACGGTCCGATCGGTAAAACGGTTTATATATATATATATATATATATATATATATATATATATATATATTATAATTTTCAAGCGTATATAGTTAATTTATTTTGAATGAACAAATAACATAAATTTATAAATATTTATATTTATTAAATATTAGAAAATTTGTATTATTTCCATGGTTTTTTAAACAATTAAACAGATAAGTGTAGTATATAAAGAAAATCAGGGGGCGTGAAATGTGGCAAAGATAATGAATTTTTAAAAAGATTTCAAGGTAGATTTTCAACCTAGCATATAAGTAATAGCCCTATGATAGATTTAATGTCCCATGATTTGCCACGTCAATAAAATATAATTAATTACGTCTATGTATAAAAATACGAACCGTTGGATGCATGGTTTGAGGTTTACCCATATGCTAGGATCTCATCTACCACGTTTCACCAGCATACCAGTGAAATAACCATTTTTTTTTTGGGGAGTTTGAGGAGGGATTGTTATAATATGAGATTAACTTTAATAATAGTAATATAGAGACAAAACCGTATCGGTTTTATGATCTCCGAAATTCTCATATTTTAGCCTCGTATTTCATTTCTCTTTTTTCCTCGATTTAGGTGAAAAAAAAAATCTAAATTGAAAAACTAATTTCCTTTGAACATGCGCGTCATATACACAAAATTTTTGTGTTAATGAATTTGCACGATAATTTCAAGATGATATCATGAATTAAACATTCAAAAATTTGGATAAATATAAAAGAATATTTGTTTTCCGGAAATATATAAAAGAATATTTAGTAATTTAGAAAATTTAAAAAACTGATAAAATATCGTAATTATACAAATAAGTTAATTACTCTAAACTTCTAACCTTATCAATATATTGTATGTGTACACGAAAGCTACAATTGTAATTTTCATTTACACTTCATCAATAAATGTTGTACTTTCCAATATATATAGTATAGAAGATTAGAAAAATCAAAAT
The DNA here is from genome assembly GCF_033568475.1 of Henckelia pumila. Lineage (NCBI taxonomy): Eukaryota > Viridiplantae > Streptophyta > Magnoliopsida > Lamiales > Gesneriaceae > Henckelia > Henckelia pumila. The sequence continues at coordinate 195,212,940 of NC_133121.1, forward strand.
TTTCATTTTTTAAACATAAGAATACTTGGAAAAAAAAAGTAATAATTCAACTATTCAAACTAGCATGTACTAATATACACACGCTCATAGAACATGCACGTTCCGATATCTATCTTCTTCTATATTAAGATTCCAAAAAAAAAAAAAAATTCCTCTTCTATATTATAAAGTAAGAATATTTCAAACCAAATTTTTTTTCTAGATAATAATCCTTCTCCACTATTCTATTATTTTTAAAAAGAAACAAAATGTAATAAAATAAAATAAAATTTTAAATTTTAAATTATTTTACCTCAATAAATTGACACAAATTTTAATTTTTTGCCAGATTGCGTGTAAAAATTAATTAGTTCATTGAATGGAGCGGACACCTCATAATAAATTAAAAGAAGAATATACACAGCAACACCTCATAATAAATTAAAAGAAGAATATACACAGCACAGCACAGCACAGCACATATTCCAATTGCCATCCCACAACTATTTTATATTACCGAAAATGTGCTGTTCCATTGGTCCAAATCTTATTGGTTTCTTCCAACAATCGTTCCGAATTCAAACTACGATCCATCCAAACTCGCGTTGATTTGACGGAAAAATAGGTAGAATCTCTCTCCTCTGCGTCCGAATATTTGTGACTTGACTCGTTTTGATTTTGAATTTTGATGGAATGAGGTTGAATTCTTGGCTGCTTTGACTATGTTAGTAGTAGTAGTAGTATGAGGTACGAAATGTGTTGGTGTTTCTTCAGTTTCATTGGATTTGGATTTGTTGTTGTTTAATTAATGCTATGTTTATACCAGATTGTGACTAGAAAGTGTTTGAGGTTAATTATGGAGATTTGTTGCTTAATATAGCACACTTGTGTTTGATTTCTGGACTTGTGATGACTGTTACCTTACTGAGAAATGATGAATCTGTTAGAACTTCTACCCTTTTATGTATCCGGTTTCGAATTTATGAACGGAGTGATTTTGGAATTCTTGATTTTAGATCCATTTTAGTTGTTAATGATTTTAACATGAGATCAATTACAATTATGGTGGATTTCGATGCAGTCAATATCCATATTGTTCAAAACCCGAATTTCGATTGTTTTCCTCGTATCAAATTATGCTATATACAATCTTGAATTCAGATACATTTTATTTTGGATTTAGATTTTGGTGTAATGGATTTCAAATGTAGCCAATGTCTAAGGCCATTTGAAACGGCCAAATGGTTCAATAGAATAGAGGAAGTTCTGTTTGCAAAAAATGGAAAGGTTCCTATCTGCCTCTGCTTTTTCTGTCAAATTTGTTAAAACTTATAGTAACTACTGGTTTCACAGTTCCAATAGAATGCTGTTCAAATTGGTTAAATTTTCTAATATCCATGAATGTCTTGGGTTAGATGTTAAAATAGAACATGACTGCAGCAAATATGCTAAAGATGCTCGAGTTTTTTGTCCCCTTCTTTTAAGAAAGAAACTGTGGTGATATGAGGTGACAGGTGAGAAAGTTAGCAAAATCAGAGATGTTTACAGGATCATGTCTGCTACTTGCTTTTTTTTTTTTTTTTGATCAATTACTTTACTTGCTTATTTGTATGTTCTCTTTGTGGATAAGATTCTATCTCCTTGCAAAATAAGAGTCAAATGGAATTCTCTGGGATGCTCACGTATTCTTACCTGGGTTTTAAGTTTTATTGTGGGAATAAAGTGTGTGACATAAAAAGGAGTATTTACTGGCATTCATTGATATGGTCACTTGCAAATGAGAAAATTATATTTGTGGTCCCGTAACTTGAATATTTATTTTTATTTTTGAACTTGTTACTGGCCAATTCACGGTCTTGATCCACTAACTTGCACTTTTTTCCTTATAATTTTAGTTTTTTTTGCCGGAGTGATGACATGATATCAGATATCAATTTTCTATGACACGTCATCATTTTCGGACCCCACGTGCGATAAAACAGATTAAAATAGTAAAACATGCAAATTAGTGGACTAACACCATAAATTGGTGTATACTAGAACGAAAAAATGGAAAACATTTTCGTTTCCATTACAAATTTTGTAACAGCCTGAACCAGAAACAGCTGCTATGACATCATTCATATGGTCACTGTTAAGAAATTTAAAATTTAGTTGGAGGGAAATGAGATGGTGTGTTTAATATCATTCCATACGAATATTTTGGAGACTGTAGTGACATTTCAATGTGGCCATATCTTCGTCTTCCGACAAATATCTGCTCCAAGCTAATGCATAGCCATGTCCTAGTTCCACTGCAGCGAGAATGTCGTGGTGGAGTTCTTGGTGGCATTAGCTTATCAATGTTCCACTAGACAGCCTAATTTTAGATATTTTAAGGCTACTAATGGCACCCAAACATTTGGAGTTTTGCACATTTTCCCTCCAGAATTTTGAGTCGTTAAAGAAGTCTTTATCTTCTTTAGGATCTAAAATTGTAATTGTTGCATAATCTTGCTTTGGATTTTCTTCTTCTCAAGCAGCAGTAGCTAGAGCTAGATAAGAAAATTTGATTGGTGAAAACAGGGATATATCAATGATTTTGTTTTGAGTTTTTCTGTCAACATCCGGTCTAAGCTCTCAAGAGTATCCAATTGAATCTTATCGATAAGTTTTCTCAATTGCGCCAGAGCTTCTGATGATTTGGGGGCAATTTATTTGTTTATTTTTATTTCATGAATCACCTCATCTTCAGGGTGGTTTTCTAGTAAATTGGATAGCTTTTTGTGGTTGCTCATACCCAATTTTTAGTGAAATACCATTAAATTCATTTAAATCTTGTTTTGTTTGGCCGACAATAATGCTACCTATCCAAAGTCAAAATGTACAGCCCATCCACAACAACCTTGTATCATCGTTTTCCTTCTCCATTCCATAAAAGCCCACCCCCTCTCTCTACAACTACTCATAATCAAGCGTCTCACAGATGCACTCCTAGTTGCAATCTTCTTCTTCCATTTTTTTTTTTGGCGGTGGTTTTGCATGCTTCTCCTCTTATACTTCTGGCACGAGGTGAAACCCATGAGTAATAATTTATTATTTCTTACCAGATATAATACATTTTATGTAATTTTGTATTATTATAATCCTTATGTGCAGTTCTAACATTAAATGCTATGTGTTAGTTGAACTGTTGAATTTCCACATTGTTCAGTGTTAAATGAACGGTGGTCCCAGCATGTTTGTCTGCTTGCTTCTATTATGATCATATTTTTAAATGTCAACCTGATTCTTGTCGTTATTAAAGAGATTATGGTTCGGCCATTTATGTTCTCTTTATCGTTATTTTTGTCATTAATCGCAGGCACAAGCTCCATTTCGTATGGGTTTTGACCAGTTCTTTGTTCTCCTCGAAACTTGAGGTAACAGAAATAGTCTGAAGGAGGCATCTTTGGTTTTTGCTCACCAGATAAACATGGAAATTAGCAAGTCCCTCAATTCCGACAAAGGATTAAAGCATTTCCCATTGACCCCTTTTAGGATTTTTAGGGGTCTCCTATGTTTAGCAGTTTACATTACAACTGCGTTTCTGCTTTTAGTTTATTTTGTGCCCCCGGCCGCTCTAGTCACACGCCTATTTAGTGTACATTACAGTAGGAAATTAGTAACCTTCCTCTTTGGTCTTTGGCTTGGTCTGTGGCCATTCTTGTTTGAAAAGATAAACAAGGTTAAAGTTATCTTTTCGGGTGAGAAAGCTCCGTTAGAGAAGCATGTTTTGATTATAGCCAATCACAGGACTGAGGTAGACTGGATGTATCTGTGGGATCTAGCTCTGCGCAAAGGGTGCTTGGGCTACATCAGATACGTTCTCAAAAGCAGTTTGATGAAACTGCCAATCTTTGGCTGGGGATTTCATGTTTTCGAGTTCATTCCAGTGGAGAGAAATTGGGAGGTTGATGAACAGGTGATGCGCCAAAGGCTTTCTACGTTTGCCAATCGTCAGGATCCACTCTGGCTTGCTGTCTTTCCCGAAGGAACCGATTTTACGTATAACCTCATCATTCCTTTTGTCTTTCTAAAATGTTTCAAGTATATTCATCACTTTTCTTCCACACCCTCTTTCTTACACTCTTTCCAAATTCTCCGAAAATGAATTGTTTGTCAATCTTCGGGCACCATCTCTTTGTATATTTTCGTGTAAACTTTTGCATCCGGGCTATGTAATGTAACATTCACCTTGCATTTTTTACCCAGCAATGAGAAATGCAGAAAAAGTCAAAAGTTTGCTAATGAGAATGGATTACCAGTGCTGAAGAATGTGTTACTACCAAAGACAAGAGGTCTGCATATTTGCTTGGAGATCTTGAGGGGTTCACTAGATGCAGGTACGTACTGCCCTTCATTGTAATTGTGGTTGGTAATTTAAAAAGCTTATCCATTATTGATGTTGTTAATCATCATTATTGGGTTAGTTATATCAAAGCTCTGCTGTTTGGTTTATTTTCGCACTCCCAAAAAATTGACTTAAATAGAACTACTTACTCTTGGCTTTAGATTGTCCCAATGATCGACGATTTCGGTTGGGAAAATTCTAGCAAGTGAACTAGGTCAAGTTATAATATAGTTAGACAGAGTCCAAGTTGATCCCACAGAAACTAATGTTTAAATAATAAGATATAGACTATTCAAATTAATCTAGGCTAATTTAAATAAGGGATTTTTACGAATTAACTACTAAATAAAATAAATTAATTATTCTAAAGCAGAGATTTTAAGCAAATTAAAATAGCAGAATAAATTTAAGACTGATTCAAGTTTCAAGAAAATGACCAGGAACACACAACGGTACCAGACATCGATAATTGCGTATTGGATTTAATCAAACAAGAATCATTCATATTCACGACGAAATTCCCTAGAATAATTATTAATCTATTTCTAGAATTAATAACCCTATTTTCATTTAACAGTCCAATTATTTCTAATTGAATTTAATTAAACAAAAACGCATTCATGAGTTATGAAATTTCAGCTTTCGCCTAAAATCGCACACTGAAACCGAATACTATTTCTAGTCAGTTTAAACATGTGTTGATTAATATTTTTGAAGCTAATTTCAATCTTTTCTTTTTTAAGTCCAGATCGAACAACAAACATTCAATTAATTGGCCAGATTAAAAGCAAGAATTATGCACGAATATTAATCAATAAGTATTTCATAAATAAAAAATCAATCAATCCGTTCCATGAACAAAAATCAATAGTCTGGCCCTATTGTGGCCCCGGTCAAAAGACGACTACTCCATAATAATAAAATCAAACAAAAGTTTCATGTTTGAATTCATACTAAAATAAAACAGAAAAAGAAGAAAAAAAAATTCTCAGCAATAGTGCCGAATCTTGCTTGCGTTGCGCGTTTCTTCTCTTCCAAGCACTCAGCTGTCAAATCCCGAAAATCTCGCAAAAGTCTAAGAGTCAAAAGTCCTCTCCAATTAGGGCTTGAATCTATTTATATGTCTATCCAAAAAGCTCTCTTTTTTCGTCCAAAATAATTTCAAATATTGCTCAAAATAATCAGAGTTCAAAAATTCCCAAATTATGCGCTAATTATATTTTCCATATCTGCGGCATACACGGACCCCGGACATGGTCCGTGCCAGGTCCGTGTATTAAAAACTCCAGCCCAAACATTTTGCGAAGGTGCACGGACCCTCTTCCAGACTCTACACGGGGTCCGTGCATTTTCCTGGAAAGAGCTACTCCAAAGTCGATGGTACACGGATCCTTTTCCAGATTCCACACGGGGTCCGTGCATTATTTTTCTTCAACTCTCTATTGCTTCGAAGGTGCACGGACCCTCTTCCAAAGTATGCATAGGGTCCGTGCATTAAATTTCTCTTCAATCCTCCTTGCCTCTTATGATTTTTCCGTGTCTTTCGGTCAGGTTCCAACGTGGCATCGCATTGTTTGACTTTTTTTTTCTTCAATATTCAAGGCTTCTCAAATTCTTAGTCAAACCTACAAACACAGAAAATATGACGATTTATGCACAAAACTCGGAATAAAATGCCAAACAAGCACGAATACGACAAAATAAAGTTCCAAATAAGTTATAAGATTCGTGCTTATCAAATCCCCCACACTTAGCTTTTGTTCGTCCTCGAACAAATCAGAAGAAATTAGAGATGAGAAATATCGATGATTTACAACACAGAGTGGCACAATCAAAACCTTTCAATCTACCAAATCTCGTCACACCCAATCAAAAGCTCATACTTCGAAAATCACAAGTCTCGCTTTCGTCGCAATTCAAAACTCGAACACTACCCAGAAAAGATCAACAGAATGAGACGTGTGTAGTGTGAGTGTCAGAACTTATACTACTCAAAAGTTATTCGGTTCAAGGATCTTTCATGTTTATTCATCAATAAAAATTTTTATTTCTTTTTCTCGCCCCATATGCTTGTCTTTCATATCCCTCTCTACTAAATGTGGAACAATTATGACCCGGTCAATAGGTCTTTTAAGCTTATAACGTTAGGTCACGGTTCACGGCTACAATAAAGGATAGGAAAGCAAAAAATGAGAGACAACAAACAAGTTGTCATTTAGCACAATTAAATAGCTCCATTCCCCATCTATTATTGAATTTCATCACTTTCTTTTGATTAATCAATACAACCCCTTTATCTCTCTTTTTCCTCTTTTTTTTTCAATACCCAGTAAATTCTTTTTGGGTACTTTTCTTTTCTTTTCTTTTTTTTTTTCTTTTCTCAAATCAACCCTTTCTTTCATTCAAAAATAATTCACCAACTCCTTCAAATGTTTTTTTGTGAATACTTGGAGTTTTTGTATATTTAAAAGTGCCAAAGGGTTTGCTTCTCTCAAGACTTAGGTAGGAAAAATAGTATATAGGCTAAAAAATCAGGTGGTCAAAGTAGGACAGAAAAAATGACGAATGGGGTCTAATTGTGTGCCATTGGCACACACCATTCGATTTTTATCAAGCTCAATGGGGTTACTAGGGACAAAAGTGATGCATCAGGTAAGCTTGAAAGGCTCAAACGGTCCAAAGATCGCCTAAATCATCCCCAAGTCATAATCATTCAAATTTTCGCTTCGAGGACTAATCAGACAGGTTCTAGGGATAACAACTGCAATTTTTCTCTCTTTTATTTTTTTTTTCATGAGATCACCTCTTACCAATTCACAATTAACTTGCATAAGTCCGACAAAAGTGCATGAAGGATGTCTCATAAAGTCAATGCAAAACTAGTTCATATCAAAGTCTCTCCTTGCAACTACAGCTAATCTCATTCAGTTCTAGGCACGAAAAAATTTCTCAAGTGATAAAAAATCTAGCAAACTAATTGGTATGTCATGTAAACCACAAGTGCTCATCTCTTTTTATTATGAAAATTATTGCTAAGTGATGTGAAACATCGTGTAATGAACGACCTACCCCACACTTAGAATGCAACACTGTCCTCAGTGTTAAATGCTCGAAAAAATAAAGAGGAAAATAACAATAGCAAAGACACTTCCCTGAAAAATGTCGACGACCATGCAAAATTAGGGGCAAGCGGCAGCCTGAGCAAAGAGAACAACAAAACCAACCAAAACGCGTAAAATAGAAAAATCACGCACACAAGCATACATATAGGCTTCCCAAAATAAATTCAACAAAGAATAACCACCACTGAGGGAATAACCACAATATCCATTAAACTCCAATTAATAAAAGTGATAAAGTGCAACAATAGTTAAAACCCACGACATAACTAGAATAGGCTAGAGTATCTGCAAAACATGTCAAAAGAGATGCAACTACAACAAATAAACTCCAAAACACACATAGTTCAAAACCCATAACAAAATATCCAAAATATCCAAAAGAACCACAATAGAAAATATCTCTAGACTACTCCTCCTCCGAAGCAGAAGCTGACTCGGCAAAGTCATCCAGAGCAGATCGATCAAAGGGTGGCGCATGAATATCAGTGGAGTAGGACCGAGAAGTGGCGTGATGCTGTAGTCGAGCCATACTGGTGCAAAGATCATCCAAGCAGTCAAATATGGCAGAGAAAACGCGACGTGTGCCCCTCGGAGCTCTGGCGTGTACATGTGCACCGGCGGGATGATCAGCAGCCTGATCAAGGGCAGCTTCTTCCTGAACGCGAGCTTCTCGGGCTGCATCTGCAGCTGTAGGTGGTGGGACTAGGGGATCTCGTGCATGATAGTGAATGTTGCGGCTCTCAGGGTTCTTATACCATCCACCATGTCGAAAGATAAAATACATACTAGTCATCGCGTGGGCGGTGAGCACTTGCTTCGGCGCTGGTGCAAGAGAAGCCTCGCCAGTCAAATCGACGCCGCAAGCAGCCAAAATCCTCGAAACTGTAATGGTGAAAGGAGCGTGCTACTTGGAATTCTGAGCACAAGCCAAGTGAGCGACAGTACGCATATGTATGATCAAGATAGTCGCCAATGGAATCGCAGTAATATAGCCCAACCCATACACCATCTTATCAATTAAATACATGTCCAGGTTGCGCACCTCATTGTTCCCAGACTTCCGAGGGATGATGTTTGCACTGATGAAGTAGCAAATGAGGCGATCAATCAAAGGGAGAGTAGTAGGAAGGATGCTATAACGAGAACCAGTTTTTACCCTACGGTAGGTGAGGCACGACATAGCAAGGTTGAAATAATAGGCAGGGTCAGACAAGATAGCATCATATTGGTTGTAAACAACCGGAGGGCCCTCATTAGGAATGTGCAGAAGCTGGGACAAAAACTCACTCGTCACCTCGATGCGAACTCCCTTCACAAAAGTCTGAATTGTTTGCATCCCTGTTTTGTCCTTCTCTTCAATATTGGCATAAAACTGCCAAACCAACTCGGGATAGTAATCCCCTCGGATATCTAGAATAGAACCCCAGCCAAATCTATCAAACTCTGCTCGCAGTGGTACCTGAGCATCAATAGTCGGGTGGATCGACTTCTCAACAATCATGGAGTTACCCTTCATCTTCTCATACCACTGATAATTTTCCAAACTAGTGAACCAAGTATCATCAAAAGCAGCCCCCCCACCGCTGCAAGAAGAAGAGCTACCCCTCGCACGCTTACCCACGGTTTTTCTCGGCGCCATATCACAATAAACAATAAATTCAGCAACACCTCTATTACTCAAACTCAATCACAAATACAGATAACCATCAAGCAGTAGGACAACCCAATCTCCCCAAACAAACAACCAAATTAAGTACCAACAACAACTAAACCATCACAGTAATCCAACTTTTTCTCAAATAAACACCACAGAATTGAAATCAGCGACTAAAATCCTCGTAGCTACACCAATTACGAAGCAATTCCTCAGAAATTTAATTATAATCAACTCCCAGCATAAATTCAACACAAACCCGACAACCTACGAACCAAAAGACAAACACAATGACGATATCAATACACCCAAAACCAACTAGATTCCATCAGCAATGGAGAAGGGAAAGCCACGCTTACCAAAGTAAAACCGACAAGATGCCCGGATTAATAGTGAGAAAAGAAAGAGCAGGGGCGGCCGATCAGAAACAGGAGCAGAAAATGAGATATGGGTGGCGTCGTGCGAATCAGAGGCGGTGCTCAGAGGGAACGTCGGCAGAGAGAGGAGGTGCGGAGGTGGTTTCTCGGCGGCACAAATGGTTGTACGGGTGAAGAATACGGAGGTGATAGCCGGAGGAGGACGAACGGGGTCTGGAGAGGGAGAAACGAGAGAGGAACAAAATTGGGGATTTAGGGATTGAAAAGGGTTTGAGACAGACAGATCGCGAGTCTGAGAGATTTAAACCAAAATTCGACATACACGGACCCCGGCAAAGGACCCATGTCCTGATCCGTGAAGCTTCGAATTGCTTGAAAAAAATGCGAACATAATCCACGGACCTCGGGTCAAGGTCCGTGTCTACATCCGTGTGCCCTCGCATTTTGCAAAAAATTCCGAGTGAAAATATGCACGGACCCTGGAGACAGGTCCGTGCAGCTTCCGTGCTTTGACGATTACGGTAATCAAAATACATGGACCCCGGACAGTGGTCCGTGCAGGGGTCCGTGTATCTACGCATTTTCACAATTTCTAGCATTTTAAATATCCGGACCCTAACACAGGGTCCGTGCAGCATCTGTGTTACCTTTTTCAGCTCAAAATAATAATCGAAAAATAACCCTTAAAAACTCTTAATCTTAAACCACACAAATTAGTTTGCATCTAAAAATGTCAGATAAAACACTCAAGCACGCAAGATGCATAAATGTACAAAGACTCCCCTTAATGATACGATTCCCAACAATATACGTGCTCTCCTCCGCAACCAATGATATATCAGCGTTAGTAAAATATCTGCACTCAACAAAAAATCACTGAGATCAAAGAAAGAAGAGACAAAAATAAATTAACCAATAAAACAAAATAATACGAAATAAAGAAACAAAAAGAAAAGAAACTGGGTTGCCTCCCAGCAAGCGCTAAATTTATAGTCTATAGCCCGACTGTGCTTCCCTTTTAATTTGGATCTTGCAGATTCACGGTGATCTGCTCATCGACCACCTCGCCACCTCGATATACCTTAAGTCTATGGTCGTTCACTTGAAATTTTTCAGTAGCTTCGCTGGTGATTTCCACGGTGACATATGAGAAGACTTGAGTAATCGTGTAAGGGCCTGACCAACGCGACCGCAACTTACCTGACATCAACTTTAAACGAGAATTATATAATAATACCTGTTGTCCCACCTCGAATTCTCGATTCATAATATTCTGATTATGCCAACGTTTGGTTTTTTCTTTGTAAAGCTTGGCATTCTCATAAGCATCAAGCCGAAACTCTTCCAATTCTTATAACTGCAGCAACCTCTCTTCACCTGTGGCTTTGACATCAAAATTCAAAAATTTAGTAGCCCAATAAGCCTTATGTTCAAGTTCTACAGGCAAGTGACATGATTTTCCATACACTAGATGAAATGGAGACATTCCGATTGGGGTTTTAAAAGCTGTACGATAAGCCCACAGTGCATCGTCGAGTTTACTAGACCATTATTTCCTTGAAGCACCAACGGTCTTCTCCCAGAATGCGTTTGATTTCTCTGTTCGACACCTCGACTTGACCACTGGTCTGAGGATGGTAAGGTGTTGCCACCTTATGCCTAACCCCATACTTAGCTAACAGACTGTCAAACTGACGGTTACAAAAATGAGTACCCCCATCACTGATAATTGCTCTAGGTGTGCCAAAATGTGAAAAAATATTTTTCTTGAGAAACTGAATGACAACCTTCGCATCATTATTTTTGCAAGCACTCGCCTCTACCCATTTAGACACATAGTCTACAGCAACCAAAATATATTTGTTCCCAAAAGAAACTGGGAACGGACCCATGAAATCTATTCCCCACACATCAAAAAGTTCACAAACCAAGATATTATTAAGTGGCATTTCGTGTCTCCTAGAGATATTACCAGTACGCTGACACTCATCACACTTGGTTACATAATCATGCGCATCCCTAAACAAAGTGGGCCAATAAAATCAGGATTGGAGTACTTTAGATGCGGTTCTAGTCGCACCAAAGTGACCTCCAGTTGGACCCTTATAACAATGAAATAAAATTTCACTTACCTCTTCTTTGGGAACACACCGCCTAATTATACCATCTCCGCATATTCTAAACAAATAAGGATCTTCCCACAAATAGTATTTCAAGTCAGAAAAGAATTTCTTCTTTTGCTGATAAGTAAAGTGCGGTGGTAGAAACTTACTTGAGAGGTAATTTACAAAATCAGCATACCATGGTAAATTGTTCACCTCAAAGAGCTGTTCATCAGGAAATTCATCACGAATAATGCTATTGCTCTGAATGGGATTCTCCAGGCGTGAAAGATGGTCTGTCACTTAGTTCTCAGTGCCCTTCCTATCAATGATCTTCAAATCAAATTCCTGCAAGAGAAGAATCCAACGAATTAGTCTTGGTTTTGCATCTTTTTTATTCATCAAATATTTTAGGGCCGAATGGTCAGTGTGCACGATCACTTTGCTCCCAAGCAGATAAGATCTGAATTTATCAAGTGCAAAAACCACAACGAGTAGCTTCTTTTCTGTTGTAGCGTAATTCAGCTGGGCTGCTGATAGTGTCATACTCGCATAGTAAATGACATGTATGCATTTGTCTCTCTTATGTCCCAAAACTGCTCCTAAAGCTGTGTCACTCGCATCACACATCACCTCAAAAGGTGATTCCCAATCAGGTGCTACAATCACCGGTGCAGTGATTAATTTCTTCTTCAAAATCTGAAAGGCCTGCACACACTCAGCAGAAAAATCAAACGGTACATCTTTTATAAGCAAATTAGTCATCGGCTTGGCGATGCTAGAAAAATCCTTAATGAACCGCCTATAAAATTCAGCATGTCCTAAAAAACTACGCACCCCTTTCAGATTTGATGGCGGAGGAAGTTTCTCAATTACCTCAATTTTCTCTTTGTCAACCTCAATTCCACTTTCAGAAATTTTATGTCCTAAAACTATTCCCTCTCTCACCATAAAATGACACTTTTCCCAGTTCAAAACTAAATTGGACTCTTCACATCTTTCTAAAACCTTAGACAAATTTAGCAAGCATCAAATGAAGAGCCAAACACTGAAAAATCATCCATGAATATTTCAATAAAATCCTCAATCATGTCATGGAAAATTGCCATCATGCAGCGTTGGAAAGTAGCCGGTGCGTTACAAAGACCGAATGACATTCGTTTATATGCAAAAGTCCCGTAAGGACATGTAAAAATGGTTTTCTCTTGATCCTCAGGATCAATGGGAATTTGCATATAACCCGAATAGTCATCCAAGAAACAATAAAAAGGATATCCGGCTAATCTTTTCAACATTTGATCAATGAAGGGTAGGGGAAAATGATCTTTACGGGTTGCATCATTAAGTTTTCTATAGTCTATGCAAACACGCCAACCCGTAACAGTCCTAGTGGGAATTAATTCATTATTCTCATTTTTCACAACAGTAATCCCACCCTTTTTCGGAACAACCTGGACAAGACTAACCCACTTACTATCAGGGATGGGATAGATAATATCTGCATCCAGAAGTTTGATTACCTCCTTCTTTACCACTTCTTGCATAGCAGGATTAAGCCGCCTTTGAGGTTGGGTTGATGTTTTGTGATCAGCTTCCATCAGAATTTTGTGCATGCACATGGAAGAGCTGATCCTCTTTATATCCTCTATGCTCCACCCAATGGCCTTGATATTCTCCCTCAACATGCGAGTCAATTTTTATTCTTCATCCTCTGTCAAAGTAGAAGAAATAATTACAGGCAGTTTGTCATTATTAAGCAAAAATAAATATTTTAGATGCGAAGGGAGAGGTTTCATTTCAAGGAGAGGGGCTTCTTCAACTGATGGCTTTAATGCTCTTGGAACATGTCCAAGCTCCCCAATCCTTGAGTTTACCATCCTTGAGATTGGTTTGCCGGCGTCCAAATACTGAATGCATTCCTCAATCTCCTCCTTATCCAATTCTTTTGGTGCTGGATGTGTCAAGCATAACTCCAAGGGATCTTCACAAATAAATTCCTGCACATCACACTCAACAAACTCATCAGTAGCATCAATTCTAAAACAATTAGAAACATTAGACGGATATTTCATAGAATGAAACACATTAAACACTACCCTCTCATCATTTAACCTCAGCACCAATTCACCCTTCTGGACATCTATCAAAGCTTTCCTAGTGGCCAAAAATGGTCTACCCAAAATAAGAGGAATCTCACGATCCTCTTCCATATCCAAAACAACAAAGTCCACCAGGAAAATAAATTTATCGACCTTAACTAAAACATCCTCTACTATTCCCCTAGGATATTTAATCGATCTATCAGCCAACTGTAGGGAAATTATAGTTGGTTTCACCTCACCAATTCCTAACTTCTCAAAACAAGAATATGACATCAAATTAATGCTTGCACCAAGATCACACAAAACTTTTCTAAAAAATGATTTTCCTATGGTGCAAGGAATAGAGAAGCTACCAGGATCCTTAAGTTTCGAAGGTAATTTGTTTTGTAAAATTGCAGAGCATTCCTCCGAAAGCTTCACTGTCTCAAAATCTACCAGTTTTCTCTTGTTTGATAAAATTTCTTTCAAAAATTTAGCATAAGAGGGCATTTGAGCCAAAGCTTCTGCAAACGGGATATTAATATGCAACTTCTTAAAAATCTCTAGAAATTTTGAAAATTGAGTATTAAGTTGCAGTTGCTTTGCTCTTTGGGGGAAAAGGGAGAGAATTTATATCAATATTGGAGTTAATAGACTTACCTTTCTCCCTTGAGTTCTCGCCTTGCTGCTTATCTGATTCTTTCTCCTTGATAGCTTTTTCAACCTCAACCTCATCCTTCTTCACCTATTCAGCTACTATGATTGCATTGACGCCTTTTGGAATTTTTTCTGTCTCACTAGGAAGTGAGCCTGGCGCCCGTGTAGCGAACTGGTTTGCTAACTGACCCAATTGGGTTTCCACTCTTTGCATCATAGCATCGTGATTCTGCCATCTCATCTCATTCTCAGCTATGTATTTTGCAAGCATGTCTTCCAGATTTGACTTATTCTCAGATGGCTTGAAACCTGGCGGCAGAGAAGGTCCAGCACCTTGTGGAGGTCTAACTGCTTGCTGAGGAGGCCTTTGCTGTGCAGGCTGCTGCGGTGGATTAAAATATTGAGGCTCTACAGAATTTTCAGCCTGTTTCCACCCAAAATTTGGGTGACTTCTCCAACCCGGATTATATGAGAAACTGTATGGATTAAACTGCTGTCGCCCTTGGTTTCACACATAATTCAATGAATCACTTTCAAAAACTGGTGGCTCATCATAAAATGAATCTGGCATGAATGGAATGCCACTCGCTGATCCTTCAACGGCCTCAGTGCTTCCCTGGATTTGATTCACTTGCTTAGATGGTGCAGATTTATTTGCTTGCAGTTGAGATACTTGATGGGTCAGTCCATCAAGTTTTGCTGTAATCGCTGTCAAAGCATCCATTTCCAGAAATCCAACTTTATTTTCTTTCCTGCTGTCTTGCCAACCAACATTGCTTTCAACCATATTCGATATGATTTCAAGTGCTGTTGCAGGAGTCTTTCTATAGAGGCTGCCATTGACAGCTGCATCAAGCATGGAACGAACAGATGAGTCGACCCCGTAGTAGAAAGTCTCTACTTGTTGGCCTATGGAGAGATCGTGTACAGGACATACTCTCAACATCTTTTTAAATCTCGCCCATGCGGCATTCAGTGATTCTCCATATTTCTGCCTAAAAGACATGATTGCATTCCGCAGTTGTGTAACTTTGGTTGGTGGAAAATACTTGTGCATGAAAACTTCAACCAAACCATCCCAAGTAGTAATTGATCCTTCTGGCAAATCTCGAAGCCACTCTATTGCTTCGCCTTGTAGTGAAAACGGAAATAGCCTCAACCAAACAGCATCAGCAGTCACTCCATTGAATTTGAAGGTGTCACATATTGACAAGAATTGCTCCAGATGAGCATTCGGATCCTCAGAAGGCGCCCCTCCAAATCTGACTTGCATCTATATCATCTGGATGATGGCTGGTTTAAGTTCAAAAGTATTCGCCTGAACTGCAGGGCGAACAATGCTGGATCCATATCCTTCAACTAATGGTCGATGAAGGTCCATCAGAGTGCGGTTGTTCTCTTCTTCAGCCATATCTTCAAGCTCCTCTTCAGATTCAAAATTTAGAGCTAAGTTATGTTGCCTTCGATCTCTACGTATACGACAAAGAGTGCTTTCAATCTCCAGATCAAGTGGTATGAGGTCTTCAGAATCTCGAGCACGTCTCATATAACATGAGATATACTCCTGAAAAAAAAATTAAAGCGCACAAATCAGCCACTTGAATAAAAATTAAACCAAAATAAAATAAAAACCTAGTCTCAAATAAATAATAAATCCTACTAGTAAACAAATAGTCCCCGAAAACGGCGCCAAAAACTTGACCGACGATTTCGGTTGGGAAAATTCTAGCAAGTGAACTAGATCAAGTTATAATATAGTTGGACAGAGTCCAAGTCAATACCACAAAGACTAATGTTTAAATACTAAGATATAGACTATTCAAATTAATCTAGGCTAATTAAAATAAGGGATATTTACGAATTAACTACTAAATAAAATAAATAAATTACTCTAAAGCAGAGATTTTAAGCAAATTAAAATAGCAAAATAAATTTAAGACTGATTCAAGTTTCAAGAAAATGACCATGAACACACAACGGTACCAAACATCGATAATTACCACGTATTGGATTTAATCAAACAAGAATCATTCATATTCACGATGAAATTCCCTAGAATAATTATTAATCTATTTCTAGAATTAATAACCCTATTTTTATTTAACAGTCCAATTATTTCTAATTGAATTTAATTAAACAAAAACGCATTCACGAGTTATGGAATTTCAGCTTTCGCCTAAAATCGCACACTGAAACCGAATACTATTTCTAGTCAGTTTAACCATGTGTTGATTAATATTTTTGAAGCTAATTTCAATCTTTTCTTTTTCAAGTCCAGATCGAACAACAAACATGCAATTAATTGGCCAGATTAAAAGCAAAAATTATGCACGAATATTAATCAATAAGTATTTCGTAAATAAAAAATCAATCAATCTGTTCCATGAACAAAAATCAATAGTCTGGCCCTATTGTGGCCCCGGTCAAAAGACGACTACTCCATAATAATAAAATCAAACAAAAGTTTCATGCTTGAATTCACAATAAAATAAAACAGAAAAAGAAGAAAAGAAAATTCTCAGCAATAGTGCCGAATCTTGCTTGCATTGCGCGTTTCTTCTCTTCCAAGCACTCAGCCATCAAATCCCAAAAATCTCGCAAAAGTCTAAGAGTCAAAAGTCCTCTCCAATTAGGGCTTGGCTCTATTTATATGTCTCCAAAAAGCCCTTTTTTTCGTCCAAAATAATGTCAAATATTGCCCAAAATAATCAGAGTTCAAAAATTCTCAAGTTCTGCGCGAATTAATTTTTCCATATCTGCGGCATACACGGACCCTGGACATGGTCCGTGCCTAGGTCCGTGTATTAAAAACTCCAGCCCAAACATTTTGCGAAGGTGCACGGGGTCCGTGCATTTTCCTGGAAAGAGCTACTCCAAAGTCGATGGTACACGGACCCTTTTCCAAATTCCATACGGGGTCCGTGCATTATTTTTCTTTAACTCTCTATTGCTTTGAAGGTGCACGGACCCTCTTTCAAAGTATGCACAGGGTACGTTCATTAAATTTCTCTTCAATCCTCCTTGCCTCTTATGATTTTTCGGTGTCTTCCGGTCAGGTTCTAACGTGGCATCGCATTGTTTGACTTTTTTTTTTCTTCAATATTCAAGGCTTCTCAAATTTTTAGTCAAATCTACAAACACAGAAAATATGACGATTTATGCACAAAACTCGGAATAAAATGCCAAACAAGCACGAATACGACAAAATAAAGTGCCAAATAAGCTATAAAATTCGTGCTTATCACCCAACAACTGGAATTTCCCCAAAAATTGGACTAAAGATTTGATTATTATACTGATACAAAGCTATTTCTTGCTAGTTCAACGAACTCTTACAAATTGACGTAAGCTTTAAAAATGTCTGAGTTGCATAAATTCCAACAGTTATAGTTTTTAATAAACCGACAAACCTTTAGTCCTACAGTACCGGTTTCCTAGGAAAAGGTACTATCTCTCTGTAGAAGGGCATACACTCTTTCAATCTTGCTGCTTCATAACATTATTTCATCACGAAAACCTTGCAGTTTATGACATTACTATCGCGTACAAGAACAACTGTCCTACTTTCTTGGATAATGTGTTTGGCGTGGACCCTTCTGAAGTACACATGCACCTCCGACGTATCCCTGTCGAGGAAATCCCCTCTTCGGAATCAGAGATTGCTGCCTGGTTGATGGATGTATTCCAACTCAAAGATCAGCTGCTCACCGATTTCATAGTTAATGGTCATTTTCCTAGTCAAGGAACCGAAGATGAACTTTCGACACTCGGATGCATGGCGAACTGCGCAGTGGTACTCGGTATCACCGGTATCTTCACTTACCTCACGTTTTATTCTTCCATTTTGTTTAAAGTCTATGTAGGTTTATCTTGTGTTTACCTGACTTTCGCTACTTATTTCAATATTAGACCATCGCCTATTTTTAGTTTTGAAGGAAGGTCTAATAAGAAATCGTTGTAACGGAATTGGTTCTGGGTACAATAGTTTTTCCTACTGTTTTTAACATTTTTTTGATTGCTTCACTCTCTATCCTCTTACCTAAATTGGTATTTGGAAAACACATGAAATCTTATGAAATCGTCTCGCGATGAATTGTGTGAAACGGATCTTTAATCTGATCCGACTCACGAAAAATTATTATTATTATTATGTAAAAAATATTGTTTTTTAGTACATATATGAATCAGAAAAACCATTTATGAATATAGATCATTGACACCATCTGACGAGACGTGGTCTAAGAACATTTATATTGACTTGATATGGCCCGTATGGGTGCATTTTGTGTCTCTTAAAAATAAAGGGCTTTAACAAATCGAATATCATACAAAGTATTCTGTATTTTTTTGGGTTTCACAAACCACAGGGATACTAAATATTATTTTCCTCGGAATTCCTTTTAAGAATTTATATTATTTATAACAAAAATAAATGCAATCATATTTTTGTTTTAAAATTTTTATCCGTTTTAACTTCTAAGTTGGGCCCTTGTCCCACACGTGATTAAAGCTTAGGATCGAGGATGGTATGATCCACTGCTACAGTCATAAGTTAGTCGATGGTTCCTTTTTTCATATTAATATTATTATTTTTTTGAAATTTTTTATTTATTTATATATACGAACAAACTTTGAATAGATGAGCGGATACTTATGCTCCAATGTCATAAGTAAATGTTGCAAAAGGCACATTAGTAACAACTTTTATGTACGTCGAATTGAGTATCTCGCAACTAATAGTTGTCGTGCACAATGTGGATTGAGTAACAATTTCGTGATTATGGAATAAAATAAAATTTATGTTAATATTTTTTATCTAACACATACTGAATGTGTTTATTTTTTTATGGTTAATTGTATATACTATCCACGTGAAAACCTCACTATCACTATTAACACTCTATGTTTTCAAATCTTGAATACACATGCATCTGAAAACATATGTGGACAACGGTGTGCGTCCTCATGATTTGAAAACATGAAAATATTTATACTCAAGATTTGAAAATAAAAAGAGTTAATAGATTTTTTTTTTCATTGAGAGTTTTTAACAGTTTTAAAATATCACATGAGTTGTGCATAGAATCAACCCATTCTTTTACCATGACAACTTTCACATGGGCGAAACTTTTAAGAGGCTAGCCGGGGCTTCACCCAACGTTTTTGCGATGTATTTTTCCACCATTTCCATGGCGGAATTCGACCGAAATATTGAGTTGTGAAAATAGCACAACTTAATCTTTTTCGTTTTATTACGCCGTCTTGTATATGATTTTTTTTTTTGTAATTTTGACTTATTTATTTATTATGTATTTGGTTGAAATGTTGTCTAGTCATTGCAAGAAAAATGATCATCAACAACGGTTAAAAATCATTTTCGTAGGTACCTAAAAATTGTTTTTAAAAGCCGTGTTATTAAAAGTGGCGCTCATAGACAACGGTAAAAAACCGTTGTATTTTGGTCTATGACAACGATTTTGCAACAGTTTGTTACCATTATATTTTTGCACATTCGACAATAATTTGAAAACAACTTTAAAATGTTGTCTTTGAGTAATATAGACAACAGTTTTGCAATGTTTTTAAACCAATGTCTTTGAATGCAATAAACAATAGTTTTATAACAATAAATAAAAACCGTTGTTTTTTGCTTGGGATTGACAACAGTTTGACAACGTGAAAAAATCGTAGTCTTTTCAATTTAAAAGCATTAGTTTGACAATATTTTAAATCCATTGTCTTTGGCTTTGTTTTGCATCGGTATAAAATCGTTGTCTTATTTAAATAATGAAATTATAACAAAATTGTGGTCATATATTTAATACATAAATTGTTTTTTAATTAAAAACTATTGGGCAAACGAAATTTCGAAATATACATCAATTAAAACTTATATAAAATCAATCCAAACATCACCAAAATACCATTAATCAAGAAAATACTTGTATGAATTACAATAAACGATTTATAAATAGATTCACAATTTACCAACAATTAAACGAGACAAACAAAATATGTGATCGACGATTTCGATTGGGAAAATTCTAGCAAGTAAATTAGGTCAAGTTATAATATAGTTGGACAGAGTCCAAGTTGATCCCACAAAGACTAATGTTTAAATACTAAGATATAGATTATTGGTAACGCTTAATCGTGTCACGCCCAAATTACCCGACTCAAACAGATAAACAATTAATGCAGTAGTGTGAGTAGGGATCGTTACCACGAGGAAAGGTAAATTTAATGCGTTCTAAATAAATAAAAGGTGGTTTTGAAGTTTGAGATTAACTACTGAAAATTTTAAACAATTAAAATTCACTAACATGCAAGATTAAATAATAAACTTGGATAAATCAATAAGAGACGAGACTTGGTATCGGTCGACTACACCCTTGATATTTATTTATTCAATCATCGATTCACTAAAAATAATTAATCATATTAAATATTCATCATTGAAAATCTAATTCCTGTTTTACCATAATTTTAGTTAATTAAAAAACAACATTCTAAATTAACCCTTACCAATGAATTAACCCGATAACAGCAATCTAGATTTAAATCCACGGTAGCATTCAAACTAGTAAAACTGACGAACCTAGACAACACAAACACCAGCGGTTGTATTTAGCCTAGTCAATAATTGATCCTACAATTTAATAAATTCAACAGCAGAAAATATCAAACGTAGTTGCTTCGCAAATCATATTATTCAAACAATTACGGATTTGAATTCTAATTTATCTATCGCTTGCAAAACAAAATTCTAAGATGACCAATCCTAAAATCTCGCATACAAACATAAAATAATATAGATAAAAATTTGATACTTAATAAAGATTAAACACTACGAATCAAATCTCATGAATAAAATACCTCAAGGTTTCGTCTCCCTCAACCAAGTATTAAAACTTAGTCACAACGATTCATGACCAAATCAATAAAAATTCAAAGAAAAGAAGAAAACTAGAAAAGAAACTGAAGAACAAAACCTAGCCTTCAAAAGAGAGTCTCGAAATCTGATGAATCTCCTTCAAAAACGGAATTAAGATTCTAATAAAGCCCTAGAGTCCAAAATAACAAAATTACCAAAATTAATATTTTTTTTTCCGAAAGACGAGCGCGCTCGATCGCATAAGTACGCACGATCGAGCGCGCTAAAAACATGCGATCCACTGTCCACAATCCCTTGAGCGCGCTCGATCCTATCAGTTCGTCCGATCGAGCCCGCTATTTTATGCCAACTTTCTGTCTTCATACTTCAAATTCTGCGCTCGATCTCATCAATTCATCCGCTCGAGCGCATGGAAAAATATGGCCAAAACTGTCCTCTTGTTTTTCAACTTAAAATCTCCTACATATTAAACCCGGAAGTATGTTATGAAAATAAATGCATGCAAAAGACAAAAATGAGATAAAACATGAACAAACACAAATAAATGCATGCAAACTACTAACAAAATAACATCAAAATATGCAAACAAAACACGACTATCAAATACCCTCACACTAAACCCTTGCTCGCCCTCGAGCAAGTTATACAAAAAAAATATGCAATAAAGAATCAAGAAATACTACGGAGTACTGGCCTCAGTTCATCCTTCAAAATTTTTACATCCATCCATCCAACTCACATTGTTTTGAAAATTTTAAAATCAGACTTATTTCACCTCACAAACTTATAACCCCGCAACTCAAGTTCAAAACACTTGCCTCCAAATCCAATTCACACATTCATAGATCATGAGAACTTTTCATGGTTTCACAGGATTATAATGAATAGAAATAAAAAAAACACACTCACAATCGGTTAAACACAAAGAAATCTAGTGCGTACGTGTTTTGATAAACAAATTCATACTCATCAAAAGTGTCAATCGACAGTCCATAGGCAAAATTCTCGCAACCTCTCTCCACTAGTATATTGAACGACTGTGACTCGGTCAATAGGTATTAATTGGCTTATAATGTAGGCTTGGCTTATAGCTACAATGAAGGGAAAAGAATTCAAAGAGTGAGTAAATTATGTCTATCTTTAGAGTCCACTCCTTTCTATTCAGTTTTCACACCTCTTTTTACTTCATTGATCTCCATTTTTCTCTTTTTCTTCTGTTGTTTTTAACCAACAAATTTTCTTTATTTCTCACTACTTTCTTCATCATTTTTTTCATCATTTTTTTTTCATCCCCTTTTCACTACTATTTTTTTTTTCTTTCAAGCTATCATCACACCATTCCATATTAACCATTCAGCGCAGGAGCATAAAATAATTTTAACATTCAACTTACTCCCTTAAAGGTAGGAAATAATGTTTAGACTATGGGTAGTAGTTGTAGGACCTTGAAATAATGTCGAATGGGGGTTTACCACACGTTTTCACGCATGCCATTCGATTTTCAATCAGGCTCAAACAAGGTACTAGGGATAATTAATAAAGTGGGTGGCTTGAAAAGCTCAAACGAATTCAGAAAAATTGCCTACATCACTCTCCTAAGTCACAGTGTACCCGTATTTTGCCTCGAGGGGTGTTTGAACAAGTTCTAGATATGTCTCAATTCACAATCAACTCATACAAATATTAATCAGTGCAAAGAAGAGAAATCATCAACAGTAAACTATGATTTTGCATAAAATTCAGAAATATGCACCTCATGTGCTCATATATATGTGAAAGCTCAAAGGGCATCTAAGGACAAAAGATTCAAGAAAAATTAGGCCCAAATAATCCAAACAATGCCTCAATCCTATCCACGTTTCTATGTTTCAAAATTCAGATTTGAGTATAATTCACAGAGTATGTAGGAGTTCGCTCGTCTACTAAGTTCCATCAGTGCAAAAACTTGTCAGATAGGCATGGAATTCACAAACAAAGCTTCATCATCGGTCAGGCTACCCGTTTCTTTCTCAACTCAATACAAAATGCAACAGAATGCTAAAATCCTAAAATTAAATAAATGCAACAACGCAACAAAAACAACAATGCAAATGAAATGCAACACATGAATGCAACCCCCCACACTAGAACTAAACATTGTCCGCAATGCAACCCGACAAACACAAAGCAAGACATACAAAAAAAACCAAATGCAATGCGAAAATGAAAAAGGATACTCCCCTGGGTCAATGGTCGGCGTCCTCTTCCTCTTCATGCTCGGGAGGAAGGACAGGATTAGCACCTTGAAGCTCGAAAGCCGGTGGAAAAGGGACGACGGGTGGTAGCGTAGTAGGATCAATCCCGATCCTCTCAGAAATGCCACGACACATAAAATCTATGACTTGAAAATTTGAGGCCGCAGCTGCATTGAAAGCATCTTGATACCGCGCCCGTTGTGCTAATTCACGAACGGTGACAGTAGTAGTTTGACGAGGAAGCGGTGGAGGATGTACGGGATCCGGGGCCGCCATGAATTGATTATCCACCATGAAAAGGCTTTGCCGATATGCGAGTTTGGCAGCGAGAGTGGAGCGGTCAATAGGACGCATGGGTGGCAGCCATTCCTCGTCGGGTCGATATGGCACACCGGCGCGGAGGCACAGCTGCGTAATAATCATTGGGAAGAAAAGAGCCGACGTCCTGGTATGGATAGAATGCCTTATCTGCGCGTGAATCACCCTGCCCACATTAACCGGCAGATTTAGGTCCAGAGCATAAAGTAGCACGACCCTCTCGTCATGAACTTCGCTTGTGTGGGAAATGGGCATGAGGCGGAGGGCTACGGAAATGTACCAAGCAGCCGGATCCATGTGTAGAAATTTCTCCTTAAAGCACTTATAATTAACGGGATCCCGCCAGGCGGCCCCTTTCATGCATATTTGACTGATGACTTCTTCCAAATCCGTAGCGGATGCCATGCTCTGGTACAGACTATCGTCGACGTCTGGCATCTCCAGAAGGCTATTTATGTAACACCCGGAAATTTTAATACGTAAATTCGCATGCATAATTAGGGAAATTAATTATTTAAAAATTTATATTTGGGTTAAATGACATTTATGTGTTATTATGTGAATTATATGCATGATTTAAATTTATTTTATCATTTAACCCGCAGTTATTGTATTTTTAGATTTTTAAGAATTTTATTGAGTTGATCGCGTAGACGGGACCGTGGACGGACGAGATACCAATATTTTTTAGCCAAAAATATTTTATGAGTTTTATGAGGCTTAAAATATTATTTTAATGTATTTTGTCAAGAAAATTTTAGTATTTATTTAAGAGTTGATTTTTAGCCAAAATAAGTCATTTTAATGACTTTTATTAATTTTTAAAAATACTATAAATTAGTATTTCGGGATTTTAATTTATTATCAGATTGGTAAGTATTTTAGGAGTTTAAAATGTTATATTTTATGATTAAATTATCTACCTAATAAATTTATACCAATTATTGACCTATATCTACCCAAAATAAAACACTCCCTACCCTACGTTGTCTCCCTTAGCCGCCTTCAACCCTCTCCTACCCTCACCATCAGATTTTCAGAATTTCTTCAACCTCCATAGCCGATTCTTCAAGGATTTTTGGTGGTTTTTCATTCGTTCGTCGTCCCGGAGCCCCGAATACGCAATAGTCCTCGTATTTAATTTAAAAGGCATGTCTAAAACTTTTATTTGGCCACCATATAAGCTATTAATCATGCATGACGTGTTTTATATCAGACTTTTCATGGAAATTTAGAGTTTATGCATGTATGCTTTGTATTGATGCATGTTCTTGCTTGTTTGGGTCATGATTCACGTTTTTGCCAAGCATGGTATGGTCCAGGGCTGAGGGCTCGAGTCAGAGGGGTCCCAGGGTGCCTTAGGGTCGAGTTTGTTCAGAGTTTTAAGGTGTCATAGGCTGGAAACGAAGCTAATCACTTCTGATGCACACAGACGCGCAGGTTAGGGCTTTGGGAAGAGAGGGGTCGTTCTCCTTCCTCAGGCCATGGATTTGTGCGTGGTTTGTTGGGTTTAAAAGATTTAGATGTTGGCTAAAATTGAGAAGTGGTTTCATGGTCTTTGGTTGTCGAAAAAGCCGCACGAACGAAAGTTTGGCGACTGCTCAGTCTGTGCGCGAGGAGGAGGAAGGCGTCTGGTGCAGAGCTTCGTTCTCACTCCTCGGGCCATGTTTTGGTCTGATTCTTGTTGTGTTAGAACCCCCTGGATGTGGGCTATCCATGGACGGTGGTGCTCCATCCAGGGGCGGCTGGAGAAGGGCGGCAGCAGCCATGGAATGGCTGCTGCTCGCCCAGCCGAGAAGAGAAGGAGAGGGGTGATCGGGTTTGGGGTTTGGGGGGTTGCTGGGTCGGGTTATGGGTTAGGGTTGAGTGCTGGGTCGGGTCAGGTAGTCATGGGTCGGGTTAAGTCGGTCCGGGTCTGGGTTAGGTGGGCCGGGCTTGAGTATTTTAATTTTTAAATCTTTAATGTTTTAATTGGTTTTTGGGCCAATTAATTAGAAATAAAATTATTTGGACCTCCAAATAATTTTATTTGAGCCTTAAATAATTTATTTAAGTTAGCACAATGATTTTTATGGGCTTGGGAGTCCATGAGAAGTTTTGGGCCAGTCAGTGAATTTTGGGCCAGTCTAGAGTTTTATTGGGCTTAAGTTAAGTAATTAGGCTTAAATTAAGTTTAATTAAGTTATTTGGGCTAAAATATGATTATTGGATTTTATTTAAGTTTAATGGGCTTAGAGTGAGTGATCAGCAGTCTGAACCAACCCATGAAAATTAACTAAGTTCGGAATATATATTTAATTCTTTTTTTTATGCATGAAGTTTATTTTAAGTATAAGTATATTTATTATTAAAATTAATTAAATATATATTACGGACATATTTTAAGTGCATGCATACATGAAATATTTTATGATGTGTTTATGATTAAGAATTGAGCATGAAAAATATTTTTATGGAAATTGAAGTGGTGTGACAGCACAGAGGTGGTTTACCACCGGCACAGAGGTAGTTTTACTACCGGCATAGAAGTGGTTTTACCACTGGCACAGAGGTAGTTTACTACCAGCATAGAGGTGGATTTATCCACCGCCACGTACGATGGTTCTTAGACTGATCAGTCGGCACAGTTATTAGTCACATTCATGGATATGACCATACTCAGTTTTTATGATTATGACATGCTCAATTATGTTATGTATGATTAGTTATGATGTATGTACGACTGATGATGAAAAATTTTATGATGCATTTATTTTAAGATCATGCATGCATGTCCACGTAAGTTATATGTACTAGTATGATTATGTGATGCATTATTTTATACCTCGTTATCAAGGATTAGGCATGTTGAGCCTCTAGGCTCACTACGCTTATATGGTGCAGGTGAGCATGATGACATTTATGTAGCTCCTACCGGTGGTGAGGACGTATGAGCTCACGGAGCAGTGGACCCCGTGACCGTCGCAGTTATTTAGTCTATTATGATGGAATTTTGAAACATGTTTTATTTTATTATTATTTCGCATATGAGATTTTTCAGCAGCATTGTTTATCATTTTAAATTGATGCATGAAACATTTTTAAAGAATTATTTATTTATTTAATATTTTTCAGGTTATTTAAGAAATATATGTTATTTTTATAGACATATATGTATGGGCGTATATGTATAGTATTATTTAAAAAAAAAAAAAAGTTTTTCCGCATTTTATTAGTAGTAGGCGTTTCAATTGGTATCAGAGCACGGTCCTTGGAGGGTGTCCATCTGCCGCGTGAAGCTCAGAAATCCCACTACCGGTCTGTAAGTTTTAAATGTTTTATTATGATTTATCAGGAGCATATGCTATGACTTAAGACTTTATGTTATCAAAGTTTTAAAATACTTAGTTATGAATTGCGATTTACGTGACTTTGGGATATTGAAACTTGAAAACTAGATAACTAATCGTGGAGTTAGTAAACTAGAATTTTGAGGGACTTCGTTATTAGAGTTTGATCAGTCGAATTTCGAGGACGAAATTCAATTTAAGGGGGGGGGGGGGGGGGGAGAATTGTAACACCCAGAAATTTTAATACGTAAATTCGCATGCATAATTAGGGAAATTAATTATTTAAAAATTTATATTTGGGTTAAATGACATTTATGTGTTATTATGTGAATTATATGCATGATTTAAATTTATTTTATCATTTAACCCGCAGTTATTGTATTTTTAGATTTTTAAGAATTTTATTGAGTTGATCGCGTAGACGGGACCGTGGACGGACGAGATACCAATATTTTTTAGCCAAAAATATTTTATGAGTTTTATGAGGCTTAAAATATTATTTTAATGTATTTTGTCAAGAAAATTTTAGTATTTATTTTTATATTTATTTAAGAGTTGATTTTTAGCCAAAATAAGTCATTTTAATGACTTTTATTAATTTTTAAAAATACTATAAATTAGTATTTCGGGATTTTAATTTATTATCAGATTGGTAAGTATTTTAGGAGTTTAAAATGTTATATTTTATGATTATATTATCTACCTAATAAATTTATACCAATTATTGACCTATATCTGCCCAAAATAAAACACTCCCTACCCTACGTTGTCTCCCTTAGCCGCCTTCAACCCTCTCCTACCCTCACCATCAGATTTTCAGAATTTCTTCAACCTCCATAGCCGATTCTTCAAGGATTTTTGGTGGTTTTTCATTCGTTCGTCGTCCCGGAGCCCCGAATACGCAATAGTCCTCGTATTTAATTTAAAAGGCATGTCTAAAACTTTTATTTGGCCACCATATAAGCTATTAATCATGCATGACGTGTTTTATATCAGACTTTTCATGGAAATTTAGAGTTTATGCATGTATGCTTTGTATTGATGCATGTTCTTGCTTGTTTGGGTCATGATTCACGTTTTTGCCAAGCATGGTACGGTACAGGGCTGAGGGCTTGAGTCAAAGGGGTCCCAGGGTGCCTTAGGGTCGAGTTTGTTCAGAGTTTTAAGGTGTCATAGGCTGGAAACGAAGATATTCACTTCTGATGCACACAGACGCGCAGGTTAGGGCTTTTGGAAGAGAGGGGTCGTTCTCCTTCCTCAGGCCATGGATTTGTGCGTGGTTTGTTGGGTTTAAAAGATTTAGATGTTGGCTAAAATTGAGAAGTGGTTTCACGGTTTTTGGTTGTCGGAGGAAGCCGCACGAACGAAAGTTTGGCGACTGCTCAGTCTGCGCGCAAGGAGGAGAAAGACGTCTGGTGCAGAGCTTCGTTCTCACTCCTCGGGCCATGGTTTGGTCTGATTCTTGTTGTGTTAGAACCCCCTGGATGTGGGCTATCCATGGGCGGTGGTGCTCCGGCCAGGGGCGGCCGAAGAAGGGCGGCAGCAGCCATGGAATGGCTGCTGCTCGCCCAGCCGAGAAGAGAAGGAGAGGGGTGATCGGGTTTGGGGTTTGGGGGGTTGCTGGGTCGGGTTATGGGTCAGGTTTGAGTGCTGGGTCGGGTCAGGTAGTCATGGGTTGGGTTAAGTCGGTCCGGGTCTGGGTTAGGTGGGCCGGGCTTGAGTATTTTAATTTTTAAATGTTTAATGTTTTAATTGGTTTTTGGGCCAATTAATTAGAAATAAAATTATTTGGACCTCCAAATAATTTTATTTGGGCCTTAAATAATTTATTTAAGTTAGCACAATGATTTTTATGGGCTTGGGAGTCCATGAGAATTTTTGGGCCAGTTAGTGGATTTTGGGTCAGTCTAGAGTTTTATTGGGTTTAAGTTAAGTAATTGGGCTTAAATATTTTATTTAGGTCAAGTTAAGTTTAATTAAGTTATTTGGGCTAAAATATGATTATTGGATTTTATTTAAGTTTAATGGGCTTAGAGTGAGTGATCAGCAGTCTGGACCAACCCATGAAAATTAACTAAGTCCGGAATATATATTTAATTCTTTTTTTTATGCATGAAGTTTATTTTAAGTATAAGTATATTTATTATTAAAATTAATTAAATATATATTACAGATATATTTTAAGTGCATGCATATATGAAATATTTTATGATGTTTTTATGATTAAGAATTGAGCATGAAAAATATTTTTATGGAAATTGAAGTGGTGTGACAGCACAGAGGTGGTTTACCACCGGCACAGAGGTAGTTTTACTACCGGCATAGAAGTGATTTTACCACTGGCACAGAGGTAGTTTACTACCAGCATAGAGGTGGATTTATCCACCGCCACGTACGATGGTTCTTAGACTGATCAGTCGGCACAGTTATTAGTCACATTCATGGATATGACCATACTCAGTTTTTATGATTATGACATGCTCAATTATGTTATGTATGATTAGTTATGATGTATGTACGACTGATGATGAATAATTTTTATGATGCATTTATTTTAAGATCATGCATGCATGTCCACGTAAGTTATATGTACTAGTATGATTATGTGATGCATTATTTTAAACCTCGTTATCAAGGATTAGACATGTTGAGCCTCTAGGCTCACTACACTTATATGGTGCAGGTGAGCATGTTGACATTTATATAGCTCCTATCGGTGGTGAGGACGTATGAGCTCACGGAGCAGTGGACCCCGTGACCGTCGCAGTTATTTAGTCTATTATGATGGAATTTTGAAACATGTTTTATTTTATTATTATTCCGCATATGAGATTTTTCAGCAGCATTGTTTATCATTTTAAATTGATGCATGAAACATTTTTAAGGATTTATTTATATATTTAATATTTTTCAGGTTATTTAAAAAATATATGTTATTTTTATATACATATATGTATGGGCGTATATGTATAGTATTATTTAAAAAAAAAAGTTTTTCCGCATTTTATTAGTAGTAGGCGTTTCAATTCAAGTCCTGGGGCGTATAAGAAACCAAAATGCCTCGGACAAATGCTTTACTATCCGGGCGCTCCGCCGTATTCGCATAAAATTCCCTCACAAGAGTGATGATAGCCGGAGACGGTTGTTGGCTAAACTTGCCCCAACCACGGTTCAAAAGTTAGGTAGCCACATTGCTGTCGGCAACGTCGAGATCAAACCCCGTTCAGTAATAGGGGATCGGTTGGTCTTGGTATGATCGTAACAATCCCGCGCCGCTTGGTTGATGAATTGGCCTTCAAGGTTTAGAGACTCATGAGAAGCAGTGTTGCCCTGGCGAGAAGATTTACCTCTCTCTCTAATGCGTTTCGGTCCCATAAGAGTGGAAGAAAAGCAAGAAACGGGACTGGGGCAATAAATCGAACACTAGGTGGGCACTAGGAATTCCGGCATTTCTAAGCAAAATCTATTGCTTGTGACGTGACGAATGGAGAAAGGATGGTGAGGGCACTCCCTTGAATGAAGCCTGCAATGGAGGAAAACAAAGTGGTGAAGATTTGGAGAAATCGAAATTTTGGGGATAGGGTTCTATGTTAACCGAGAAAGGGGGGAAAAAATGAAGGGAAAAAGAAAGAAAAGAGTTAAGAAAGCGGCCACAGGGTAGCACGCTCGATCGCGTGAGTACGCAGGATCGAGCGTGCCCCTTGAAAATCCGGACAAAAACAAGGGCTGGAATCGCGCGCTCGATCGCGTGAATACGCAGGATCGAGCGCGCCCTTTAAAATTCCGGGGCAGAAACTTGGGGAAAAACGTGCGCTCGATCGCGTGAATACGCAGGATCGAGCGCACAAAGCTAAAAAAAAAATTTATTTAAAATTTTCCAAAATTTTCCGAAAGAAAAAAAAAACAAAAAAATAAAGCGAAAATAAACTAAAATAAGAAGATCAAGTAAAAATGAAGGAGAAAGAAACACTGGGTTGCCTCCCAGTCAGCGCTAAATTTACAGTCAGTCTATAGCTCGACTGCATGCCGCGATTTTAGTCAACATTTGGTGGAGCATCAAGAGTGATATCATGCTCGTCCTCTCCGACGTTCACTTGGATGCTGTCATAGTAGTGCTTCGGCCGGTGGCCATTCACCTTGAATGTTTTGGATGTGTCCAAACTTTGAATTTTGACTGCACCATGAGGAAAGGCATTAGTAACAACAAACGGTCCATTCCAACGCGAAAGCAACTTACCTGGAAACAACCAAAGTCATGAATGATAGAGCAAAACTTTCTGACCGACTTCGAAGTGCCGTCTAGAAATCATCTTGTCGTGGAAGGCCTTAGTCTTGTCCTTGTAGATCTTAGAGCTGGCATAGGCATCATTGCGAAGCTCTTCCAACTCTTGCAACTGCAGCTTTCGGTGCTCGCCGCTCTCATCCATCTGCATGTTAAAATTTTTGATAGCCCAATAGGCTCTATGCTCCAATTCCACTGGCAGATGACATGGTTTCCCAAAAATCAACCGATATGGAGACATTCCAATCGGTGTCTTGAATGTGGTTCTATATGCCCACAAGGCATCATCCAAACGCAAGCTCCAATCCTTTCTTGTAGGATTCACGGTCTTTTCTAGGATAGATTTGATCTCT
Source organism: Henckelia pumila (assembly GCF_033568475.1). Lineage (NCBI taxonomy): Eukaryota > Viridiplantae > Streptophyta > Magnoliopsida > Lamiales > Gesneriaceae > Henckelia > Henckelia pumila. The sequence goes on from NC_133121.1 coordinate 195,244,695, forward strand.
CTGTTTGATACCTCAGCTTGACTGTTGGATTGCGGATGATATGCGGTGGAGATCCTGTGCGTCACATGGTACTTTTTAAGCAAACTCGCCACAGTTCGGTTACAGAAGTGTGTACCTCTGTCACTGATGAGGGCTCTCGAAATTCCAAACCTAGAGAAAATGTTATGCTTGATAAACTCAGCAACAACTTGAGAATCGTCAGTACGGGTGGCCTTTGCTTCCACCCACTTCGAGACATAATCCACAACCAGTAATATATAAATATAACCATATGAACTCGGAAAGGGTCCCATGAAGTCGATGTCCCACACATCAAAGATCTCACAAACGAGAATAGGTTGTTGGGGCATCTCCTTTCGTTGGGAGATGTTACCTGTCTTTTGGCATTGAGCGCACGACTTACAGAACAGGTAAGCGTTTCGAAATAAGGAAGTCCAGAAAAATCCACTGTCCAACACCTTCCTTGATGTCCTTTTTGCTCGAAAGTGGCCACCACATGCATAAGAATGACAAAACGTGAGGATAGGGATTACCTCGCTCGCGGGGACACATCGACGTATAACTTGATCAGCGCAGTGTTTCCACAAGTATGGATCATCCCACACATAATACTTCACATCGCTTCTCACTTTGTCTTTTTGCGCCCTTGAAAATTCAGAAGGAAACCCATTAGTAACTAAATAATTCACAATATTTGCGTACCAGGGTAATTCGGCGCTCGCTGAAAACAACTGTTCATCTGGAAATTCTTCTCGCAATTTCAGCTCCTCATCAACATGAACTAGGCGACTCAAGTGGTCAGCAACTTGATTCTCGGTCCCTCTTTCGTCCTTGATTTCCACATCAAATTCGCTCAAAATTAATATCCATTGGATCAGCCTTGGTTTTGCCTCCTTCTTTGCCATCAGAAAACGAAGAGCTGCATGATCAGAGTAAACAATAACTTTAGCACCAAGTAAATAAGAGCGGAATTTTTCTAATGCAAAAATAACAGCTAAAAGCTCCTTTTCAATAGTGGAATAATTCCGTTGGGCCTCGTTCAGGATGCGCGAAGCGTAATAAATAGCATGCGATGCTTTCCCAACTTTTTGGCCTAAAACCGCGCCAACGGCATAGTCACTGGCGTCACACATAATCTCGAATGGCTTGCTCCAATCCGGCAGCTGGATTATTGGTGCAGATGTCAAGGATTTCTTCAATTTGTCAAATGATGATTTGCAAGACTCATTAAACTCAAATGACACATCTTTTTGTAAAAGCTTGCACATGGGGGATGCTATCTTGGCGAAATCTTGAATGTATCTCCTGTAGAAACCTGCATGGCCAAGAAAAGAACGCACTTCCCGTACACATGTGGGATAAGGGAGAGAGTGAATGATATCAATTTTCTCTCTATCTACCTCTATGCCCTTAGATGAAACAACATGACCCAAAACCACAACTTGTCCAACCATAAAATGAAATTTTTCAGAATTTAAAACCAGGTTGGTCTCGACACACCTCTTAAGGACAAGCGCAAGGTTAGATAGACAGTTTTCAAAGGAATCACCATAGACAGTGAAGTCATCCATGAAAACTTATAAGATATGCTCAATAAAGTCCGAAAAAATACTAACCATACACCGTTGGAAAGTGGCCGATGCATTGCAAAGTCCAAAGGGCATCCGTCGATACGCAAAGGTGCCAAACGGGCATGTGAACGTCGTCTTTTCCTGGTCCTCTGGTGCGATAGAAATCTGAAAATAACCAGAATATCCATCAAGAAAATAATAGTAAGGATGACACGCTAACCTTTCAATCATTTGATCAATAAAGGGTAAAGGAAAGTGGTCCTTTCGGGTTCCGGCATTCAGCTTCCTATAGTCAATACAAACCCTCCACCCATTTTGAATACGGGTGGGAACCATCTCGTCATCCTTATTCTTTACCACAGTGATTCCGGTTTTCTTGGGTACCACTTGAACCGGACTGACCCACTGACTGTCAGAAATTGGGTAGATAACCCCAACTTCAAGTAGCTTCAGAATTTTAGCCTTTACCACCTCCATCATTGGTGGATTCAGTTTGCGTTGCGGCTGACGTGAGGGATTTGCTCCTTCCTCCATCAATATTCGGTGCATGCATGTGGAAGGGCTAATTCCCTTGATGTCTGCTATGGTGCATGCATCCGATAGTGGTGAGTATTCCCGCCTATCACGCGGGTGACCCGGGTTCGATCCCCGGCAACGGCGCCAAAATTTGGTAACGCTTAATCGTGTCACGCCCAAATTGTTGGAGATGATAACCGGTAGTGCTTCTCCTTCACCAAGGAAAACATACTTCAGATGGTTTGGAAGCATCTTTAGTTCGACCACGGGTGCCTGCAAAACAGATGGAAGATGCCTAGTATTAGAGATTGGCAAAGATAAGTAAGAGACATTACCTGACTGAGGTAGCTCAGGTGAACTATTCAGAATTCTCTCAATCTCTTCCACTTCTTGACTGCATCGAATCCCATCTTTCGTCTGCATAATGGGTGCTGTAATAGCCACCTCTAGCTCATCTTTTCCTGCATGCTCACAATAATCTTGTGCCAAATAATCCACAATATCAACAGAAAATACACAATCATCATCAGGAAATTTCATGGCATCATAAATATTAAATTTCACAACCTCGCCATCAAATTCCATAGTAAGTGTGCCACTGTGAACATCAATTTTTGTCATGGAAGTTTTCAAAAACGGTCTGCCTAACAAAATAGGACTATTATGATCACCGTTTTTCATGTCTAGCACATAAAAATCTGCAGAAAATACCAATTCATTGACTTGCACTAACACATCTTCTACTACTCCCCTAGGGTATGCATTAGACCTATCAGCTAACTGAATAACAATTCCAGTTTTGTTCAATGGGCCAAGTTTCAAGGATGCATAGATAGAATAAGGCATAACATTGATTGATGCTCCTAGATCTAACATGGCCTTCTCAAGTTTAACATTCCCTATGGTGCATGGGATAGAAAACATACCTGGATCCTTGCATTTTGCGGGCAATTTTCTTTGGATCACAGCAGATACATTCTCACCAAGTTCCACTTTTTGACAGTCCTTCAATGTCTGTTTCCTCTTGGCTGTGCACAGTTCTTTCAAGAACTTCGCGTATCGAGGCACCTGCTTAATAACATCTAACAGCGGAATATTCACCTCACATCTACGAAAAGTCTCATAAAGATCCTTTATCCCTTCATCTTTTCTAGACTCTTTTAGTGCTAAGGGAAAAGGGGCAACATGCTTATATTCAGAAAGTGGAGGAAACTTACCTCTTGGCGCTTCCTTCTTGGATGCTTCTCCATCAGTCGATTTCGATTCTTTTTGCGGTTTCTCATTGGGTGAAGCCTCCACTTCTTTTTCCTTGATCTTCAACTCTTTCCCATTCCTTAGAGTGATTGCACTTGCGTTTTATCTTGGGTTTGGAATTGTTTGAGATGGTAAAGCATTGGAATGCTGTGCTTCTAGCTTGTTAATGGCGGTGGCGAGCTGTCCCATCTGGGTGTTCAAGTTTTGGATACTTTCTCTTGTTTTCTGTTGAAAAGCTACAGTGTTAGTTGCAAGATCTTTAACAATATTTTCAAGGAACTCACCCGGGCTTGGAATCTGAGGACGCTGTTGTTGCTGTTGAGGATATGACAGCCTATAATTTTGATTATGTGGTGGTGCTTGAGGCCCCGATTGATTTGCTTGAGGATTCACATATCTTAGATTTGGATGATCCTTCCAACCAGGATTGTATGTGTTGGAGTATGGATCATATTTCCTCTGGGGTGGTCCAGGAAATCCTCCAGTAGCATTGACCTGTTCAACTGATTCTTCTTGAAGTGTGGGACACGTATCAGTAGCATGTCCCATTGCAGCACAAATTCCACACGCTTTTGCAGTCTGTCCATTCCCTACAGCCATCTGACGCACAAGAGTCGTCAATTCAATTAATTATTGTTCAAGGGAAGAGACATTTACCTCGTTGTTCTTCCTTGGTGGATTCTCGTTCCTGATGGTGCCAAATTGTTGAGAATTAGCAGCCATGCTCACTATTAAATTTTGTGCTTGTACCGGAGTTTTTTCCACAAAAACTCCTCCACTGGCTGCGTCTAGCATACTCCTGTCATGAGCTAACAAACCTTCATAGCAAAAGTGGATCAATTGATTTTCACTTATCTGATGTTACGGACAGCTAGCACAAAGCTTCTTGAACCGCTCCCAGTATTCATGCAGTGATTCCCCGGAGTATTACTTGATCCCATAGATTTCCTTCCGGATATTTGCAGCTCTAGAGGCCGGAAAATATTTCTCCAGAAAGGTTCTTTTCATCTCCGTCCAAGTTGTGATGGAGCCAGAGGGCAAGTAGTATAGCCAATCCTTAGCAGCACTCTTCAAAGAGAAAGGAAAGGCTCTCAGCTGAATCTGTTCCTCTGTCACTCCATGGGGTTTCATACTCGTGCAGACCATGTGAATCTCCATCAAGTGTTTATTTGGATCCTCACCTGCAAGACCATGAAAGGAAGGTAGTAAGTGAATTAATCCAGACTTAAGCTCAAAAGTTGCATTATTTTCTAATGTAGGAAAAGTAATGCATAAAGGTTGTTGATTGGGATCAGGAGTGCCCAATTGTCTAAGGCTCAGGTTAGCATTAGCAGCCATCTCTTCTTCTTCCGAAAAAGCAGCTCGAGCAGCGGCTTCTTGTTGTTGCCTACGAAGTTCTCTCCTTCGCCTATGAAAAGTTCTTTCAATCTCTGGATCGTAGAGAAAGTCTTCTTCAGCAAAATCACCTGAAAGCATGAACTAGAGAGCACTAGAAACAAAGAAAAGAGAAGAGAGTGAGATTAATCAAAACAAAACAAAAAAGAAAAAGAACACAAAAAATTAACACCGAATCCCCGGCAACGGTGCCAAAATTTGGTAACGCTTAATTCTTGTCACGCCCAAATTACCCGACTCAAACAGATAAACAATTAATGCAGTATGTGAGTAGGGATCGTTCCCACGAGGAAAGGTAAATTTAATGCATTCTAAATAAATAAAAGGGGGTTTTGAAGTTTGAGATTAACAACTGAAAATTTTAAACAATTAAAATTCACTAACATGCAAGATTGAATAATAAACTTGGAGAAATCAATAAGAGACGAGACTTGGTATCGGTCGACTACACCCTTGATATTTATTCATTCAATCATCGATTCACTAAAAATAATTAATCATATTAAATATTCATCATTGAAAATCTAATTTCTGTTCACCATAATTTTAGTTAATTAGAAAACAACATTCTAAATTAACCCTTACCAATGAATTAACCCGATAACAACAATCTAGATTTAAATCCACGATAGCATTCAAACTAGTAAAACTAACGAACCTAGACAACACAAACACCAGCGGTTGTATTTAGCCTAGTCAATAATTGATCCTACAATTTAATAAATTTAACAGCAGAAAATATCAAATGTAGTTGCTTCGCAAATCATATTATTCAAATAATTACGGATTTGAATTCTAATTTAGCTATCGCTTGCAAAACAAAATCCTAAGATGGCCAATCCTAAAATCTCGCATACAAACATGAAATAATATAGAAAAAAAATTGATACTTAATAAAGATTAAACACTACGAATCAAATCTCATGAATAAAATACATCAAGGTTTCGTCTCCCTCAACCAAGTATTAAAACTTAGTCACAACGATTCATGACCAAATCAATAAAAATTCAAAGAAAAGAAGAAAACTAGAAAAGAAACTGAAGAACAAAACCTAGCCTCCAAAAGAGAGTCTCGAAATCTGATGATTCTCCTTCAAAAACGGAATTAAGAGTCTAATAAAGCCCTAGAGTCCAAAATAACAAAATTACCAAAATTAATATTTTTTTTCCGAAAGACGAGCGCGCTCGATCGCATAAGTACGCACGATCGAGCGCGATAAAAACATGCAATCCACTGTCCACAATCCCTTGAGCGCGCTCGATCCTATCAATTCGTCCGATCGAGCCCGCTATTTTATGCCAAATTTCTGTCTTCATACTTCAAATTCTGCGCTCGATCTCATCAATTCATTCGCTCGAGCGCATGGAAAAATATGGCCAAAACTGTCCTCTTGTTTTTCAACTTAAAATCTCCTACACATTAAACCCGGAAGTATGTTATTAAAATAAATGCATGCAAAAGACAAAACTAAGATAAAACATGAACAAACACAAATAAATGCATGCAAACTACTAACAACATAACATCAAATATGCAAACAAAACACGACTATCAATTATTCAAATTAATCTAGGCTAATTAAAATAAAGAATTTTTACGAATTATTAAACTAAAGAAAATAAACTAAATTATTCTAAAGCAGAAGTTTAAATTAAATTAAATGAGCAAAAAACTTTAAGACTGATTCAAATTTTAGGAAAATGACCAGGAACACACAACGGTATCAGACATTGATGATTGACATGTATTGGATTTAATAAAACAAGAATAATTCATATTCACGACGAAATTTCCTAGAATAATTATTAATCTATTTCTAGAATTAATAATCATATTTTCATTTAACAGTCCAATTATTTCTTATTGAATTTAATTAAACAAAAACGCATTCACGAGTTATGGAATTTCAGCTTTCACCTAAAATCGCACACTGAAACCGAATACTATTTCTAGTCGGTTTAACCATGTGTTGATTAATATTTTTGAAGCTAATTTCAATATTTTCTTTTTCAAGTACAGATCGAACAACAGACATGCAATTAATTGGCCAGATTAAAAGCAAGAATTATGCAAAAACATTAATCAATAAATATTTCATAAATCAAAAATCAATCAATCCATTCCATGAACAAAAATCAATAGTCTGGCCTTATTGTGGCCCCGGTCAAAAGACGATTACTCCATAATATCAAAAAGAGACAAAATTCTCATGTTTGAATTCATAATAAATAAATCATAAAAATAAGAATAAAGAAAATCTCAGCGATGGTGCCGAATCTTGCTTGTGTTCTTCAATTCTGCTCTCAGCCGTTAGTTCTGAAATATGGCAAAAGTTTTGAAGTCCAAAAGTCTAAAAGTAAAAAATCCTCTCCAATTAGGGTTTGACTCTATTTATATGTCTCTCAAAAAGCCATTTTTTCGTCCAAAATAATGTCAAATATTGCCCAAAATAATCAAAATTCCAAAATTCCCAAATTTTTCGCGAATTAATTTTTCCATATCTGCGGCATACACGGACCCCAGACATGGTCCGTTCCTAGGTCCGTGTATTAAAAACTCCAGCCCAAACATTTTGCGAAGGTGCACGGACCCTCTTCCAGACGCTACACGGGGTCCGTGCATTTTTCGGGAACAAACGTCTCAAAAGTCGATGGTACACGGACCCTTTTCCAGATGGTACCCGGGGTCCGTGCATTATTTTTCTTCAACTCTTTAATGCTTCGAAGGTGCACGGACCCTCTTCCAAAGTATGCACAGGGTCCGTGCACTAAATTTCTTCTCAATCTTCTTGACCTCTTATGATTTTTCCGTGTCTTCCGGTCAATTTTCAACATGGCATCAAATTGTTTGACTTTTTCTTCAATATTCAATTCTTCAAAAAATCTTAGTCAAACCTACAAACACAGAAAATATGACGATTTAAGCGCAAAAATCGGAATACAAATGCCAAACAAGCACGAATACGACAAAATAAAATGCCAAATAAGCTATAAGATTCGTGCTTATCAAATCCGCCACACTTAGCTTTTGTTCGTCCTTGAACAAATCAGAATAAATTAGAAATGAGAAATATCAATGATTTACAACACAGAGTGACACAATCAAAACCTTTCAATCTACCAAATCTCGTCACACCCAGTCAAAAGCTCATACGTCAAAAATCACAAGCCTCGCTTTCGTCACAATTCAAAACTCGAACACTACCCAGAAAAGATCAACAGAATGAGACGTGTGTAGTGTGTGTGTTAGAACTTATACTCCTCAAAAGTTTTTCGGTTCAAGGTTCTCTCATGCTAATTCATCACATTTTTTTTCGCCCCATATGCTTGTCTTTCATATCCCTCTCTACTAAATGTGGAACAATTATGACCATGTCAATAGGTCTTTTAAGATTATAACGTTAGGCCACGGTTCACGGCTACAATAAAGGATAAGAAAGAAAAAATGAGAGACTACAAATAATTTCCTCCTCTAGCGCAATTAAAAATCTCTCCTTTCCACCAATTATTGAATTTCATCACTTTCTTTTGATTCATCAATACAACCCCTTCTTCTTTTTTTCCTCTTTTTTTTTTTCAATACCCCTTAAATTCTTTTCAGGTACTTTCTTTTCTTTTTCATTTTTCATTTTTTATTCAACCCTTTTTTCATTCAACAAATAATTCACCAACTCCTTCAAATATTTTTTTTCTATGAAAAACTGGGAGTTTTTTCATAATTAAAAGCGCTAAAGGGTTTGTTTCTCTCAAAAGTTAGGTAGGAAAAATAGTGTATATGCTAAAAAAAATCAGGTGGTCAATGTAGGACAGAAGAAATGACGAATGGTGTCTAATTGCATGTCATTGGCACACACCATTCGATTTTTATCAAGCTCAATGGGGTTACTAGGGACAAAAGTGATGCATCAGGTAGGCTCGAAAGGCTCAAACGGTCCAAAGATCGCCTAAATCATCCCTAAGTCATAATCATTTAATTTTCGCTTCGAGGACTAATCAGACAAGTTCTAGGGATAACTGCTTCAAAAACTCTCCATTTTTAATTTTTTTTTTCATGAGATCACCTCTTACCAATTCACAATTAACTTGCATAAGTCTGACAAAAGTGCATAAAGGATGTCTCATAAAGTCAATGCAAACTAGTTCATATCAAAGTCTCTCCTTGCAACTACAACTAATCTCATTCAGTTCTAGGAACAATATAATTTCTCAGGCGATCAAAAATCTAGCAAACTAATTGGTATTTCATGTAAACCACAAGTGCGGTGCCTCAAAAGATACTCATCGCTCTGTTTTAAAAAAAATTATTTTTGCTAAGTGATATGAAACAGAGTGCAATGAACCTATCCCCCCACACTTAGAACGTGACACTGTCCTCAGTGTTAGGCTAATAGAAAAATAAAGCAAGACAAATAGCAATAGCACGAACACTTCCCTGAAAAATGTCGACGACCATGCAAACACAATGAGCGGGTGGCAGCCTGAGCATGGAAACCAACAAAACCAGCCATAACGCGTAAAATAGAAAAAATAAGCACACAAGCACACAATTAAGCTTCCAAACGAAATTCAACATGAATAAGCACAACTGAGGGAATAACTACAATATCCATTAAAACAACGCCAACTGATAAAAGTGATAGAGTGCAACAACTGTTAAGACACACGACATAACTAAAATAGGCTAGAGTATCCGCAAAACATGCCAAAAAAGATGCTACACAGCAAATAAACTCTAAAACACATAGTTCAAAACCCTAACAAAATACCCAAAATATACAGAATCACCACAACAAAAAATATCTCTAAACTACTCCTCCTTCGAAGCAGAAACTGACTCGGCAAAGTCATCAAGGGATGAACGATCAGAGGGCGGCGCACGTATGTCAGTGGAGTAGGACTGGGAAGTGGCATGATGCTCTAGTCGAGCCATACTGGTGCGAAGATCATCCAAGCAGTCAAATATGGCAGAGAAAACGCGACGTGTGCCCCTCGGAGCTCTGGCGTGTACAGGGGCACCTGCGGGATGATCATCAGCCTGATCTAGAGCTGCCTCTTCTTGAACTCGAGCCTCCCTGGCTTCATCTGCAGCTGTAGGTGGTGGAACTGGTGGATCTCGTGCATGACAGTGAGTGTTGCGGCTTGCACGGTTCTTATACCATCCACCCTGTCGAAAGATAAAATACATACCAGTCATAGCATGGGTAGTGAGCACGTGCTTCGGCTCTGGTGCAAGAGATGCCTCGCCAGTCAAATCGACGCCGCAAGTAGCCAAAATCCGCGAAACTGTAATGGCGAAAGGAGCGTGCTGCTTAGCATTTGGAGTGCAATCCAAATGAGCGACAATGCACATATGTGTGATCAAGATGGTCGCCAATGGAATCGCAGGAATATCGCCCAACCCGTTCACCATCCTATCAATCAAATACTTATCCAGGTTGCGCACCTCATTGTTCCCAGACTTCCAAGGGATGATGTTTTCACTGACGAAGTAGCAGACGAGGCAATCAATCAAAGGGAGAGTGGTAGGGAGGATGCTATAACGAGAACAAGTTCTGACCCGACGGTAGGTGAGGCGCGACATAGCAAGGTTTAAATTGTAGGCAGGTTCAGACAAATTAACATCATATTGGTTGTAAACAACCGGAGGGCCCTCATTAGGAATGTGCAAAAGCTGGACCAAGAACTCACTCATCACCTCGATACGAACACCCTTCACAAAAGTTTGAATGGTCTGCATCCCTGTCTTGTCTTTTTCCTCAATATTTGCATAAAACTGCAATACCAAATCAGGAAAGTAATCACCTCGGATGTCCAGAATGGACCCCCAGCCGAATCTATCAAACTCTGCGCGCAGTGGTACCTGAGCATCAATGGTGGGATGGATCGATTTCTCAACAATCATAAACTTACCTTTCATCTTCTTGTACCACTGATAATTTTCCAAACTAGTGAACCTAGCATCATAAAAAACAGACCCTTGACCACTGCGAGAGGACGAAGCGCCGCCCCTCGCATGCTTACTAACTGATTTTCTCGGCGCCATATCAAACAAGCAACTAACAGACAACGATAACACTTCACAATCTCGAAGACAAAAACACAACTTCCAAATCCAAAGAAACTCCTTCACAATCACTGTCTAATCTCGCAACTTAAACCGTTCAAACAACACAGTCAATAATAGTGCACGCACAAGCGCCAATAAATCAACTCCTTTGCTAATTCACAAACAATCGATTTTATACACTTAATTTATATATGATTTTAATTATTAATTGTTTGTTTCAAGAAGATTTATGTGGGTGTTTTGTTGTTTTTGTGTTTGTAGGGAATTATGGAAATTATTTGGAGAAGAGAGGAAAAATGAAGAATAAAAGAAAAAGAAATAAAAGAAGAAAAGAAAGAAGAAACGAACAGACAAGAGAATAGAAGCAATTGGGCTTTTACAATATGGGCCAAAAGTTTAGCGCTATCTTTAGCGATAAAGAAGAGATTGAGAAGAGCAAACGCGCAAAGTCTTGAAGGCGAGAGAAAGTAAATCTCAGAAGTTCATACACGGGCGCGTAAGTTCTGGAGCGGCCGCTCGTTGCGAAATCTGAAATTGGGAATTTTTTATCGGAAAGGAAATTTTAATATTTTATGGGCTTTTTGATGGGTTTTTTGAGGACGATATAAAAAAGAGATTTCTGAGTGCGATTACAGGGGAAGCCGCCACAACAGATTATACGATACATCAGAGATAGGTTTTGATCGTGAGATTTTTCTGGGAGATTTCTGGAGCTTATCTAAAGAACAAAGACGGAGTTCGATAGACCGGACACGGCGTCGACGACGGATTTGTTTCTTATCTTTTATTTTATTCTGAATACGTTTAGATTTATGAATTATTGTTTTATTCAGAATTTTATTATGAACTAATTTTTGAGAGTCTAGAGGTCGGATGGAACCTGGTGTAGACGCTTTCATGAATTCTTGATTTTATTGAATTGAATTTCTTCTAGATTAATTGTTTTTCTAGAATTGATTGTCTTTTCAATTATCTGATCAATAATTGATTTGTAATATTTATTTGAAATCTGGCACTCGGGAGAGGAGATTTTGAATAGAACCAATAGAAAATACACTGTTAATTATTTATATTACTCGGAAGAGTGTATAATTTTAACAGTGCTTTTAAAAAGAACATCGTCTTGAATTGATCACTGCAAGTAGATTCTTAATAGGGATATTGGAATTGAACTGTAGTTGATATATTTTATTCGGCACTCGGGAGAGGGAATAATACACTTAAGTGTTCTTGGCTATTAATTGATTGAAATTCATGAAGATTAATTAATTAGGATTGACTGTTGTTGAAACCAGGTGAAATCTATACCTCTAGACCATTTTTCTCTGATTGATTTTTAATCTGAAAGTTGTGTGCGTGATTTTAAACATCTTGATTATTTTTATTTATTGCAAATTTCTCAAATTGATTTTCTAGATAAATTTAGACTATTTTAATTACAAGCACTGAATATTTTTATTTTACTCCCTGTGGGATCGATATCTGATTTTATCACTATATTAAAACTTGACACTCGTACGCTTGCGAAAATTTTCACAAGAAGTTTTTGGCGCCGTTGCCGGGGAGTAAATTTTGATTATTTTTAGTCTTGTTACCAATTAGTCTAGAGTTTAATTTAGAGTTTTTTATTTTATTTTTAAGTTACTAATTAATTTCTTCTTATTTTTTAATTGCAATGTATGCGACGATCTCAAAGCGCCAATTTTGATTGATGCTTGGCTAGTAAAAGAGAAAGGGAAGATCTAACATCGGTGAAAGTCGGGCTGATGACTTTAAACCAAGTGCTACTTGGGAGGAAACCCAAACATTTTCTTTTATTTTATTTTATTTTCTTTTATTTTCAGTTAATTTAATTTTCGTTATTTAATTGTTTCAAGTATTTTTTTTATTTTAATTTTTTTTAGCTTAATTTTTCTTAATTTAAAAAATTTTTCAGGCTCAAGAAATCTCAAAGTCGAGGAGAGGGCACGCCTGCCCCATTAATCGAGCGCCCACGCCATACCCTGAAGAAATTGAACAATCAGAGCGCTCGCGCCACTCCATTTGAGCGCCCGCGCCTACTGATTTACGAACAGCGCAACAACAAGCGCTATCGCGCATCACATCTGCACCTACTTCAGCGCAAACGCGCATCCAATCTTCACCAACATCGCTCCAATCTAGCGCTATCGCGCCTCTTGCTCTCCAACAGCGCAGCTCCTAACTCCATGCTCTATTGCGCATCTCCCCTCCTCCTCCAGCGCTAACGCGCGTCTCTATTCCCCATCTGCGCCCTTCGAAGCGCTATCGCGCGTTCCCTTCTCCTTCAGCGCATCTTCAGTCTCATTAGCGCAGCAACTATGCGGACAACAATCACCAACAGCTGCTCTTCCATGCCCAAATGAGATCATCATACGCCCACTCCAGCTGTTACTCCTCCATGCTGCAGCACCTACATGCGCTAAAAAAACTTCAACAGCACTTGATAGTTCTATCGTCTCTCCATTTCCTCATTGGCACAGAAACAAAGCACAATTGCGCTCTCTATTCCTCATCTGCGTTTCATCAAGGGAAAACATGCAGCCTCGTGATCTTCTTCCTAGAGCAAACAAGCATCCTAGCACCTTACATCCCAAAATCCAAGCATGAAATCAAACCAAGCTTACACCTTGAGCAATCGCCTATCCAAAGCATGCCATGCCATGGATTTGTGTCTCTTTTTACAATATTATCTTGATTGATTGCTTCAGGTTTCATTTTCAACTTCTCTTAACGTGTGCATGTCTCCTTTTCAGGTTCAATTGGACGTTCATGTTGTGCGTCTTCAATTTCCTCCGATGATCGGCTTTTGATGGTGTTCTACATGCTGGAAATTATTTTACATGAATATGATTTTGGTTACATCGAGTCCTGATGCTCGGTGTCGAAGGTACGAGTCCCTTGTTCTTTTTATGGTTTTTAATCATTAGGGACAATGATTACATTAAGTTTGGGGGGATGAATCATTTTGTTTGAATTAGTTGGTTGGTTGATATTGTAGTGAATTTTAGTGTGCATTATTAGATAAAGTTTTTGTTTGAGTTGAGTTGAGTTGAATTTACAAGAATTTGAGAAATATTTGGATGCATGGCTGATGAAAAATATTTTTGTGATGTAATTGAAATCCATGATTGTCTACCTATCTGACAAATATTTTTGAAAAAAATGAAACCAATTAGATGAATAATTTCCTATATACTCTGTGATTAATACTTGAATCTGATTTTTGAGACATCCAAACATAGATATGATTGAGGCATTGTTTGAAATTTTTGGGCCTGAATTTTCATTGAAACAAATTTTATCCTTAGTTGCCCATTTGAGCTTACACGTATATGAGTACTTTGAGGTAAAAAAATCTGAATTTGTTGAAAATCATCGTTTACTGCTGATGATTATCTTTTCTGCACTGATTGGAATTTGTATGAATTAATTGTGGATTGAGACTTGTCTAGAACTAGTTCGGACACTCTTTGAGGCGAAATACGGGCAAAAATTGAGATTAGGAATGATTTAGGCGATTTTTCTGAATTCGTTTGAGCCTTTCAAGCTACCTATTTATATATTTTATCCCTAGTACCTTGTTTGAGCCGTATTGAAAATCAAATGGCATGCGTGTAAACGTGTGATTAAACCCCCATTCATTATTATTTCAAGGTCCTACATTGACTACCTGAATAGCCTAAACACTATTTCCTACCTTTAAGGGAGTAATTTGAATGCTAAAATGTTATATGCTCCTATTGTTCTTTGTGAAAAAAGGAATGGTGTGATGGTGAATTGAAAAGAAAAAATGAAAAAGGTGGTAGAAAAAAAAAATGATGAAAGTTGAAAAGAGTTGTGAAAGAAGATGAAGTTGAGAAATAATTAGTGAAGTGAATTGAAAAAAAATAATTAAGTGTGAAAGTGTGAATGAAAAAGGAGTCGTAATTAGAGTTTGATGAATATAAATTACTCCTTAATTTGAATTCTTATCCTTCATTTGTAGCCATGAGCCAGGCCTTACATTATAAGCTGAATAAGTCCTATTGACCGAGTCTCAGTTGCCCAATATACTAGAGGAGAAGAGTTGCGAGAATTTAGCCTATGGACTGTTGATTGATACTTTTAATGATTATGAATTTTGATCTAAACACGCACACACTATTATTCTTGGCATTTACCTATTAATTGTGAGTGTTTTTGATAGATATCCTTGATTTGATCCTATGCTACCCTGAAAAGTCCTCATGATCTATGAATGTTTGAATTGAACTTGGATAAGGGTGTTTTGAACGTGAGTTGCGGAGATTGTGAGTTTATGAGGTTATTTTGTTCTGGTTGAAACTTTCAAGTGTTAGTTGGGTTGGATGAGATTGGATTTGAATTTTTTTTGAAATCATTGCTGATGCCATTGCTACATATTATTTCTTGACTATTCTTGTTGGTTTGATAGAATGAGTTTTTAGAATTTGTTTTTAATAGTTTTGCTCGGGACTAGCAAAAGTCTAAGTTTGGGGGTATTTGATAAGTGTATTTTATACACTTAATTTATATATAATTTTAATTATTAATTGTTTGTTTCGAGCAGATTTATGTGGGTGTTTTGTTATTTTTGTGTTTGTAGGGAATTATGGAAATTATTTGGAGAAGAGAGGAAAAATGAAGAATAAAAGAAAAAGAAATAAAAGAAGAAAAGAAAGAAGAAACGAACAGACAAGAGAATAGAAGCAATTGGGCTTTTACAATATGGGCCAAAAGTTTAGCGCTATCTTTAGCGCTAAAGAAGAGATTGAGAAGAGCAAACGCGCAAAGTCTTGAAGGCGAGAGAAAGTAAATCTCAGAAGTTCATACGCGGGCGCGTAAGTTCTGGAGCGGCCGCTCGTCGCGAAATCTGAAATTAGGAATTTTTTTATCGGAAAGTAAATTTTAATATTTTATGGGCTTTTTGATGGGTTTTTTGAGGACGATATAAAAAAGAGATTTCTGAGTGCGATTACAGGGGAAGCCGCCACAATAGATTATACGATACATCAAAGATAGGTTTTGATCGTGAGATTTTTCTGGGAGATTTCTGGAGCTTATCTGAAGAACAAAGACAGAGTTCGATAGACCGGACACGGCGTCGACGACGGATTTGTTTCTTATCTTTTATTTTATTCTGAATATGTTTAGATTTATGAATTATTGTTTTATTCAGAATTTTATTATGAACTAATTTTTGAGAGTCTAGAGGTCGGATGGATCCTGGTGTAGACGCTTTCATGAATTCTTGATTTTATTGAATTGAATTTCTTCTAGATTAATTGTTTTTCTAGAATTGATTGTCTTTTCAATTATCTGATCAATAATTGATTTGTAATATTTATTTGAAATCTGGCACTCGGGAGAGGAGATTTTGAATAGGACCAATAGAAAATACACTGTTAATTATTTATATTACTCGGGAGAGTGTATAATTTTAACAGAGCTTTTAAAAAGAACATCGTCTTGAATTGATCACTGCAAGTAGATTCTTAATAGGGATATTGGAATTGAACTGTAGTTGATATATTTTATTCGGCACTCGGGAGAGGGAATAATACACTTAAGTGTTCTTGGATATTAATTGATTGAAATTCATGAAGATTAATTAATTAGGATTGACTGTTATTGAAACCAGGTGAAATCTATACCTTTAGACCATTTTTCTGTGATTGATTTTTGATCTGAAAGTTGTGTGCGTGCTTTTAAACATCTTGATTATTTTTATTTATTGCAAATTTCTCAAATATTGATTTTCTAGATAAAGTTTAGACTATTTTAATTACAAGCACTGAATATTTTCATTTTACTCCCTGTGGGATCGATATCTGATTTTATCACTATATTAAAACTTGACACTCGTACGCTTGCAAGAATTTTCACAACAGAGTACGAATGGGGTCTGGAGAGGGGGAAACGAGAGAGAAACGAATTAGAGGAATTAGGGATTGGAAGAGGAGAATCGCGATTCTGCAGATATTAAACCCAAAAGTGAATGGAAAGGACCCCGGATAAGGGTCCGTGTGCGGGTCTGTGTGGGTTCGAATGGAGAAAATTTTGCAACCAATATGCACGGACCCCGGATACGGGTCCGTGTCAACATCCGTGTATCCTTGCATTGCGTAAAAATTTCCGAGAGAAAAATGCACGGACCCTGGAAATTTTCCGTGCCAACTCGGTGCCTCCACGCATTTTTAAAAAAAATTTCCGAAGGAAATATGTACGGACCTTGGAAACAGGTCTGTGTAACCTCCGTGCCTTGACGATTACGATGTTCAATGTACACGGACCCCGGATGTTGGTCCGTGCGGGGGTCCGTGTAGTTTTGCATTTTGACTGAATCAAGCATTTTAAATATATGGACCCTAACACAGGGTCCGTGCCACCTTTTTCAGGTCAAAATAAGGTACGAAAAATAACCCCTAAAACTCACAAATTTAAACCACACAAATTAGTTTGCTTCTAAAATTTTCAGATAAAACATGAAAGCACACAAGATGCACAAATGTAAAGAAACTCCCCTGAATGATACGATTCCCAACAGTATACGTGCTCTCCTTCGTAACCAATGATAGATCAAGTTCAGAAAAATATCTGCACCCACAAAAATTTTGTTGAGATTAACTAAAGAAGAAATAAAAATAAATTAAACTATAAAACAAAACAAAACAAAATAAATAAACAAAAGGAAAAGAAACTGGGTTGCCTCCCAGCAAGTGCTAAATTTATAGTCTATAGCCCGACTGTGCTTTTCTTTCAATTTTAAGGTGGATCATTTGATGTCGTGGATCTATGTCCTTCATCATCACGAGTTCTTCCTATGTTGTCGTCCACCATCACTATGGGTCCAAGTCTTTTTATAACATCGATGCTCCACCCCATTGTGCGAATATAATCGCGTAAGAGCCTAGTAAGCTATGATTCTTCCCTACCTGCCAAAGAAGATGACACAATTACAGGTATACTTGAATCTTCCAATGTCAGATATTTCAAATAAGAGGGCAAAGATTTAGATACAAGTCCAGGAGGCTTTTCGACAGAAAGTATTGGATTTTGCGAGATTGCCGTTAATTCTGTCATCTTCAATGAGGACGATTTCACTGTGTTTCGTACCTCAACATTGCCATGTGACGACCCGGTTCTTAATCTCTCAAATTCACAAAATTAATCCAAGATCATGAATTAAAGATAAGTAAACACCAATCATTCAAAGCTGGAATTTTTTTTTTAATGGGCTGCGCTCGAGCGGCTGAAATGCGCCGCTCGGGCGCACCCTGTTGGTGTCAAAACAGTAGTCAACTGCCCTGGCTGCGCTCAGGCTACTGTTTTTTGCAGCTCGGGCGCGGCCCTGGACAGTTTCCTGCCCACAAAACGCAGCTCAAAACCAGCTCTAAAACTTGCTGTCAAACTTGAACCTTTGATCTACTAAAACATGCACAAAGTAAGAATCAAGTTCTAAAAATGTTGTATCAACTCCCAAAAGCATCATCATGGTATAGAAATCATATCAAGTCAACAACATATATATACATTAACAACTCAAGGCAAGAGTAGAACATCCATTTCAAGTGTTTGTTTACAAGATCAACTATCAACACTTTAACTAAAGTTCAAGTCTACTAATTCAAAGCCTCAACTCTTATTCTAAGCATATAAGACAGCAACTTCAGTTCTATACCGGATCATCACGCTAATCTCTCATCTCCTGTTCTCCAATTCCGCTTTTGCCTGGATCCACTTCCGCCTATCGTCATGACACATACAACACAACAAATAGCCGGATAACTCCGGTGAGAAATATATTTCCCAGTAAAAGCAACTAAACATGCAATACAAATCATATATCAAACTCATGATATAAAATTAAATACGATGCATGTTATAAAACAAGGTTCATCTCTTATCTCGTCAGTTGGGATCCCGAGAAGTAGATATCATAACTAATCCACCGACTCTCCCGATTGAGGTGGGGCTACTTATCCTACTTCTCTAGACTTTGAAGCCATCATATATGCAAATCAGACGCTAGGCTAAAACAACCACCCAGGCCATACATATACAATCCCTCAAATCGTCTAATCGAACGTTTCCGTTCATTTCAAAATCAAGGAACAAGTCTTCAAGATGAATGCAACATATATCATCATCAAAGCATTCATTATATCAAGAACTTATTCAACAACTCAAAGTAAAGCACATAAGAGCAATTAAGTAAACAAGTATGTGATTTAGGGGAACTCGATACAAACCATCTCGAGTTGTAATCCCAATCAAATAATAGTCCACTTTTACCTTTCAAACGTGATGTGTAGGATGTCTTCTAGCTTGTCAAAGTCTGTACAAGATCAATCACCAAACTCATCTCAAAATCTCCTCAAATTCAATCCAAACTTCAACAAGACTTCAAGGCAAACTCTACCAACCTTGTTCTATCTTCTATCGGTTTCGGAGTCAACTTCTCGAGTTTATATGCCCTGTTTAAACACTGAAATCATAGCATAACAAGCAAAGAATCATCAGCTAAAACTTCAGCAACTTCTAAGTCCAAGAACAATAGCAAATCACTTCAAATCAAGAGTTCGACGGCATATCGGTATAACTCGGCGATTTTGAACATATCTACAACATTTCTAACATGTATATCAGCTGTTGAAGCTTCAAAACCAACATATCAGCAGGTATATGGATCGAATCATAGCTGGGAATTCATAAGAACATGATATAACAATCAATCCTCAACCCAACTTCAAGATTACACAAGATAGAAGCTCAACAACATCAAATCATATACAAGTCTGATATCTGTCATTTTCAAATGACCAAACCCTGATGAACAAATATAAAACTTACATCAAATCGAAGGTTTTGTTGCGAGGATTCCAGAACATCTTTCGGAATCAAAATCGGATACCCGTAACTCAAGATATGTCAATTTGAAAATGAAGAATAGGTTTGGAGTTCTTGCACTCGGTTCTTCCTTTTGCCTTTTTTGAAATTTGGATGAAAGCAATATGGCTTCACACGTGTACAAGCTGAATAATACTTTCAATTTCTGATAAGTTTACTCATAATTTCACTTTGGCCCCTCAATTATTCAAAAATTGCAATTTAGTCCTCAATTCCTCATTTCATTCAATTTCAATCCTAAATAATTTAAGAATATTAGAATTTAAATCAAAACTCCAAATATTCCCAAATTAAATATTCTCGGATCAAAATTAAATAATTTTGGGCGTTACAATTCTCCCCCACTAAGACACGATTTCGTCCTCGAAATCTCAAGTAATATCAACAGATCATATAACAATTATCAGATAACAGAAAACTAAAGGAGACTCACATCAATGAAACATCTCTGGAAATCGTTGCATCATATCTGATTCAGTCTCCCAAGTCGCTTCTTCAATACCATGACGACTCCACTGGACTTTCACAAGTGGAATAATCTTCGTTCGCAGTTGCTTCTCTTTTCGATTAAGAATCTGAATTGGCTTTTCAAAATAACTCAAGGTTTCGTCGAGTTCAGCCTCATCAGATTGAAGCACATGAGATTCATCAGCAAGGTATTTTCGAAGCATCGATACATGAAAGACATCATGTATTTCAGATAAAGATGGAGGAAGAGCTAATCGATAGGCGAGATTGCCTATTTTCTCCAGAATTTCATAAAGACCAATGTAGAGTAGAGACAATTTCCCTCACTTGCCAAATCTGACAGTGCCTCTGAATGGAGAAATCTTCAAAAATACACGATCCCCCTGTTCAAAAGACAAAGGTCGACGTCGAATGTTGGCATATTTCGATTGTCTGTCTTGAGCTATCTTCATTCTTTTCTGAATAATCTTCACCTGGTCATTCATATCACGTATCATATCAGGGCCAGTGTCAGGTACTTTAGAAATATCATCCCAGTACAAAGGAGATCGACACTTTCTTCCGTATAAAGCTTCAAAAGGAGCCATTCCAATACTCTATTGGTAGCTGTTGTTGTACGAGAATTCACAAAAAGATAGTGATTCTTGCCAACTAGTGCCAAAATCAAGCACTACAGCTCTCAACATGTCCTCCAATGTCTGAATAGTATGCTCAGACTGTCCGTCAGTCTGTGGATGATAAGCTGTGCTCAAGTGTAACTGAGTACCCAAAGCACTCTGTAAGCTGTGCCAAAAATGTGATGTAAATCGAGGATCACGATCTGATACAATAGATTTCGGCACTCCGTGAAATCTAACAACTTCACGGACATAAATCTCTGCCATCTGGTCGTGTCTATACGTCATACGATAAGGAATGAAACACGCAGATTTCGTCAGTCTATCGATAATCACCTAGATAGCATCACAAACTCTAGAAGATCGAGGTAATCTCGTCACAAAATCCATGGAAATATGATCCCATTTCCATTTAGGCACGGACAAACTCTGTAATAAACCAGGCGGTCTCTTTCTTTCAGCCTTCACCTGTTGGCAATTAAGACATTGAGACACAAAATCGGTGATATCTGACTTCATCTGTTTCCACCAATAATGAGTCTTCAGATCATTGTACATCTTCCTACCACCAGGATGAATACTGTAACGACTACAATGCGCCTCTTTCAGTAGTTGTTGTCGCACCTCAGAAATATCAGGCACTACAAGGCGATTGTGAACATAAAGAAGATCATCTCGAACCTGATATTCAGACACATGCCCTGACCGGACTTTCTCAATTGAATTCTGCACACTCTGATCAAGTTTCTGAGCTTCTCTGATTCTCAAAAGTAATTCTGGTTCAACTTGAATTTGATAAAGTCGCAGAGGCTGATAATTCGTATCAAATACTAATCCAGATAGACAACAGTTTTCAATCAAATTTGATACACCAATCGTCGATAAGGACAAGAAACATACCTTTCGACTCAATGCATCAACTGCTGCATTTGATTTTCCCGGATAGTACTTAATCTCACAATCAAAGTCTTTCAGCAAATCAAGCCATCGTCGCTGTCTCATATTCAGTTCTGACTGTGAAAACAAATATTTCAGACTCTTGTGATCAGAATAGATCTCAAATTGTTCCCCATACAGATAATGTCGCCAAATCTTCAAAGCAAATACAATGGCGGCCAATTCAAGATCATGAATCGGATATCTGGTCTCATGAGGCTTTAGCTGTCTCGAGGCATAAGCAATCACATGTCCTCGCTGCATCAAAACACAACCTAAACCTCGATGAGATGCATCACAATAAACAGTGAAACCACCAGTACCTGAAGGGATCATCAAGACTGGTGCACTGGTCAATCGTTTCTTCAACTCCAGAAAACTTGATTCACAAGCATCAGACCAGACAAAAGGAGTATTCTTCTGAGTCAACTGAGTAATCGGCTTCGCAATACTGGAGAAATCTTTAATGAATCGACGATAATACCCATCCAAACCCATAAAACTACGAATCTCAGGAACAGATGTCGGTCTCGACCAACTGATTACTGCCTCAACTTTACTTGGATCAACAGAAATACCATTTCCAGATATAATATGTCCAAGAAAGACAACCTGTTTCAGCCAAAACTCACATTTCGACAGTTTAGCATACAGTTTCTCGGCTCTTAAAGTCTTCAATACTGTTCTCAAATGTTCAGCATGATCAATCAAATTCTTCGAATATATCAGAATATCATCAATAAAAATAATCACGAAGTCATCGAGATACTTCTGAAATACACGGTTCATCAAAGCCATAAATACAGCTGGAGCATTCGTCAAACCAAACGGCATAACTATAAACTCATAATGGCCATACCTGGTTCTGAACGCAGTCTTAGGAATATCAGAATCCCTAACTCTCAGCTGATGGTATCCAGATATCAGATCGATCTTGGAATACACAGAAGAACCCTGCAACTGGTCAAATAAATCATCAATACGAGGCAAAGGGTATTTGTTCTTTACCGTAGCCTAGTTCAGTTGCCGGTAGTCGATACACAATCTCATTGAACCGTCTTTCTTTCGAACAAATAATACTGGAGCTCCCCAAGGAGAAACACTGGGTCGAATGTATCCCTTGGCCAGTAAATCTTCCAACTGATCTTTCAACTCTTTCAATTCAACTGGTGCCATTCGATAAGGTGCTTTCGAAATCGGTGCAGTACCTGGCATCAGTTCGATGTTGAAGTCAATCTCACGATACGGAGGTAATCCTGGAATCTCATCAGGGAAAACGTCTGCAAATTCACTAACCACTGGCAAATCAGCCAGGTTCGGGCTAGTTTTCAAAACATCCACTGCATAGACAAGAAATCCCTCCGCTCCTTTCTGCAAAAGTCGAGTCATAGCTAATACAGAAATAAGAGGAATCTTAGCACGTGAACCCTTACCATAGAATTTCCATTCTCCAGCCATCTCGGGTCTGAATCTCATTACCTTTTGGAAACAGTCTACGGTAGCTCTGTACTTGTTTAGCATATCAATCCCAATAATACAGTCGAAATCAGACATACCAAGTACAAAACAATCTAACTCAATCTCATTACCCTCATACTGTAGTACACAATTCTTAACTATTTGAATCGATATAAGACCCCTCCCCAAAGGAGAAGAAACAGATACTACAACAGGTAATGTTTCAACAGGCAAAGCATGCAATGAAGCAAATTTGGCAGATATAAACGTATGGGATGCACCTGTATCTATCAATACATATGCAGGATAACCATAAATAGAACAGTTACCTGCAATCACATCATCTGGTGCTCCCTGTGCCTGCTCCTCCGTCAATGCATAGACATGATCATGCTGTCTCTGTGGCTGACTGCCTGCCTGCCTGACTTCCTCCTGGCCTCGACTGTTGCTGAGGAGGTGACGGTTGAAAGGAATGGACAGAGGAGGCTTGTCTCGCGGGTTGAGCCACTGATCGTGATGACTCTGCACCTTGTGCTTGTCCAGCACCTCTCTGAGGACACACCCTTGCAAAATGGCCAGTCTGATGGCATATATGGCACCTCCCAGATACACCTCGACACTGATCGGTTGGATGATTCCCACCACAACTGTTACAAGATACTCCAGACTTCGGTTTTGTTCCACTGGAACACGAAGAACTGCTTCCAGATCTTTTAAACTGCTTTCCTCGAGCCTGCAAATATCCTTTCTTACCACCGCTACTGCCACCACTGTCAAATCGAGAAGACTGTTGCGGAGTTGGAGCTGAAGGTTGAGACTGTCTCAGAGGCTGAGCAACATACGAAGCTCCCCGCTGCTGTATCAAGCCAGCTTCCGCTCCTTTGGCACTGTTCAAGGCATCAGCAAAATTATTCGGTCGCCTTGTGTTTACCAGTGTAAAAACATCAGGATTCAGTCCATTAATGAACTGATCAGCCATAGCCTCGTCACTATCTGCAACATGTGGAGCAAAACGTAGCAATGTCGTGAATTTTGCCACATAGTCTTCAATGTTCAAGTTTCCCTGCCTCAGATTAGCAAATTCGGCACCCTTGTCTTTACGATAAGACATCGGAAAGAAACGTTGATAGAACTCGGTCTTGAAGACATTCCAGGTCAGAATAGTTCCTCGACGCTCCAGAGATTTCTTTGTTGTGACCCACCAGCTTTTAGCAACCTCATGAAACTGATGACCAATAAGTCTGACTCTCCGCTCATCACCATAGTCAAGTGAATCAAACAACATCTCCATGTCATCTAGCCATCCTTCACATTCAACTGCATTTTCAGTACCTTTCAGAGTTGGCGGCTTGTAGGATTGAAATCTTTTCAGTAGGGTTTCCATTGGAGTAGCAGTCATATCTGTCATGTCTCGAGATGTACTTCCCTGTTCATTGCTTGGAACTGCAGTAGCTTGTGGCACTATCGGTGTTACCACTGTTGGTGGAGTATGAACTGTCTGTTCTGGCACAAGAGTAGGGACCTGAGGTCTAAGAGGAGGTCATCCTGGTCTTCGAGACATATCTGATTATCATAATGGTTAGGATACCACAATCATCAAATCAATCTCAGTCCTCCTATGATCATCTTACCTCTGATCAAGACTCGGTTCTGATTCAATCTTAAATAAATAATCACAATCTTAAGCTAAAACATGCTTCCAATCAATTCAGATAATCAGGTAGCATGTCATAAATCATCAAAACACATGCCTCTAATCGGTTTAGATATTCCAGTAAGCATGCATCTTTAATCATATATCATACTTTCAAATAAAATAAATACAAAGAAATGTAATCAAATACTTGAAAGTAAATCATGCTAGCATTTACATCACGTAATTTAATCATGTAAATAATCGTAGCATGATCACATAAGTAAGCAAGGAAGAAGACTCGATCTACCCTACTCACTATCTATCTAAGTCCAGAATTTTCTTGCTCTGATACCACCTGTTGTGACGGCTCGATTCTTAATCTCTCAAATTCACAAAATTAATCCAAGATCATGAATTAAAGATAAGTAAACACCAATCATTCAAAGCTGGAATTTTTTTTTTAATGGGCTGCGCTCGAGCGGCTGAAATGTGCCGCTCGCGCGCACCCTGTTGGTTTCAAAACAGTAGCCAACTGCCCTGGCTGCGCTCGGGCTGCTGTTTTCTGCAGCTCGGGCGCGGCCCTGGGCAGTTTCCTGCCCACAAAACGCAGCTCAAAACCAGCTCTAAAACTTGCTGTCAAACTTGAACCTTTGATCTACTAAAACATGCACAAAGTAAGAATCAAGTTCTAAACATGTTGTATCAACTCCCAAAAGCATCATCATGGTATAGAAATCATATCAAGTCAACAACATATATATACATTAACAACTCAAGGCAAGAGTAGAACATCCATTTCAAGTGTTTGTTTACAAGATCAACTATCAACACTTTAACTAAAGTTCAAGTCTACTAATTCAAAGCCTCAACTCTTATTCTAAGCATATAAGACAGCAACTTCAGTTCTATACCGGATCATCACGCTAATCTCTCATCTTTTGTTCTTCAATTCCGCTTTTGCCCGGATCCACTTCCGCCTATCATCATGACATACAACACAACAAATAGCCGGATAACTCCGGTGAGAAATATATTTCCCAGTAAAAGCAACTAAACATGCAATACAAATCATATATCAAACTCATGATATAAAAGTAAATATGATGCATGTTTTAAAACAAGGTTCATCTCATATCTCGTCAGTTGGGATCCCGAGAAGTAGATATCATAACTAATCCACCGACTCTCCCGATCGAGGTGAGGCTACTTATCTTACTTCTCTAGACTTTGAAGCCATCATATATGCAAATCAGACGCTAGGCTAAAACAACCACCCAGGCCATACATATACAATCCCTCAAATCGTCTAATAGAACGTTTCCGTTCATTTTAAAATCAAGGAACAAGTCTTCAAGATGAATGCAACATATATCATCATCAAAGCATTCATTATATCAAGAAATTATTCCACAACTCAAAGTAAAGCACATAAGAGAAATTAAGTAAAGAAGTATGTGATTTAGGGGAACTCGATACAAACCATCTCGAGTTGTAATCCCAATCAAATAATAGTCCACTTTTACCTTTCAAACGTGATGTGTAGGATGTCTTCTAGCTTGTCAAAGTCTGTACAAGATCAATCACCAAACTCATCTCAAAATCTGCTCAAATTCAATCCAAACTTCAACAAGACTTCAAGGAAAACTCTACCAACCTTGTTCTATCTTCTATCAGTTTTGGAGTCAACTTCTCGAGTTTATATGCCCTGTTTAAACACTAAAATCATAGCATAACAAGCAAAGAATCATCAGCTAAAACTTCAGCAACTTCTAAGTCCAAGAACAATAGCAAATCACTTCAAATCAAGAGTTCGACGGCATATCGGTATAACTCGGAGATTCAGAACATATCTACAACATTTCTAACATGTATATCAGCTGTTGAAGCTTCAAAACCAATATATCAGCAGGTATATGGATCGAATCATAGCTGGGAATTCATAAGAACATGATATAACAATCAATCCTCAACCCAACTTCAAGATTACACAAGATAGAAGCTCAACAACATCAAATCATATACAAGTCTGATATCTGTCATTTTCGAATGACCAAACCCTGATGAAAAAATATAAAACTTACATCAAATCGAAGGTTTTGTTGCGAGGATTCCAGAACATCTTTCGGAATCGAAATCGGATACCCGTAACTCAAGATATGTCAATTTGAAAATGAAGAATAGGTTTGGAGTTCTTGCACTCGGTTCTTCCTTTTGCCTTTTCTGAAATTTGGATGAAAGCAATATGGCTTCACACGTGTACAAGCTGAATAATACTTTCAATTTCTGATAAGTTTACTCATAATTGCACTTTAGCCCCTCAACTATTCAAAAATTGCATTTTAGTCCTCAATTTCTCATTTCATTCAATTTCAATCCTAAATAATTTAAGAATATTAGAATTTAAATCAAAACTCCAAATATTCCCAAATTAAATATTCTCGGATCAAAATTAAATAATTCTGGGCGTTACATGCCACCTACACATGTACCACGAGCATCAACATTCAGACAAAAATCATTGACTTTCGGATAAGAGGAATCATTTTTAAACATATTAAACACAACTTGCTTATCATTCAACCTAAGTATTAATTCCCCCTTCTGAACATCAATTAATGCTCTACTGTTGCCAAGAATGGACGTCCTAATATCAAAGGAGTTTCACGATCATCATCCATTTCAAGTACCACAAAGTCCATAGGAAATATAAATTCATCAAATTTAAGCAAAACATTCTCCACTATTCCCTTGGGATGTTTAATTGATCTATCAGCAAGCTTTAGGGACATAGTGGTAGGTTCCATTACTCCTATACCCAATTTTTTTGCAAGTGAATATGACATTAAATTGATACTAGCACCTAGATCACATAAAGCCTTATCAAATGGCATACTACCGATAGCACAAGGTATAGAAAAACTCTCTGGATCTTGAAGTTTTGGTGGGAGCTTGTTTAGAAGGACCGCCGAACATTCCTCATTCAAAGTCACGGTGTTCAAATTGGTCAGCTTCCTCTTATTTGCTAGAATTTTTTTCAAGAACTTAGCATAACTTGGCATTTGAGCTAGGGCATCTGCAAAAGGGATGTTAACATGGAGTTTCTTGAAAATTTCAAGAAACTTTTTAAATTGATGATCAAAATTTAATTGCCTAGCTCTTTGGGGAAAAGGAAGACTAGAAATATCTACATTAGAATTTAAGTCGTCTTCCTTACCTTTCTTACCTTTGCGTGGAGAGGGAATGACTTGTTCTGGTGTGTGCTCTGCCTTGAATTCTCGCTTCTCTGTCTTGACTGTCATAGCTTGTTGCACAAATATGGCATTCACTTCCTTAGGATTCTTCACTGTGTCACTAGGTAGTGAGCCTGGAGCCCGGGAAGATAACTGGTTCGCCAACTGACCCAATTGGGTTTCCACTCTTTGCATCATGGCATCATGATTCTGCCATCTTATTTCGTTCCTAACAATGTACTTTGCAAGCATATCTTCAGGATTTGACTTGTTCTCAGATGGATTGAAACCCGGCAGCATAGACTGTCCAGCACCTTGTGGAGGTCTAACTGTTTGCTGAGGAGGCCTTTGTTGTGCAGGCTGCTGAGGTAGATTAAAACATTGAGGATCGACAGAATTTTCAGCCTGTTTCCACCCAAAATTTGGATGACTTTTCCAACCCGGATTGTATGAGAAACTGTATGGATTAAACTGTTGTCGCCCTTGGTTTCCAACATAATTCACTGAATTACTTTCAAAAACCGGCGGCCCATCAAAAAATGAATCTGGCATAAATGGAATGCCACTTGCTGATCCTTCAAATGCCTCAGTGCTTCCCTGAACTTGATTCACTTGTTTGACTTGTGCTGATTTATTAACTTGCAGTTGAGATACTTGATGAGTCAGTCCATCAAGTTTCGCTGTAATTTCTGTCAAAGCATCCATCTCAAGAAATCCAACTTTCTTTTCTCTCCTGCTGTCTTGCCAACCAACATTGCTTTCAGCCATATTTGAAATGATTTCAAGTGCTGCTGCAGGAGTCTTTCTATAGAGGCTGCCATTGGCAGCTGCATCAAGCATAGAATGGACAGATGAATCCACTCCATAGTAGAAAGTCTCTACTTGTTGGCCCACTGATAATCCATGTATAGGACACACTCTCAGCATCTTTTTAAATCGTGTCCATGCGGCATTCAATGATTCCCCATCCCTCTGCCTATAAGACATGATCTCATTCCGCAATTGTGTAACTTTGGTTGGTGGAAAATACTTTTGCATGAATACTTCAACCAGACCATCCCAAGTAGTAATCGATCCCTCTGGAAAATCTCGAAGCCACTCAATCGCTTCTTCTTGTAGTGAAAACAGAAATAACCTCAGCCGAACAGCATCAGAAGTCACTCCATTAAATTTGAAGGTGTCACATATTGACAAGAATTGCTCCAGATGAGCATTCGGATCCTCAGAAGACGCCCCTCCAAATCTTACTTGCATGCGTATCATCTGGATGATGGCTGGTTTGAGCTCAAAAGTGTTCGCTTGAACTGTAGGGCGAACAATGCTGGATCCATATCCTCCAACTAATGGTCGATGAAGGTCCATCAGAGTGCGGTTGTTCTCTTCTTCAAGCTCCTCTTTAGATTCAAAATTTAGAGCCAAGTTATGCTGCCTTCGATCTCTACGCATGCGACGAAGAGTGCTTTCAATCTCCAGATCAAGTGGTATGAGGTTTTCAGAATCTCGAGCACGGCTCATATAACATGAGATATACTCTTGAAAAAAAATAAAGCGCACAAATCAACCACTTGAATAAAAATTAAACAATGTAAATTAAAAACCTAGTCTCAAATAAATAACCAATCCTAATATTAAACAAATAGTCCCCGACAACGGCGCCAAAAACTTGACCGACGATTTCGGTTGAAAATATTCTAGCAAGTGAACTAGGTCAAGTTATAATATAGTTGGACAGAGTCCAAGTCTGTAGCGACCCTACCTGGATCCATTACCTAATCAGAGTTTAAGAGCATAAATAAGCATGCATTAAATAAATCGCTGCGGAAGACTTAAATAAAAGCAGACCGGCAGAATACAACCGGTTAAACAAATTCGATTATACAACCCAATCGAATAAATATGCCTAAAGGGCAAAACCTACAGCTAATCTTGCTGTCTTCACTGATCATTGGCTACTCCAAGCTCCTGGTGCTCAATCCTGCACCTACACCTGCCCCGTCGAATGGGGTGTCCAGATACACAGAAAAGACTGGACGTGAGCTCTAAGCTCAATACGAAAGCATGGGTGAAACATACAAATATGATGCATGCACATGACAGGGTATCCATATTTGGGATAACTGTATACAACTACTCAGTAATGACGCCTAGGAAATGAGTGGTACAACCCGGGGAGCAAACCTTGTGTACACTGCTCATTCCTATCGGACGTAGACCGTGTCTTACAGATTCCAATGCCGGCTAACCCGTCGGCAGTGGGGCGCTCGACATCAGCCGTCCGAACAGGGCTGAGCGGCCCTCTATAGCTCATCTCAAAAGATGTATAGGCACAATATGATATGCACATGTCGCATAATAATATGACACACAAATGCAACATATAAGCATGCAAAACCCGCTGGCTATCTCAGTCAGTACTTACGTACCTTTCTACAAGAAGTCCTAGCAGTCCCACTCTAGGTTCCAAGCCTACATCAGCTCTACAATGAAAATACCCATGCATCATTAATTAAGCTCTAAAAGCCTTAACTAAGCTATTGCATACTCCTAAATAATTTAAGGAGACCATAGCTATACCTGCGTCCGTCGTCAGCCCACTGATGGCGACTATCCCGCAACTAGGGGCACACCCCGACTGCAGCTTCACAGCCTCGAGCACGGCTCCACTACACGAGGACTGCTCCGCTACTATGTCAGACACTGCCTGAATATGCTAGAATATATTTCCTACTCCAACTCTAAAATAAAAGTACCCAAAGCCCTAAAATAGAGTCACGTGGGAGAAGGAGAGGATTTCGGAATTTGCACCATATGAGGAGCTCGGACCTCATATTTATAGAACTCATTCGGGCCGTCCGATCATGCCTTCGGAGCGTCCGATCTGCTTCGGGCCGTCCAATCGTAGCATCGGATCGTCCGATCTCCGCAACGTGTCGATCCAAACGCATGCAACCATACACCTGTCCAATACACTGTTCGGATCGTCCGAAGTCACCCCTATGATGTCACCGATGATATAATATTTCAGGACATCTGGATGGGCTACTGTTCGGATCGTCCGAACTCATCGGGCCTCCGATCCTTGGCTCCGTCCATGTTCGGATCCTTCGAACAAAGGTTCGGAGAGTCCGAACCTCCCGAATCATACCCACCATTTTCGAATATCCTGAATCCATTTTTGAACTTTGTTAACCCATTTGAAATTTTCTTAATCATGTTTTACTTAATCCAAACATGATTACACAATTAATTACTCATTATTCGTTAATTCTGGATACGGGTCACTACATTCTCCCCCCCTTAAAAGATTTTGTCCTCGAAATCTAGGGTAAAACCTCGAGAACGTACTAGATATCCTTGCTCGAGCGCCTGGTCGAAATATCCTCCGACACACTCAGACTCTCATCGAATTCTCTGCAAGTTCCACTAATGCTGAACCGCATTAACATCCTCCCAACTGAAGATTACTGCGCTGCTGGTTGAAATTCAAACTTCCTTGGCACTAATGTATCACAACACTGATACGTCTTCCATACTGACCACGATCTCTCTGATCACGAAAGATGCCAACACCCACTTGATCGAGATCATCGTCCCAAGGAAAAGTCTTAGACTGACGAAGAACAAGTAATAACCTGACTGGTTTACTGTAACACCCATTATTTTTAGTACGTAAATTCGCATGCATAATTAGGGATTTTATTTATCTAGAATTTTAGATTATGGGTTAAATAATTATGTGAAATTATTTGTGCATGTTTTAAGTTATTTTTAAGCATTTAACCCATAATTAGTGATTTTTCATGATTTATGGAAATTTAATTATTTTATCGCATAGACGGGACTGTGGACAGACGAGATACCAAAATATTTAGCCAAAAATATTTTATGAGTTTTATGAGCTTCAAAATAATATTTAAAGTTATTTTGTCAAGAAAATTTTAGTATTTAATTATATATTTATTTAAGGGTTGATTTTTTAGCCAAAATAAGTCATTTTAATGACTTTTATTAATATTTAAAAATCCCTTAAGTCTTAATTTCGAGATTTTGGTTTTAGTATCAGATTTAATATTTTATTAGGTATTTTTAAGAGTTTAAAATTGTATATTTTATGTTATATTACTTATCTAATAAATTATATTATCTATTAAACCTAAACCTACCCCACTACCATCACAATCTGCCGCCTCCACCCATCTTATTCAACATATTCACGCCTATTTTCCCAGAAACACAACCCCATAGACGTTCCTTTAAGAAATTTAGAAGTTGGTCGCTCGGTCTTCGTCCCGGTGCTCCCGCAATCGCGTGTTATTCAAGAAAAATTACGAAAGGCATGTTTAATTCTTCCTTTGAACACAATATAAGCTATTTAATTCGTTCTTGTCAGATTTTTTTTATTTAAACGTTGCTGTTTTTTTTAGTTATGATGAAACTTTCTTGGCTAGTACCCGAAAAACTCATGATCTTATTTGTTTTGCATGCATATACTCACGTTTTCGGTCATGGGAAGGGGCTGGCTACTGGTCGATGTTCATGGGGGTGCAGTGAGGGTCCCTAGGGTAGGCCTAACTTATGGCTTAAGGCTGTAGATGGCTGGGTTCAAGGCTGGATCAGAGAAGGGGTTGGGTGCGTGCGGTTTAGGGCTGTTAGGAAGAGGGGTCGGCTGACCCATGCATGGCCATGAACCAGCCAACCAGATGCTAGGTTAGGACTGGCAGGACCCTGGGAAGGTCCTGCCGGCGGCTCTCCGGCCGGCCATGGCCGGAGCAAGGCGGCTGGAGCCCTGAAAGGGCTGCTGCTCGCGCAGCATGGTAAGGGGAAAAGGGGGGTTCGGGTTGGGCTGGTTTTTGGGGCTGGGTCGGGTCTGGGTAGTCAGGGTCGGGTCTGGAAGGTCTAGGGTCGGGTCAGGTGGTCCGGGTCCGGGTTAGGTCGGGTATTTTAATTTTTAAGTATTTAATAGTTTAGGTGTATTTTGGGCTTTATTAATTAGTTAGAAAATTATTTGGGCCTCTAAATAATTTTATTTGGGCCTTAAATAATTTATTTAAGTTAGCCCAATGATTTTTATGGGCTTGAAAGCCCATGAGAATTTTTGGGCCAGTCAAGGGATTTTTGGGCCAGTCTAGAATTTTATTGGGTTTAATTAAGTTAATGGGCTTAAATATTTTTATTTAGGCCCAGTTAAGTATAATTAAGTTATTTGGGCTAAAGTATGATTATTGAATTGTGTTTAAGTTTAATGGGCTTAGAGTGAGTGACCAGCAGTCTGGACCAACCCATGAAAAATAAATAAGTCCGGAATATATATTTAATTATTTTTATGCATAAAGTCTATTTTAAGTATAAGTATATTATATTATGAGAAATTAATTAAATATATATTACGGACTTATTTTCAGTGCATGCATTCATGAAATAATTTTATGGCATGATTTAATGTTTAAGGTTGAGCTAGAAAATAATTTTATGTTGGAAGTTGAAGTAGTGTGACAATTTAAGGGGAACCAGTCCCCACATGTTAAGGGCCGTTTACTGTCAATTTAAGGGTAGTTTACTACCAGTAAGAGGTGATTCGTCACCGCCGCGTACGTTGGTTCTAAGAGACTGATCAGTCGAACTTTTAAGTTTAAGGTTACACTACGGATATGACCATGCGATGTTAGAAAAAAATGTTATGCTCAACAATGTTTATGTATGTAATATATGATTATATTTAAGTTCAAGTTTAAGTAAGATTTTAAGTTATAATTCATAATTTTTAAGCATGCTCATTCATGTATATGTTATTTATTAGTATTCTATTGATTTAAAT
This sequence comes from Henckelia pumila, assembly GCF_033568475.1. Classification (NCBI taxonomy): domain Eukaryota; kingdom Viridiplantae; phylum Streptophyta; class Magnoliopsida; order Lamiales; family Gesneriaceae; genus Henckelia; species Henckelia pumila. Next base: position 195,278,586 of record NC_133121.1, read on the forward strand.
TATTTTAAACCCTTGTTATGTTAGCATGTTGGGCCTCTAGGCTCACTACACTTATATGGTGCAGGTGAGTACATAGAGGAAGATGTAGTTCCTACCGGTGGTGAGGACGTATGAGCGGACATGCAGTGATCCCCCGTGACCGCCGGCTGAGTCTTTAGAACATTTTTAAGAATTTTTAAACTCTGTTTCTTATTTATTCTTTTATGTCTTGTCAGTGGTGGATTTTAGTACTATTTTTATTAAATAATTTTTATTGCATGCAACCTTTTAAGTTGATTGTTTGACCGTATTTTATTTAAGTTTGACTCAGTTATTTAAGTAAAAATGTTGCAATTTATTTATGTTATTTTTAAATCTGTTTATTTTGTCCATATATGTATGAGCATGTATGTACATCTATTTTACTTAGTATTATTAAAAAAAAAAAAAAATTCCGCATATATTATTTTAGAATGTTTGGGTCGTTTCAATTGGTATCAAAGCCGCGTTCTTGGAGGGGTCATCACTGCTATCCGAGCTCAGAAATCCGCGCTACCGGTCTGTAAGTTTTAATTGCTTTTAGTATGATTTAGTATTATCATGTTTAAGACTTAAGCATTTATGTTAGCAGAAAATCTTTAAGTACTTAGTTATGCATGTCGATTTACGTAAAGAAATATGTGGTGGTGCAGAATTCCTCCGAGACCAGTGAACAGACGTGGAGGATCCCCACCTCCGCAAAACCCTCTATCAGCATTGGAACAGGCCAATGCAAACATGATGGCCGGGATTACTGCTCTGTTGGAGCAGCAGGCAGCACGTCCGAGACTGTCCCATGATGAGGACGTGGCGGAGAGGTTCCAGAAGAAGGGACCTAAGGAGTTCGCAGGTGCCACAGATCCACTCATTGCTGAGGGGTGGATCCGTTCTTTGGAGAGCATCTTTGTTACATGGGTTTGACTGATGCGGACAAGGTGAGGTGCGCAGTGTACATGCTAAAGGGTGATGCAGACTTATGGTGGGAGAGTGCATCATGGGGAGTGAATCTGACTACTTTGCGATGGACAGACTTCCGGAGGATGTTTTTCTCCAAGTATTTCACTGAAGACGTGCGCAGTAGCATGATTCGAGATTTCATGAGTCTCCGACAGGGAGACAAGACAGTTGTGGAGTACATCCGACAGTTCGAGAGGGGCTGTCACCTTGTGCCGCTGATTGCTGACAGTGCACCTGAGAAGATGAGATAGTTTATTGAGGGGCTCAGGGCAGAGATCAAGAATGACGTTCGTATGGCGGAAGTCCCTACTTATGGGATGGCAGTCAGTAGAGCCTTGCGTTCGGAGGATGGTAGGAGAGAGATCCACAGGGAGCAGCAGGGTAAGAGGCAGTTTCAGTCTGGATATCAGCGACCATCTTCGCAGCCTTATGTGAAGAAGCAGTATACTGGGCCGTCTAAGGGCCCGAACCAGCAGAAGCCACAGCAGCAGAGACAGCAGCCTAGGGGCGGGGCCCCTAATGCTGGAGGATATCCTACTTGCCCAAAGTGCCAGAAGATGCATCCAGGACCATGTCTTCTAGGAGCGGGCGTCTGTTTTCATTGTAAGGAGCCAGGGCACCAGATGGCCAATTGCCCAAGGAAGAAGAACACTACAGGGAGAGTGTTCGTGATGCAGGCTGAGGAGGCAGACCCAGATACCTCCTTGATCACCGGTATATCTTACCCCTAGTATTTTATGATTTCTTCCTTTGGTTAAGAATTTAGATTTTTCTTTGTGGAATAATTTGTTATTTGGGATTTCCTATCTGCATGTTAGAATAGGAAGCATGTTTTACTTGTGATTAGAATTAAGGGTTATTAGTGACTCATCTTTGGGGGAAAAGTTTAGTAGTAGTATGAAGTTGTTGGGATTCTTCTGCGTGCAGGGAGAATTCTAGTTGGAGGCAACTCCACGTTTGCATTGCTAGATTCAGAGGCTACGCATTCGTTTATCTCCCTAAAGTTTATCAGACGGATAGGTATCACACCTGAGATTGCCGACAGTGGTTATGATGTCACTATGTCGTCAGGACAGATTATTTCTACCTCTAGTGTCATTCGAGAGCTGGAGTAGGAGCTGCAGGGGCACTCCATTCGCACAGATGTAGTGGTTTTGCCGTTGAGCGGTTTTGATTTGATATTGGGTATGGACTGGTTGACAGTCAATGGAGATTCGATTGATTTTCGTCAGAGGACAGTGTCAGTGACACCACCGAGAGGCGACCCATTTACTTTTCATGAATCTCAGAGCAGTGATATTCCTCAGGTGATATCTCTTATTCAGGCGAGGAAGCTGTTGAAACGGGGTTGCTGAGGTTTCTTAGCGAGTATTGTCACGGCCTCAGAACCAGCCAGTAGATCATTATCAGAGATAGAGGTAGTTCGTGACTTTCCAGACGTCTTTCCGGAGGATGTTGTAGGGATTCCACCAGTGAGAGAGGTGGAGTTCAGTATCGACTTATTGCCAGACACTGTGCCTATCTCAAAGGCACCATACAGACTTGCTCCTACCAAGATGAAAGAGTTGAAGGAGCAGATTCAGGAGTTATTAGAGAAAGGCTTTGTTCGTCCTAGCTTTTCTCCATGGGGAGCTCCAGTGTTATTTGTGAAGAAGAAGGATGACAGTATGAGACTGTGCATCGATTATCGAGAGCTCAACAGTGTCACGGTGAAGAATAAGTACCCACTGCCGAGGATAAAGGACTTATTTGATCAGTTGCAGGGAGCTTCAGTGTTCTCCAAGATCGATCTGTGATCTGGTTATCATCAGCTGCGAGTTAGAGAGGTAGATGTGTCCAAGACTGCTTTCCGGACACGTTATGGGCATTACGAGTTCTTAGTAATGCCATTTGGGATGACCAATGCTCCAGCGGTTTTCATGGATCTCATGAACCGGGTATTTTAGCCGTATCTTGATCAGTTCATCATAGTCTTCATTGATGATATCTTGATCTACTCTAGGAGCGTTGAGGAGCATAGGCAGCATCTACAGACAGCCTTGCAGACTTTGAGGGAGCATCGGTTGTATGCCAAGTTTAGCAAGTGCGAGTTTTGGCTTGAGCAGGTGGCATTTCTTGGCCACATTATTTCTAGAGATGGGATTGCAGTGGATCAGTCGAAGGTTGAGGCAGTGCAGAAATGGGGTATTCCGAAGAATGCTTCGGAGATTCGCAGTTTCTTGGGTTTGGCAGGATACTATAGGAAGTTCATCAAGGGTTTTTCCTCTATTGAAGTACCCTTGACTTCCTTAACCAAGAAGAATGCAAAGTTTATTTGGAGTCCAAACTGTCAGAGGAGCTTCGATCAGCTAAAGGAAGCACTCACTACCGCACCGGTGTTGGCGATGGCAGTACCACACGAGGAGTTAGTGGTGTACACCGATGCGTCTAAGCTAGGTTTAGGCGCAGTACTTATGCAGTGTGGTAAGGTTATTGCTTATGCGTCGAGGCAGTTGAAGATTCACAAGCAGAACTACCCGACACATGATTTCGAGTTAGCAGCAGTGGTCTTCGCTTTGAAAATCTGGAGGCACTATCTGTATGGCGAGAAGTGCAAGATTTTCACGGATCATAAGAGCCTCAAGTACTTCTTCACTCAGAAGGAGTTAAACATAAGGCAACGGAAATGGTTGGAGTTGGTGAAGGATTACAACTGCGACATTAGCTACCATCCAGGTAAGGCTAATGTAGTGGCCGATGCTTTGAGTCGGAAGTCAACAGTGGTATCGTATTTGACAGTGCAGTTACCACTGCAGAGCGAGATTCAGGGGTTTGGTTTGGAGTTTTACTCGAGTGGTCATGCACCGAGCTTGTCAGTGTTGACGGTGCAGCCAGTTCTACGAGATCGGATCAGGGATGGACAACCTACAGATGAGGAGTTACAGCGGTTGGTGCAGAGGGATGAGGCTAAGGGCAATCTTCTTTTTACTGTCAGTGATGGCATTATTCAGTACAGTGGTCGATTGTGTGTCCCGAACATTGATCAGCTGAGGACTGAGATCCTGACAGAGGCTCACACATCTCCGTATTTCATTCATCCAGGAAGTACGAAGATGCATAAGGATTTGCAGACTTTGTATCGGTGGCCCGGCATGAAGAGTGATATCGCACGATTCGTATCAGAGTTCTTGACTTGTCAGCAGGTCAAGGCAGAGCATCAGCATCCAGCAGGGCTGCTTAATCCTCTACCCATTCCGGTATGGAAGTAGGAGAACATCACGATGGATTTCGTAGTTGGCCTTCCGAGGAGTAACAGAGGGAGCACAGCTATTTGGGTGATCGTGGATAGACTCACCAAGTCAGCTCATTTCTTGCCAGTGAGGACTACTTACTCGTTGACACAGTATGAAGAGCTTTACATCAAGGATATTGTTAGACTGCATGGCATACCAGTGTCGATAGTATCAGACAGAGATCCGAGATTTACGTCTACGTTTTGGAAGAGTTTGCACACAGCATTGGGGACTAGACTTTTGTTCAGTACAGCGTTCCATCCCCAGACAGATGGTCAGTCTGAGAGAGTGATCCAGGTTCTCGAGGATCTACTGAGAGCTTGTGTCATCGACTTTCAGGGCTCGTGGGAGACTAGACTGCCATTAGTGGAGTTTACCTATAACAACAGTTTTTAGTCGTCTATAGGTATGGCTCCTTATGCAGCATTGTACGGGAGGAGATGCAGATCTCCTGTGCATTGGGATGAGGTTGGTGAGAGGATTTTACTGGGTCCTGAGATCGTGCAGCAGACAGCTGACATTGTGACTCAGATTCGGGATCGTATGAGGACTGCTCAAAGTCGTCAGAAGAGTTATGCAGATACTCGACGATGAGATTTGGAGTTCGCAGTAGGTGATCACGTGTTTCTGAGAGTGTCACCTATGAAGGGAGTGGTACGATTTGGCCGGAGAGGTAAGCTTAATCCGAGATATATTGGACCCTTTGAGATCTTGGAGAGAGTTGGCACTTTGGCCTACCGTTTGGCCTTATCACCAGGACTTGCGGCAGTGCACGAGGTCTTCCATGTATTCATGCTTCGGATATGTCTCTAACCCGTCGCATGTGTTGAATTACGAGCCCTTGCAGTTGCCACCTAATCTATTTTATGAGGAGAGGCCAGTACGGATCTTGGCTGGGGAGGAGCGGAGACTTAGGTCGCGGGTAATACCGATGGTCAGAGTCCAGTGGCTGAATCACTTGGAGAAGGAAGCTACTTGGGAGACCGAGACAGACATGAGGACTCGCTACCCGGAGTTGTTCGGGTAAGTACTTTAATTTCGAGGACGAAATTCAAATTAACGGGGGGAGAATTGTAACACTCAGTATTTTTAGTACGTAAATTCGCATGCATAATTAGGGATCTTATTTATCTAGAATTTTATATTATGGGTTAAATAATTATGTGAAATTATTTGTGCATGTTTTAAGTTATTTTTAAGCATTTAACCCATAATTAGTGATTTTTCATGATTTATGGAAATTTAATTATTTTATCGCGTAGACGGGACCGTGGACAGACGAGATACCAAAATGTTTAGCCAAAAATATTTTATGAGTTTTATGAGCCTCAAAATAATATTTAAAGGTATTTTGTCAAGAAAATTTTAGTATTTAATTATATATTTATTTAAGGGTTGATTTTTTAGCCAAAATAAGTCATTTTAATGACTTTTATTAATATTTAAAAATTCCTTAAGTCTTAATTTCGAGATTTTGGTTTTAGTATCAGATTTAATATTTTATTAGGTATTTTAAAGAGTTTAAAATTGTATATTTTATGTTATATTACTTATCTAATAAATTATATTATCTATTAAACCTAAACCTACCCCACTACCATCACAATCATCCTCCTCCACCCATCTTCTTCAACATATTCACGCCTATTTTCCCAGAAACACAACCCCATAGACGTTCCTTCAAGAAATTTAGAAGTTGGTCGCTCGTTATTCGTCCCGGTGCTCCCGCAATCGCGTGTTATTCAAGAAAAATTACGAAAGGCATGTTTAATTCTTCCTTTGAACACCATATAAGCTATTTAATTCGTTCTTGTCAGATTTTTTTTATTTAAATGTTGCTGTTTTTTTTAGTTATGATGAAACTTTCTTGGCTAGTACCCGAACAACTCATGATCTTATTTGTTTTGCATGCATATACTCATGTTTTCGGTCATGGGAAGGGGCTGGCTACTAGTTGATGTTCATGGGGGTGCAGTGAGGGTCCCTAGGGTTGGCCTAAGTCATGGCTTAAGGCTGGAGATGGCTGGGTTCAAGGCTGGATCAGAGAAGGGGTTGGGTGCGTGCGGTTTAGGGCTGTAAGGAAGAGGGGTCGGCTGGCCCATGCATGGCCATGAACCAGCCGACCAGATGCTAGGTTAGGACCGGCACGACCCTGGGAAGGTCCTGCCGGTGGCGCTCTGGTCGGCCGTGGCCGGAGCAAGGTGGCAGCAGCCCTGAAAGGACTGCTGCTCGCGCAGCGTAGTAAGGGGAAAAGGGGGGTTCGGGTTGGGCTGGGTTTTGGGGCTGGGTCGGGTCTGGGTAGTCAGGGTCGGGTCTGGTAGGTCTAGGGTCGGGTCAGGTGGTCCGGGTTCGGGTTAGGTGGGACGGGCTCGGATATTTTAATTTTTAAGTATTTAATAGTTTAGGTGTATTTTGGGCTTTATTAATTAGTTAGAAAATTATTTGGGCCTCCAAATAATTTTATTTGGGCCTTAAATAATTTATTTAAGTTAGCCTAATGATTTTTATGGGCTTGGAAGCCCATGAGAATTTTTGGGCCAGTCAAGGGATTTTTGGGCCAGTCTAGAATTTTATCGGGTTTAATTAAGTTAATGGGCTTAAATATTTTTATTTAGGCCCAGTTAAATATAATTAAGTTATTGGCTAAAGTATGATTATTGGATTGTGTTTAAGTTTAATGGGCTTAGAGTGAGTGACCAGCAGTCTGGACCAACCCATTAAAAATAAATAAGTTCGAAATATATATTTAATTATTTTTATGCATAAAGTCTATTTTAAGTATAAGTATATTATATTATGAAAAATTAATTAAATATATATTACGAACATATTTTCAGTGCATGTATTCATGAAATAATTTTATGGCATGATTTAATGTTTAAGGTTGAGCTAGAAAATAATTTTATGTTGGAAGTTGAAGTAGTGTGACAATTTAAGGGGGACCAGTCCCCACATGTTAAGGACAGTTTACTGTCAATTTAAGGGTAGTTTACTACCAGTAAGAGGTGATTCATCACCGCCGCGTACGTTGGTTCTAAGAGACTGATCAGTCGAACTTTTAAGTTTAAGGTTACACTACGGATATGACCATGCGATGTTAGAAAAAAATGTTATGCTCAACAATGTTTATGTATGTAATATATGATTATATTTAAGTTCAAGTTTAAGTAAGATTTTAAGTTATAATTCATAATTTTTAAGCATGCTCATTCATGTATATGTTATTTATTAGTATTTCAGGGATTTAATTTATTTTAAACCCTTGTTATGTTAGCATGTTGGGCCTCTAGGCTCACTACACTTATATGGTGCAGGTGAGTACGTAGAGGAAGATGTAGTTCCTGCCGGTGGTGAGGACGTATGAGCGGACATGCAGTGATCCCCCGTGACCGCCGGCTGAGTCTTTAGAACATTTTAAAGAATTTTTAAACTCTGGTTCTTATTTATTCTTTTATGTCTTGTCAGTGGTGGATTTTAGTACTATTTTTATTAAATAATTTTTATTGCATGCAACCTTTTAAGTTGATTGTTTGACCGTATTTTATTTAAGTTTGACTCAGTTATTTAAGTAAAAATGTTGCAATTTATTTATGTTATTTTTAAATCTGTTTATTTTGTGCATATATGTATGGGCATGTATGTACATCTATTTTACTTAGTATTATTTAAAAAAAAAATAAATTTTCCGTATATATTATTTTAGATTGTTTGGGTCGTTTCATTTACTCCATTCGTCGAATCACCAAACTAGATTTAAACATCTAATGTTTCCAAAAGCTCTTGGTTCTCAACACCTCTAGTAAGGAAACACCAATCCAAACACTGTGCCGACACAACAAAACCCGAATTTATCCTCAAGAGAATCTAGTTGCCACAACGTCATACTTCAACATAACTGCTTATCACGATTCCCAGACTGGTCATCCTTCCCATGCCCTACCGAAGCAAATGAGCTTCCCAAGTAATACTGGGAATCCAATACCATGTCCAGTGTGAATCATAGTTCATGTTTCTCAGTATAACTCAACACCATGCCTTGATGAAAACTATCATCGCTCACCGATAATGACACTAAGTCATCTCCTAGTCATTGGCCTGTGAAGCCACGCATACATTGCAATAGAAGTTATCGACCATAGGTTATTCACCCACGAATTCAATCGATAGACATCCTCCTGATAGTTATACATACTCGCAATCACCGTGCCCACATCAAGACTAAGGCAAGCTCCTACCAATATGCTCGACTGGGACATTCCACAGTACACAGACATATGGAAACGCTTCCTGTTCCATCTCGACACTCGACAGTTACATGCGCCTGATATAATTCAACTCGGAGTCTCTGGTAATACCATCACCGCTCGTCCTAACTTCCCAAGGTTGAACATAAAGATTCTGGAAACTAAATCCCAACGGATTCTCAACAGACAAATCGTTCCTTTTTGCTGAAGGCATAAACCTTAGTGCTGAAAGGACTAATTCATCTATTCCCTAGTCACTCCGGGAAAACACTTATGCTCGAAATCACTTGTCACACAAAACGTCTCTGATTGTCGTTCATTGCTAAAACGCAATATCTTTGACAAACAGTCTGCATGGATGTGACTCACTGACTCGAAAGAACAAATTCGATCCGTCCCGATCTCACGAAATCTTCGATCCCAAAGGCAAACCTCGTTGGTTACTAAGTCGATCCTTGACTATCTCAGTCACATTAGAGATATCATACATCACTCGCTGAATTATTTGTGACACAACCTGCTGGATCTCGAGAACTAGATCCCAGCTAATGTCATACCTCACGATCAGACAACTGATACCCATACGAGTACACAATTTTTGTTGGATTTCAAACCCAAAGGTATACTAAGACATCATCACAAGAACACTATCCAGGGAGTTACCCATTCTTTTGCTTGTCTCCATCGTCAAGTTATCACCTAACTTGTCCATACAAGTCCAATTGCAATCGTTCCCGATTTCAAAATCCCAAATTATTCGTCTCCAGCAATCCTAGAGACTCTAAATCATCCAAATTGCCAAATGCTCTGATACTGTACCAAGTACCCATCTCCTAAGCACTAAGCGACAAAATACTATCCCAAGTATTTTTTGATTGCTATATCCAAATCTTCACTGATTGGATTTACCCTATTGATCTCGTCGAACTACTGATGTTCGCACACGTCCGATCATACAACCACTGATCATTAAAACCTAAGTGGCTCAATCAATAACCATGACTCAGCTGCCACGAAGAACTATTTCCAACCACCTGGAATACCCAAATTGCTCTGGTTTCAACACACCCACATTTGATAATCTAAACAATAGCTATTAGTAGCCTATTGACACAATCTCGTGCCTTACTACTGACAGCTATCTCGTATACTGAACTTAATCAACCTAACTCTGACAGAGTTAGCCAATAGCCACTAGTAGTCATTAGCACAAATCCCGTGCCACCTTAGCTCTACCAATCGTTGTATTGTTCACCCAAGGCAAACATCAAGATAAACTAAGCCCATTTCCATCTCATGGAAAATCCTACGCTCATTTCTGAAAAAATTAGACAACACTTAGCACAATCACTGGACTCACTATCCTTGTCTCATTCATTCAGGATGAACATCACGACTCGTCAAGTCCAAAAACTATTACACTAAAGAACCCCAAAGATTTCTACAATATTCGGACATGCTCCTGATCATATCTCTTACTAAGACTGTACAACAATTTAAGACTAAGGTAGCTTACCACGATAACCCACCTGGACAATCACCAAGCTTTCACGGTCATAGGCCATGCTTCCCTCTCATCTCAAATAGTCCTGTACAATCCTCAACATCTGATATAATCCAATACTGATGAAGTCAATCATCAAGGAGTAGTCCTCGTATTCGATTCAAAGTCTTAAAATAACATCCCATCCAAGTTCTTGGATGACTCCTATCACGGGAAAACTCTAACCACAACTCTGATGACAACCCCTAGCCATCGCCGGTAGAAATCCGTACACCTACTAGATCCACACGTCTAGAAGTAACTTAAAGGTTAAAACTTATCTGCTCAAAATAGACACTCATCAAGGAAATCCCTCCCAGACTGGTTCCCATAGTAGAACACTCAAACTATATCTCTGGCACACCAGACGATATCAAACCATCGATATAAAACCTGATATCTAATCCAAGGTCATACCCTGTTGTGACTGCTACCAAATCCCTAGACTGAGTAGCCTTCCCACCACCAATATCCTGAAGCACTAGGGCTCCCAGGTAACCTCTGAAGTACAAAGACTCCCAGAGTAACACTGGAATAGGGTCGCGCCCCATCATGTCTAGTCATGGTCATAGTCCACAACTCTCGGCATATACTGGACCTGGCATCTCGATGAAAACTCGTCATCACAAGTCTCAATCTAACAAAGGTCAGACAGCCTACTGTTATAAGGAAACAACCTAGAACAAAGCCCAATGTTCTAAACCGAACAATAATCTTATGCCCCTAGATGAGTCCACTCATCGTTGGCACTATCTTAGTCTTCTGACTAACTAGGTCAATCATAGGAAATCACCTAACCACAAGTCAAACAGTCACAATCGGTCCACTCAAATCCCATGAGCTACAATAGTTGAACACTAATCAACTAGAACCAAGCCAAACTTAGCAAAATCACTTGCAATCATCCACGAATTGCTGATTTAATAAAACATGTATCATTACTTCAAGTTATGTACAATTCTATTTATTACAGTCCCATGTAATACAATTACAGTATTCAAAATACAATGAAATGTACAACCGAACATGAAATGATACAACCAAAGTATGATGATTCATTACAACCGAAATATTGTTTACAAATTACATCAATACAGTATTTAAATCATCGTACTAGTCTTCGTTTCTTGAGCATGAAGCTTCTAATAGACACATGCATCGATGCAAGCATACTCCCGTCCAAGTCTCTCTACATGTCCTCCTACGAAGAACTCCGGAGAAATGGCACGTGATAGCTAACCAGCTATGCTCTGCGTCAGTGAATGTCAGTTGACCTCTTCTGCTCACGATCTACCGTCAGCTTTCTTCTTGTAACCAAATCATGCTTTTGAACATGAAGTTTCCCATTTGCCTACCGAACGCATCGATACAAGAATACCGGCAAAACTATGTTCTGTATGAGCTTAATGACCTTACGCTCGAAACCTGTCATGCCTTAGACACTCGAGGCATTCCCTAGTAAAGGTCTATCTGACAATCTCTCCAACTACGACTGGAGAATATTCAGAGTCGTGTCGTCATGGTACGGACTGTACAGATGCAAACATCAAGTGTGTCCCAACCAATCCTCTGCCACTGTCTCTGGCATCCGGTACTCGATCCAAAGCTAGGACCCATATGAGTAGAAGTCTTGAAAACTCGGGCACGATTCCTCGCTTCTGTCTGCACTTGCTGGAATCCCAAAAGTCAAATCTTCAGAATTCCTACCGATGACGATAGTCTTCGGGCAACCTAATCGCCGCAGCATCACCTCTTCCAAGGTTTCATCAATCCTATAAGGATAACCCAAAGTTTTAATACTATATCCCAAGTCTCTTGCATGCATGCGCTCTGATACCAATAAATGTAGCGACCCTACCCGAATCCACTACCTAATCAGAGTTTAAGAGCATAAATAAGCATGCATTAAATAAATCGCTGCGGAAAACTTAAATAAAAGCAGACCGCCAGAATACAATCGGTTAAAAAAATTCGATTATACAACCCAATCGAATAAATATGCCTAAAGGGAAAAACCTACAGGTGATCCTGTTGTCTTCACTGATCATTGGCTACTCCAAGCTCCTGGTACTCAATCCTGCACCTACACCTGCCTCGTCTAATGGGGTGTTCAGATACACAGAAAAGACTGGACGTGAGCTCTAAGCTCAATACGAAAGCATGGGAGAAACATACAAATATGATGCATGCACATGACAGAGTATCCATATATGGGATAACTGTATACAACTGCTCAGTAATGGCGCCTAGGAAATGAGTGGTACAACCCGGGGAGCAAACCTTGTGTACACTGCTCATTCCTATCGGACATAGACTGTGTCTTATAGATGCCAGTGTTGGCTAACCCGTCGGCAGCGGGGCGCTCGACATCAACCGTCCGAACATGGCTGAGCGGCCCTCCATAGCTCATCTCAAAATATGTATAGGCACAATATGATATGCACATGCCGCATAATAATATGACATACAAATGCAACATTTAAACATGAAAAACCCGCTGGCTATCTCAGTCAGTACTTACGTACCTTTCTACAGGCAGTCCTAGTAGTCCCACTCTAATTTCCAAGCCTACATCAGCTCTACAATGCAAATACCCATGCATCATTATTTAAGCTCTAAAAGCCTTAACTAAGCTATTGCATACTCCTAAATAATTTAAGGAGACCATAGCTATACCTGCGTCTGTCGTCAGCCCACTGATGGCGACTATCCCGCAACTAGGGCACACCCCGGCTGCAGCTCCACAGCCTCGAGCACGGCTCCACTACACGAGCACTGCTTTGCTACTATGTCAGACACTGTCTGACTATGCTAGAATATATTTCCTACTCCAACTCTGAAATAAGAATACCCAAAGCCCTAAAATAGAGCCATGTGGGCGAATGAGAGGATTTCGGAATTTGCACCAAATGAGGAGATCGTACCTCTTATTTATAGAACACGTTCAGGCCGTCCGATCATTCCTTTGGAGCATCTGATCTGCTTCGGGCCGTCCGATCATCGCATCGGATCATCCGATCTCCGCCACGTGTCAATCCAAACACATGCAACCATACACCTGTCGAATACACTGTTTGGATCGTCCGAAGTCACCCATATGACATTACCGATGACATAGTATTTCAGGACAGCTGGATGGGATACTGTTCGGATCGTTCGAACGATCTTCGGATCGTCCGAACTCATCGGGCCTCCGATCCTTGGCTCCGTCCATGTTCGGATCCTCCGAACTCAGGTTCGGAGCGTCCGAACCTCCCGAACCATACCCACCATTTTCGAATGTCCTGGATCCATTTTTGAACTCCGTTAACCCATTTGAAATTTTCTTAATCATGTTTTACTTAATCCAAATATGATTACACGATTAATTACTCATTATTCGTTAATTTTGGATATGGGTCACTACAAAGTCGATCCCACAGACACTAATGTTTAAATACTAAGATATAGATTATTCAAATTAATCTAGGCTAATTAAAATAAAGGATTTTTACGAATTATTAAACAAAAGAAAATAAACTAAATTATTCTAAAGCAGAAGTTTAAATTAAATTAAATGAGCAGAAAAACTTTAAGACTGATTCAAATTTTAGGAAAATGACCAGGAACACACAACGGTACCAGACATCGATGATTGACATGTATTGGATTTAATCAAACAAGAATAATTCATATTCATGACGAAATTTCCTACAATAATTATTAATCTATTTCTAGAATTAATAATCTTATTTTTATTTAACAATTCAATTATTTCTAATTGAATTTAATTAAACAAAAACGCATTCACGAGTTATGGAATTTCAGCTTTCACCTAAAATCGCACACTGAAACCGAATAATATTTCTAGTTGGTTTAACCATGTGTTGATTAATATTTTTGAAGCTAATTTCAATCTTTTCTTTTTCAAGTACAGATCGAACAACAGACATGCAATTAATTGGCCAAATTAAAATCAAGAATTATGCACAAACATTAATCAATAAATATTTTATAAATAAAAAATCAATCAATCCATTCCATGAACAAAAATCAATAGTCTGGCCCTATTGTGGCCCCGGTCAAAAGACGACTACTCCATAATATTAAAAAGAGACAAAATTCTCATGTTTGAATTCATAATAAATAAATCAGAAAAATAAGAATAAAGAAAATCTCAGCGATGGTGCCGAATCTTGCTTGTGTTCTTCAATTCTGCTCTCAGCCGTCAGTTCTGAAATCTGGCAAAAGTTTTGCAGTCCAAAAGTCTAAAAGTCAAAAATCCTCTCCAATTAGGGCTTGGCTCTATTTATATGTCTCTCAAAAAGCCCTTTTTTCGTCCAAAATAATGTCAAATATTGCCCAAAATAATCAATGTTCCAAAATTCTCAAATTCTGCGCGAATTAATTTTTCCATATCTGCGTCATACATGGACCTCGGACATGGTCCGTTCCTAGGTCCGTGTATTAAAAACTCCAGCCCAAACATTTTGCTAAGGTGCACGGACCCTCTTCCAGATGCTACATGGGGTCCGTGCATTTTCCTGGAACAAACGTCTCAAAAGTCGATGGTACACGGACCCTTTTTCAGATGGTACCCAGGGTCCGTGCATTATTTTTCTTCAACTCTTTAATGCTTCGAAGGTGCACGGACCCTCTTCCAATGTATGCACAGGGTCCGTGCACTAAATTTCTTCTCAATCTTCTTGACATCTTATGATTTTTCCGTGTCTTCCGGTCAATTTCCAACGTGGCATCGAATTGTTTGACTTTTTCTTCAATATTCAATTCTTCAAAAAATCTTAGTCAAACCTACAAACACAGAAAATATGACGATTTAAGCGCAAAACTCGGAATACAAATGCCAAAAAAGCACGAATACAACAAAATAAAATGTCAAATAAGCTATAAAATTCGTGCTTATCAATATGCAACCAAATTATTCCACAAAATTTTGAGCCAAGTTTACAAAATAAAAAAATACCCTAAAAATAGACAATCACACATCAAACCCAAAACATCTTGATTTGTTGATCGATTTTCTCCACTTGTGCAACTTATAAGATATCATTCCATGCCTGTAAAAATAAGAATAACATGACTTGAATCCAATACAAAAAGAAATTATAGAATCATAAAAACACCTCGCATTGAAAGTACAGAAGAATAAATGAAGGTAATAAAGCCACAACATTCCCAAAAAAACCTCCAAAACCACCCCAAAATAGACTCCAAACAACCCTCCATAACAACCTCCAACACAGCCCACATCGCAGCCCCAAAACACACTTCAAAATAGCACCAAAAATGTCCCAAAAAATCCTCGAAAACAACATTCAAAACCACCCCAAAACACCCCTAAAAGTAGCCTAAAAAAACCCTCATCACAGCCCAAAAACGCATCCAAAACAGTCCCCAAATGGTCCAAAACAATCTCCCAAACAACTACCAAAACCGCCCTAAAATAAACTCCAAAAATCCTGCCAAACAACTTAAAAAACAGCCCACATCTATCCCCAAAACACATTCCAAAAAATCCCAACACACGACCCAGAGCCTCCAATGCAACATCCGAAACTACTACAAAACATCCCCTGAAATATGCTGGAAAACATCCCTCAACACAAACCAAAAAAGCATCCAAAACAGCCCCCAAAATGGTCCAAAACAACCTCCCAGACAACTGCTAAAACCGCCCCAAATTAGGCTCCAAACATCCCACCAAACAACGTAAAAAACAGCCCACATCTATCCCCAAAACACACTCCAAAAAATCCCCAAAACACGACCCAGAAAAGCCTCCAATGCTACATCCAAAACTACCACAAAACACCCCTGAATACGCTAGAAAACAACCCTTATCACATCCCAGAAAAGCATCCAAAACAGCCCTCAAAACGGTTCAAAACAACCTCCTAGACAACCACCAAAACCGCCCCAAAATAGACTCCAAACATCCCGCCAAACAACTTAAAAACCAGCCCACATCTATCCCCAAAACACACTCTAAAAACCCCAAAACATGACCCAGAAAATCCTCCAACACTACATCCAAAACTGCCACAAAACACTCATGAAATATGCTGGAAAACAACCCTCATCACAATCCAAAAAGGCATCCAAAACATCCACCAAAATGGCCCAAAACAAACTCCCAAACAACCTCCAAAACATCCCCAAAATATACTCCAAACACCCTCCCAAAGCAGGCCAAAACAGCCCTCATCACTTCCCAAAATCGCCCCCAAACAACCTCCAAAACCGCCCCCAAGACAGCCTCCAAACAACATAATACACAAGATATATGTTTATATATAACATGAAACGATGAAACCCTTGAATTAGCGAATAAACCTTAGATTTTCAAAGCACTTCATCAATTTCTCCTCGAGAGTACTTTACTTTTGTGAACTGTGAACACAAACAAAAAATCATATGATCTTAAAAACAAAACTTAATGAATTTACAAAATGATAAGTAAATAACTTCTAAATATTTGAGATAATGAAGATGATATTACTATCATTAATCGTAATGCATCCCCCTCGATAGTTGCAACTTATTCAGTAATTTGCCTCATAAATCTCATCACACAATAACCGCATTGGTTCACATCGGGCTTGTAGTAACCTGTACCCTTTTTTACAAGATTAATGGTAAACATGATTAAGGGATTCCAATCTAAATTAACCAAATGATTAATCGGATAAAAAATGTGGAATCAGGGCTTCGGAACCACCGAACATATCGGAACTTCTGAAGTGGGTTCAGAAGCAACGAACCCTAGCAGCTAAAGATCGGAAGCATAGAGTGAGTTCGGACCTTTCGAACGTGAGATCGTAGCTTCCGAATGTTAGACCATGCACACTAGTGATGTGTCGCCAGCGTTTGGATGCACAGACACATGCATGTGATCATAACTTCCAAAGTAGAGATTGGAGCATTAGAATAGTGGCAGTTCAGAACGTGGATTGCATGCAGAGATCGGAGCTTCCGATCGAGAGTTCGAAGATTCCGATCATCGCTTATAAATAAGGCATCCGAGAATCAAATTTTTTGCTCATTCACACTTCTTTCCTCTTTTGTCTTGAGTTATTTGGGGCATTTTCTGCCATATAATCGATGGTCAAACAATAGCGAGGTGCTTCCGGAGGAGCTTGGAGCGATGATCAAGAGTTGGGGCCCTCGACAGCAAAAGACTGACAATGAATGCAAGTATAGTTCGAGATCTCTAATAGTATTAAGGAGTATCTAGTGGTGTAATTAAGGATTTTAGACCAGCTTTAATGATATGATAATTATTGGCTTGCAGGCTTGGACCCTATAATGATATTTTTAGGACTTTCTTAGTGACGTATGTAAGTACTGACTGAGATTTCTAGCGAGTATTTTTGCTTATATATTGCATTTTATGTGACATGATCCATGTTTTACTGCTTTATATATTATGCTGCATGTTCATATTCACGTTGACCCGAATCTCCTTCAAGATAGATGGTTGAGTATGGTCGCTCAGCCCTACGTTCTCGTATATTTTTGGAAACCAGGAGATGTCGTGATCAAGGGCGGAGGCACATATCATGACACACGGGCTTTAGCCCGGGTGGCCCATTTTTTTAAATGTGTTATATGTATATTTTTAAAAATAATTTTGTGTGTTATTTTTGGCCAAATTCTATATTATCCCAGGTAGTCAAATTAAAAAAATTAAATAGCCCACATGTAGCCCAATTAAAAAAATTAAGTAGTCCATATGTCTCAAAATTGGACTTTTCTGTCTTTGTCTTCTTGATTAGATTTAATTCAATTTAACTTTCATCTCTATCAATTTTCGTCTTTTAATAATATTTTCACTTCTATAAAGTAGATTTCTTCTTGCCGTTTTTTAATTTTTTTCTGCTTTGTAATATTGCTTATTTTAAAAGTAACTGCATTACAATGAAAAGATTTTTTTAGAATTTCAATTTTTTATTTCAAAAAAATATTTAATTGTGTGTTCCGTTCAAGTTTCTATTTATAAAATTATATTAGATTATGCATTGCACTGATCGTTTTTTGCTGATATGATGTCATATTGAAAACAAATTTGGATTGTGATATCAGTCAAATGTTTTTAAATCCTACGTACGATTCCATAAAAAAATATTGAAGATATTATTAATAAAAAAATTTTTAATACTAAAATGAACAAGTATCTTATTCATGGTTTTAATTCTTATGCATTATTTTGGTTTCTCGTTAAAAATTTTAGCCCGGGTGGATTTCGGATCCTGGCTCCGCCATAGGCCGTGATTATGGTTGCTAGCTGTAGTAACCCGGTTTTATTTTACAAGATTAAGTTGCTAATCATGTTTAGATTTAATAAAACATGATTAAAAGATTTTAATATGATCTAACGGACCAAGGAATTGGGTCCAGAATGCTCGAAAAATTCTAAATGGACTTATTTGTGCTCTGGCAGTTCGGAGGGTTCAAAATAGATCGGAACCAGCGAAGCCAGTTTGGAAGCAATTGGAACGATCGGAACATCTGATCAGGCGATCGGAGCTTCCGATCTGTATCATATGAGATGTGGCATTAGAGCTTGTGCACATAGCTGCATGCAGGAGATCGGAACCTCCGTGGTGCATATCGGAGCTTCCAATAATAGCCAATGGACGTTGCATGAATGAATCGATCAGAGCTTCCGATCGTCATCTATAAATAGGGGTCCAAATTCATCATTTTGAAATTCCAAAAATCCTCTCATCTCCCGTAATGGCTCTATTTTAAGGGTTTCGGGACTCTTTCTTTAAATGTTGAAGTAGGAAGTAGTACATTTTTAGCGGCGGAGCTTTGTCAAAGTTTCCAGGGGTCGTAGCTAGGCTAGGCTATGCTCAGGCTCTGGGGCATGCGACATCAACGGGATGATGACAGACGAAAGTATGGCTTTGGTTCCCTATAGTAAATAGGGAGTAGGCTATAGTTTATTTAAGACTTTTAGAGCATGATAGGTGATGTTTGGCATGCTAGATAATACATGGTATTTATGTATTGTAGTGCTGCATGGTAGGCTTGGAACCTAGAGAGGAGCTTCTAGGATCTGCCTTAGTAAGGTAGGGAAGTATTATTCGAGATATCCAGATTGAGTATGCATGTATTATATGTTTGCATGTATTATTTGATTGCATGATTTATATGACACAACATGTCATGAATATGTTAAAGACATGACATATTGAGCTATATCCTTATGATATCCTGTAGTAGGGTATCTACCCTATCCTGTCAGTAGATGGTTGGACACATAAATTCGTGGCAGGTCACCAATATTAGTTGGACACATGATCTCGTGTCAGTTCACTTATATTTGGTTGGACACGTAGACTTGTTTTAGGTCACCATCAGGGTATGTAGGTCACTTCCTGTAGCGACGGCTCAGGATGCTACATACCCAAGGCCCAAGTCTGTTCTTGATCAGATATTCTTGACCTCATGTTTTGGTACCCATACACTTGAATACATGCACATATAATATTGTATACTCATAATCTCGTACTGGTCATGTTAGACTCACTTTCGGTTATTTTCTATTGTCTGGATACCCCATTCAATGGGACATATGTAGGTAGTTCTCTTGAGGATAGGAAGGTTAGATTGTGACCAAGGCTGAATGAAAGGGTTGAACACTAGGCTTTAATTTCTGGTATATAGCTTATTTAAAGTTCCGCATTTACTCTGATTAAGATTATTTAATGTTTAATTGCATGCTTAAGTTTCTGATTAGTAGGTGATAACGGTACAGGTCACTACATTTATGGTGTCAGAGCATGAAATAAGATCTTTGTGACATAGTATTGATTTTGGGTTATCCTTTGTAGGATTCCGAGTTTGATTCAATGACGAGCAGTATCAAGAATTGGAATAGAAAGATGTTTAGTCTTTTCCAAGATCGTCATTGCCAAGGTTGGCATCAGAGGTTCGTATTATGTGGATCCCAGCAGGATGGAGCTGGAAGAGAAGATCCAATTTTCAATGACAGATGCTTCTCAGGGTTGAATGGAATGTGTGACATGTAGTCATCCATTCAGCTTCGACCAAGGAAGCCACCCACCCCTGAAGACTCTCCATTAGTAGTTGGAGAGATTGTCAGAAAAATCTTGTCTCATCTACCAGATAAGGAACCCAACAATATTGGAAGGATCCTGTATATTAGTGAGATTAAATCTTTTAGATATTGCGAGGAAGAAGGTCTGCTGACATGCCTGCTTTGATGCTTTAGTGTATGGCGGACGGGAAACCTCATGTTCAAGATCAGTATACGGAATGAGAGAATTCCGCAAGAATTTAAATATTGTATTAAGTTTTGTGTTAAACAGTATTTCGGTTGTCATCAGTTGAATCAGATGTATTAAACATTTCAGTTAATTGATGTACTTATTTAATTGATGTATTGTACATCTTTCAATGTAATATTTTGATTAAGTTATGTATTACATGTGATTGTAATAAAAATTGTATTAGAACCTGGATTAATGGTTCAAGTATTGTAATATTTGATATTTTCTTGGTTTTATTGAATAAAGGATTGATCATTTGTTTAAATGTGTACCTGGGATTATATTATGCATGTTTCAGATAAATAGTTCTAGATGTTTTACCTAGAATATTTTAGTAAGTTAAGTGTTTTCCAGGAATGATGTGTATCATCAGGGGCATAATGAGAAATTATACAAAGTACTGTGGACTCTGTGAATAGTTGATTAGACTGAGGAGGAAGCGAAACCCTAAGTTTGTATTAATCTAGAAGTCTCTCATGTTTTCAGATGGTTATTCAGGAGGAGGCTACCTTATTCTAGTATTTTGAAATATTCATAGTGAAAGTATAATGATATTGGAAGTATCTCGTGAAGATTTAAGAGATTTGATATTTAAGGAAATTTGTTTTAGTCTGATTTTTTCAAAGATACATAGCGAGAATTTCTGTTGTTAGAACAGTCTTGGAAGGAATTTTCCTTGACAGGTAATCATTTTGAGCAGATAAGTTTTTGGTTTTTGATTTGGGATTTCGGGATTTAATCCAAGAGTTTAGTTGAATTGGTATTCAACAGGATTGAATTGTCAGATGCTTGCAGACTCGGGATTTGAGTTGTGCTTCTGTAAAATTATGAAAGTTTTCTTTGACCAATGATTTTGGTCCAGATAAGAATGTTGCTCAGTAATGATGGAAATCATTAAAGAATTAGGAATGAGTTATGCCAGGATGCTGATGACTGTCGGGTTTCGATATTGTATAGTAAGTGCGACCTTATGTCGGTGTACTCTAGAAGGATTCTTCTGTTCCAGTTCGGAATTTTAGGAAGACTTACCTCAGTCTCGATGTATGCACAGTCATAGAAATGGGTACAACTATCAGGAAAATATTCAAGATTTATTTGAGTCTTCTAGAAATTATTCTTCATGTTGGATTAGTGTCAAGGTTTGTGATGAGTTATCATATGATTTCGTCAGAGTTACATATTTTGATTTCCGTGGATAGAATAATTTTGGAAGGATTCCTTGACAAGTGTATATTCTGGACGGATAGTTTTTGCATATAGTACTGGGGGAGAACCCGGATAATTAACCAGTATTATCTTATTCTATCAGAAATGTAAGTAATGATCAGGGATATTATCATCATGATAAATTGAGATTCTAAGTGATGGATTTACTTAGATAAGTTTTCCCTGTAAGAACTGGAATATGATTTTTGGATTGTCAAGTAAAAGAAAATTTTTCATCAGGACACCGAGATGACTTATACTGGGAGACGTGAACTATGATCAGGACTAGAATTAGTGGAGTATATTTCCAATGTTACTCTGGAAGTCTTTTTTTACTTCAGAGGGTGATGGAAAATTTACCCATTCTAGAGATCATCGCAACAGTTACATTAAAGTATAACATAGTGTCAGTATGATAACTTTGCGAAAGATACTTTATCTTATTGGTGGATAGAACTGTGATGGGATAAGTGTTTCCTGACTAGGAACATTTTGCATCAAAAGAGTTTGGGATCTACAAGATGATTGATCTAGTTAGTGTCTGATAGATGTCAAGAGCCTGCTAAGTTATAGCATGAATTCGACAGTATGAGAATTCACTTGGATAGTGAAAGTTGAGCACTTAGGTGTTCATGTTTGCTTTGAAATAGTTAATTAAACTGGTGCAATATTAGTACCCAGTTACTATTTGTAACTATCGTCTAATGCAGTCAGATATAGACGTAGTTGTTTTCAAGAGGAATATCAGATATTATGGAACAAGTATGTGTTTCGAGATAGTGATTAAGATGTAATAGAGTTGTCAGGATGGTTTATTCTGATAATTACATCTACACGATTAGACTGGTGTCATCAAGTATTTAAGTTCTAGTATCGTGAATAAGAGATATCTCTAGTTTTGAGATATGATGATACAAGTGACAGTTTAATGTTTAAGAGACTTGACTCTGATTTGAGTATTAAATTTAAAAGAATTCCAGTGATTTTGACCAGTGTTTGGATCAATGGGATGTCACTGCGAGAAAATGATTAAGTTTCTTATGCTTGTTGTGAACAGTGATGATCTAGAATCATTGATATCAGTTGAGATATCTGATGACCATATGACTGATCATGGAATCTAGTAGGATTGCATCAAGTGTTTTAGACTTAGGAAAAGAAAACAGCCGAGATATATATTTATATCTGGTCTGGCAGGATCGCTAATTCTCCTGGGTGTCTATTGGATGCATTAGATCGTCAAATGATTGGATATAGATTTGATAAAAGCAGAGTTATGAATTTTTTTATTATCAAATGACGTTGCTTGTGAATTATGATATCCGAAAAATAGTTAGTCAAGATTCAGTGAGAATCTGAGGAGTTCAGGAAATTGAGAAGTTTGGACAACATCGTTGTGACAAGTATTATGACACGGTACAAGTCCTTAGTGTGAGGATTTGAGTACTAGATTTTGATAAAAAGGAATGGAGCATTTAAGTACTAGAATGTTTCTTGATGTTGAGTGAGCCAACAGATTTAGATTGAACATCGACAATCCATAGATTTGTATCATAAATATCAATTCCTGAGTGGAAATAGAAATTCTCACAATGAATTTGTGAACCAATTGCCGATATTGTCGAGGAATTATGGTACAGTTAGGATTGTGATGTACTGACTCACCAAGACAACATAATACTTTTGTGTAATCGAGATGTCACTTTTGACAGTAGTGATTGATTACACATTCGAGAGATCGTGAATCTGGCTTATCTATAAGCATTTCCAAAAGTGGAAATTTTAGAATTTGTTTCTAGATTTTGGGAAAGTTTATCAGCATGTCGTTGGGATTATTCTCAGTAAAAGTACAGCCGATCATCTGGAGATTGATGATCAGTTAGAATAGAGTATCTGTATTTCAAGATTATATTACGAGCTTGCAATATGGACTTTGGCCAGCTTAGAAAGATTAGGTTCTGATAATTGAAGTTGGGTGCAATACCAGTTATTACAGCAGTAATGGTATGACACCATTTGAAAAGTTATCACAATATTAATGATGAGGCACCATTTGAGAAGTTGTATGAACAAGGATGTTATACTCCAATGTTCTGAGAAAAAGCTTTGAGATGTAAAAGATTGAAGAACCAAGAGTTAATTCTCGGAGCATTGTTAGAGCTATTTAACCAGGAAAGATATCTCTAGGGTTTATTGGTCTAATTGGGTTATTTGACAATAACATGATATATAGTTCAAGCAAGTATTCCTATTTTATGGGATAGTATCCACAATGTGTTTTATGTATCACTGTTAAGATAACTCGTGATAGATAAGTTTTACATCATAAGATTATCCAAGGTACTGTGGATACCGATTTGACTTATGTGGATAGACTTTTGCGTATCACAGGTCATAAGGGTAAGATAGATATTACGCGACAAGATCATTTCACTTGTTCTAGTTCAGTAACAGAGCCGAGGCACTGAAAAAGCCACTTGGGAACTTGAGATCCGTATGCGTACAGACTATCCAGAGTTGCTTTGGATAATGTTATATTTCAATTGTAATATTGTAAAAGGTTTAGTTTGAATAAAAGATGTTTATTCAGTATTAAATGTATCCAGTACTTAAGATTGTACGAGGACGAAATATATTAAGTAGGGGGAGAATGTAGTAATCCGGTTCTATTTTACAAGATTAAGTTGCTAATCATGTTTAGATTTAATAAAACATGATTAAGGGATTTTAATATGATCTAACGAACCAAGGAATTGGGTCCAGAATGCCCAAAAAATGCTAAATGGACTTATTTGGTCTCGGACAGTTCGGAGGGTCTGAACCAGATCGGAACCAGCGAAGCCAGTTTGAAAGCAATGGGAGCGATCGGAACATCCGACTAGGAGATCAGAGCTTCCGATCTGCATCATTTGAGACGTGGCATTAGAGCTTGTACACGTAGCTGCATGCAGGAGATCGGAACCTCCGAAGTGCATATTGGTGTTTTCGATCTTAGCCAATGGACACATTGCATGCATGCATCGATCGGAGCTTCTGATCAGGCGATCGGAGCTTCCGATCGTCGTCTATAAATAGGGGTCCAAATTCCTCATTTTGAAATGCCAAAAATCCTCTCCTCTCCCGTAATGGCTCTATTTTAAGGGCTTCTGAACTCTTTATTTAGGAGTTGGAGTAGGAAGTAGTATATTTTTATAGTACGGACAATGTCCGTAGTAGCGGCCAAGTGGCGAAGCTTTGGTAAGGTTTCCAGGGGTCGTAGCTAGGCTATGCCCAGGCTCTGGGACATGCGACATCAGCGGGCTGATGACGGAGGAAGGTATGTCTTTGGTTACCTATAGTAAATAGGGAGTAGTATATAGTTTATTTAAGGCTTTTAGAGCATGATAGGTGATGTTTGGCATGCTAGATAATACATGATATTTATGTATTGTAGTGCTGCATGGTAGTCTTGGAACCTAGAGAGGAGCTTCTAGAATCTGCCTTAGTAAGGTACGGAAGTATTATTCAAGATATCCAGATTGAGTATGCATGTATTATGTGTTTGCATGTATTATTTGATTGCATGATTTATATGACACAACATGTCATGAATATGTTGCATACATGAGCATCTTGAGTTATATCCTTATGCTATCCTGTAGTAGGGTATCTACCCTATCCTGTCAGTAGATGGTTGGACACATAGATTCATGTTAGGTCACCAATATTAGTTGGACATATGAGCTCGTGTCAGGTCACTGATATTTGGTTGGACACGTAGACTTTTGTTAGGTCTCCATCAGGATATGTAGGTCACCTCCTGTAGCGACGGCTCAGCATGCTACATACCTAGAGCCCAATTTTGTTCTTGATCATATATTCTTGACCTTTTGTGTAATGCCCCGAAAAATACCCAATTAAATAATTTATGAGAATTGGAATTAAATTTTTAAGTTTCATAAACTAAAGGACTGAAATTTAAGTTTGGAGATAATCATGGACTAGATTGCAATTTTGGGAAAGATCGGGGACTAAACTGTAAATATGGGTTGACCTATTAATTGCATCAATTATTAAGATTATATGCATGTGATATGCATTCACCCATTTTCATAAGAAGCACCATGAGGGGGAGAGAAAGCCATAGCCATGGCTTTTCAAGCTTTCCAAGCCCGATCCAAGGAAATCCAACGTGTAGAATTTTGATTTGAGCACGGTTTTGCGATCCTCGCAACAAGAGCTACGTTTCTACGTAAGTATGATTAAATTCTACCAAGTTATAATTTTGATATGTTGTTGGATTCGGGTTTTTATGGTATAAATATGTTATTGAGATAATGGAGATGGTATATCTAAGACGGTTTGAGAAAATACCATCGTTTGAACATGTTTTTGATTTTTGAAGAATTTTTGGAATTTCTGGAAATTTTGGATCATGGATTTCTAAATTTAAGGATGATTTTGATGATGATATTATGATGGAATTGTGATAATATTGATGTTGAGAATTTTGGAAATACTCGATTTTTAGACGTTATGTCGTCGGGTTGAATTTTGAATAAATTGTTAATGGATTATTTTAGCAAGGATGGCAAGGAACGATATTGAGAAATAATGTTGTCCATTTCAGATTTTGAATTGGAATTTATTGAATTGGAATCGCAAGAAATCGATTTGTTTAGAGTTAGATCAAGATTGAGATTGATTATTGTTCGAAATGCGATTTTTGGATCGAACAAGAAATTGATATGAATTTCATATGATTGTAGCTTTCAAGACTTGAGCATTTCCGGACTTGAAATTGAGGTATGGATAGACAATGAAAAGCTTGGGATTGAATCCTCGAGAAGATTTTGAGAT
Organism: Henckelia pumila; assembly: GCF_033568475.1. Lineage (NCBI taxonomy): Eukaryota > Viridiplantae > Streptophyta > Magnoliopsida > Lamiales > Gesneriaceae > Henckelia > Henckelia pumila. Next base: position 195,304,963 of record NC_133121.1, read on the forward strand.
TCTCGAGCCCAATAAAATCACACACTTATTTGCTATATTATTTGAATTATATGAAATGACTGAATAGCATGAAATTTTGAATTTCATTTTATTCGATGATTATCGATATATGATTCATGCTAATGATTTGATATATGAAATGAGATGCTTAGATTGAGCAGAGATTTTGATATATTGAATTGCATCATCTCATTCATATTGAACCAGACTTTGTTCAGATTTGATAGCAGACTTTCCTAGATTGCAGCGGACGTTTGGGTCTATATTTGAGTGGCATGGAATGTAGAGCAACTTCCATGACCAGAATACTCTATATAGGAGTGCCGAAGTCCGGGGTTGAGAAGCTCAACGCCCACCCCGATTGAGAGAGTAGGTGGTTACGTTGTGTTTTTTTTTTCCTTGGGATCCCTAAGATCAAGATTCAGACTGAATCAGAGAATTGATAACCCCAGATTCTTGAGCATGAATTTCTTCCATGCATTATCCATTTGAGATTACTTATGGATTTATATTGATATCATTGAAATGATTAAATGCTCATTTGTTTCTGTCATTCATACTGAGTTTTTATACTCACCGGTTTTCCGGCTATTGCTTTGTCTTGTGTGTGTGCATTGCAACAGGTGGTTCGGGGTCAATCTTTAGATAACCTTAAAGATTTGAAATGAGAGTAGAAGTGGAGCACGGGTCTAGCAGACGAATAATTTTAAATACATGTTGAAAACATGTTGAATTTTTTAGTGTTCAAACTTGTTTCATTTTACACTCGTTTGAATGATTTTCAAACATCTCTTTATTGTATATTGTAATCAAGACTTTGAGAGGTCACCATTCCGGGTTTTTGGAGCAAGAAAAGAAGAAACAAATTGAGATTTTCGAAGCCCCAGCGCTCCCGCGCATCCTGTGCGCAATTTTGCGCAACAGAGGCGCGCCCGCGCCTCCTACTCTTAAAAAAAAAAAAATTCTTTCCGCGACGCGTTTTTGCCTCGCCAAATGTCATATTGATTATTTTTTTAATATTTGCACCCGAGGTCTCCACATTGTGTCTTAGTACCTGTACACTTGCATACATGCACATATAATATTGTATACTCATGCTCTTGTACTGAGCATGTTAGGCTGACTTCCGGTTATTTTTTGTTGTCTGGATACCCCATTCAATGAGCAGATGCAGGTAGTTCTCCTGAGGATAAGAAGGTTAGGTGGTGACCAAGGCTGGATAGCTGGGTTGACCAAGAGGCTTTAATTTATGGTATATAGCTTATTTAAAGTTTTGCATTTACTCTGATTAAGATTATTTAATGTTTAATTTCATGTTTAAGTTTCTGGTCAGTAGATGTTCACGGTGCGGGTCACTACACTAACACTACGATGATCTTTGTCGAGTGTGTGGATGTTCCCAGCGGAGTTGATCTTATATGGTACTATACAATCATTGGCACCTAAACTAAGCAAGATATTACAGTTGACCAGTACCCGTCATTTTCATACATCATAGTAGGTTTGTGTACTCGTACTTACGTTCTGAGCGTAGTTCGGTAATGTCCTTGTATTTTTGTTTCTTGGACATCCCATTCGTCTAGACAGGGCTCAGGTTGGGCGAGACTAGTGGTTCGAGATAGTGTTGAGTTTGGACCAATGGCCACCGTGTTGTGTTTCTTCTTCAAGGTTGTTTCATTAGGTTTTGATACTATTTTTGATTTGGTTGTATAACGCTATTGCTACTTTGGTTTTTTTGTCACCGGTTGTATACTGCCGGTTTGGGTTGTTAACTCGTTTTATTTCCGTTGTTTGATTATGGTTTTAAGATTATCTTTAATTGCATGATTAATAAGTGAATTAGTAGGTGATCCATCCAGGTTGAGTCCCTACATTTATGGTATTAGAGCATGCTTGATATTTGGGACTTAGTGAGGCACTTTTGGGTTTTGATGTGCGCTACTTCTTCCAGATGGTTGGTAGAGACGATGAGAGTCACGGTAGTGTAGGTCGTTGGGGAGAAGATGATGATGCACCTAGACGTCACCATGGTCACCCCCATCACTGCGAGGATATATGTCGTTTTGAGATTCACAGGTTTCTTATGATGGAGCCGAAGACTTTTGGCCGGATGAGAGACTCCGAATGTAACGACCCAAAACTCTGAGACGTTACATTCTTAAAATTTTGGGGAGATTTTGCGGAAATATAAAAACATTAAATTCTTAGCTGTGCCAAAAGTTTTAAAAAGGTGTAATGCCCCGAATTTATCTTTATTGACTTTATTTGAGATAATCAGATATTACAGAGTTCAAGAGCCGACTTGATTTTGATCAGGGTCCTTTTTGCAAAATTTTGGATTTTTCAGGGACTGTAATGAAATTTTGGACTTAAATAGATATTTAAGCTTGCTTTTAATCTTCTTCCTCCCCCCATCCTTCTCCTCCACGCCTCTCCCCCCATTGATGAACCAAAGCGAGAGCTTCAAGCTTTCTGATTTTCATCCCGAGCTCGATCCGTCTATAAGAATTTATTTCTGAAGGCAGATTAGCGATCACGGCAGCGAGAGCTTCGTTCTATCGTAAGTTTTTCTCCGATCAGATACATTCTATTTTTCGGATGTTGTTAGAATCTATTCAATTTTGAGTATGTTGTTCTTGGCAGAGTTCTGATCGTTTATTGTCTGTCAGTTTTGAAATAGAGCGTCATTCGGAATTGTTATGATTTTTGGAGGGATTTTCGAAAAAATGAGTTTTGTGATTTGTTGGAATCAGATTGTTATGGTTGAATGTTGGTTGATTTGAGTTTATTGGATTGATATTATGTTGTCTGCAATTTTGGTTTGATTAGAATATAGCCGTTATGCCGCCGGTTTGAGTTGAGGGCTATAGTTGGGTTGAGCTGATTGAGCCATTTTCAGTCATGGTTGAATGTCGATAGTGATCTCGGTCCTTTATTACTTCTTTTTCAGATTCGTTTGAAGGCCGTTGAGTTGCGAGGTTGCAGGAGTTGTATCGTTTTAGAGATTGTAGCCGGTATAGTATCGATTCTCTTATTATCGACTAGGAAGTTTGATTGAATCTTGAATGAGTTTATTATTGTTGTTTCCAGGTTGGAGCATCGATGTTTGAAAGAGGTATAAGACGACTTAGACTGGAATGGAACGAGTGACTCGAATTCAACTTGATTCGAGTGTTTCGGAAAAATCACATACTCGCATGTTAATTGATTTACTTGAATTTATTGAATGAGTTATGATTTGCATTGCATTCATATTGAGCCAATGGATTTTATTTCATTTTGAGTTAGACGTTCTGAGAACTATTGTGACGCCCGGGGCTGATGAGGCATGGAGTGATCGCCGGTGCCAAGAGGTTGCACGGACAATGAGCGGCTCCTGGTAGGCTTCTAGGCGGAGGGAGACATGAATGAACCGATCTCGTGCCGGAATGAGAGAGGATTCTGAGACTGTGTAGGTATGGGACTACATAGTTGAGGAGGGCTTAAAAGATTTCATATGTACTGCTCATATCAAGAAGGTGCATCTTCTTTTCGGGAGCTCATCACATAAGAACTCCAAAGTTAAGCGTGCTTGACTTGGGGAAATTATAGGATGGGTGACCCCCTGGGAAGTTTCTCAGGGTGCGTGTGAGTGAGGACATAAGCACGCTGGAAAGACCCGTCTTGATACAGTGGGGCGTTACAACTATAGTATGGGGCATTGGCAGGCGATTTACTGCAATGACCAACTTAACTCTATATAATTGCTTCAGAGTCTAGAGGATTGAAATATGCACTATCCACCTCGAGGGGAGAGTCGGTGTGATTTGTGTGATATTTCATCCTCGGGATCCCAATAGAGGAAAAGAGTAGAGAACCTTTACCTTGTGATTATCCAGACTTGATAATCCCATATTTTAAAGACATGCATTGCATTTTATGCATTTGAATTGAGTTTAGACAGGCTTTTGGAATTGCTTGTCTTGTATATATATATATATATCATGTTTTGATATATTAATTGATATGCATGTTTTGTCTCTTTTACTGGGAATTGTATTCTCACCGGATTTATTCGGCTGTTGTCTTATCTTTGTATGTGTGCTTGGAAACAGGTGGGGCAGGACCGAGTCAGAGATCGCATGGCTAGGTGGTCGAGTTGATAGAGTGAGGCCTTGGTGTTTTAGATATCGACTATGTAATCGAACTTAGATTGGATTCGTACTCGTTATGCTTTGTATTGAATAAGCTAGACTGAAGCATGTTCTACTAGTTTGAGATTGTATAACCCTAGAACTATCTTGTATTGAAGCTTGTATGATGTTTGGATGAATTATGTATTGGTTTATGCATGATTTAGATTGAGTTTGGACAAGTTTTCTGATGTATTTTAAGTTCAGAACTATCACCAATCGATCTGTAAGATGTGACCGATCGAGCGAGTGAGTTTTAGCCAAGTTTCTGTTTTTCTGAAAACTTGCCCGATCGATCGGTAAGATCTTACCGATCGAGCGGTACACTATTCACAAAAAAAAAATTATTGATTTATCTCTTGGATCTTTTTATGATTATCGATAGGATTAATTTTTGATTAAATGATTAGAATCGAGGTCTCACAAAAGGTATATTCAATACAAGCATACAATCCAAAAGAAACATTCGAGAACGAAAATGGTTTTCCTCCAATATAACATAAAACTTGCACAGTTAAAACATTTCTCTCTCAACACATCGCACTCATGCATCGCTCGCTGGCCCGACTGTCTGCTCCTCCTCGTGTCCGACTTCAAACTCATCGATATATGCATCTAGAGCATCATTACCTGCACCATTCATGTATAGTGAGTCTAAAGACTCAATAAGTGAAAACATACATATCATTAACATAATTAAAATCAAAATACTTTAAACTTGAATAACTTGAACTTAAACATAATGTAATAACACATAACATTACTTCTTTGATTTTTGACAAAATATATGTGATAAATGCATTTTATGCACTTAATTTATATATGATTTGACTTGGCTTTTGTTATGTATGGAGTGAATTTTATGCATGTTAGTTGTTTTTGTGAGATGCAAGGAATGACGCAAAAGTAGAGAGAAGAAGCGGAAAGCCGAATTACGGACATCAAAATTCAGAAAATTACTGGGAATTTTTAAGAGATCAAATCCAATCTTTATCATTCAGAATAAAGTTGAGGATGTTTTAAAGCTACTGTCAAAGTTTTAGCTCAATCCGATGCTTAGATTGTGAGATATGAATATTTGAAAACTGTCGCGTAGCTGGAAAATTGAATGGCGCATATGCGGGAAAATGTGGTGCATATGCAGAGAAAGGCAGGGATTTAAGAAAGAAAAATGGCGCATATGCGGTAAAACTTCATGCATATGCGGTAATTGGCAGGGAATTGAAGAAACGAAGAACGCATATGCGGCAAAAGTTCATGCATCTGCGCAAAAGATCAGAAATCTGAGAAGGGAAGAAGAACGCAAATGCGGCCTAATCTAATGCATATGCGTGAAAGTCCAGCAATTGAGAAACAACGAAAAGTGCATCTGCGCATGATTTAACGCTTCTGCGGGTAGAGGAATTTCGAAAATATTACAGAGTTTGAAAAATTTTGGAGACGTGATCTTGGGCTTGATTGTGGGTTTCTAAACACATATAAAATGGATTCACACGCACAAATCTAGGGGGCGGCCGGATAACAACACAAGAGAAACGCAGCAACACTTCAGAATCTGAAGCTGCAGCACGTGAAGAAGATTGAGAGAAGAAAGGTTGTACACGTGAAGGAGAAGAAATCTGGAAAAACATCGAAGACGAAGGACGCAGACACTACTTCGGCTTTGTTTTCTTAATCTTTTCTTCTTTAATTCTAAACTTGATGTCTAGTTTCATGAACATGATTTATTTTTGCTTATTTTTCACCATGAACTAAATTTATTAGTTTAGAGGTAGACAAATCTTGACTGAAAACCATGATTGAGATATTTTGATTTATACAATTGAAGTATTCACACAATTTATTTGTGTTTTCCTGATTTTAATGCTTTCAATTTACTGGTCATAGATTGAATGATATTTTATTTAGAATCTATCACTCGAGAGAGGAGATTTTTAATACGACATAGAAAAATACATCTTTGGTGTTTATATTGTTCGAGAGGCATATAACTCCATAGAAGTCATTGAAAAATTCTAGAGCTATTTACCGGATTTAATAAGTGAACTTAGATAGAGATATTGAGTTGGCTATTGAATACGAATTTCTGCTTGACACTCGAGAGAGGTAGTAGAAAATAATAGGGATTCTTGGCTAATAAATTAGAAGAATTTATAATTAAACAATCATTAGAAATAAATTATGGTGGAAAGTCAAGTGAACTCGAACCTCTGGCATTAATCGCTTATTGAATTTTCATCTCGTGAATTCGTGGTTATTCAAATTTATTTCTTACAAATTTTAGTTTTATTAAAAATCAAACCATTTTCGTAGCTCTACATAGAATTAGGATTTTATTAGTTGCAAATATTCGATATAATATCATTTATTCATTCTCCGTGGGATCGACTTGGACTTAATTCCTATATTATAACTTGATATCGTGCGCTTGCGAGCGAAAACACGCAACAAGTTTTTGGCGCTGTTGCCGGGGAGTGAATTTTATTTGATTTATATTAAATTATGCTAATTAGTCTTAATTTTGATTTAGAGCATTTTATTTTATTTTGTTAATTCTAATTTTAAATATTTCTCTTGTTTATACAGTTTATGCAAAAAAGTCAAAGTTACGACTCACTGCTCTTTGATCCGGAAATCGAGAAAACTGCTAAAGCTTTGAGAAAAGCTAGAAAAGAAGAGTTGCAACAAATGGCTGAAGAAAGGGAAAAAGCTGCCAATAATGCTCCGGTACCGATCAGATATCACTTTCGACCGGTGATCAATACTCATTATTCTGGGATAGCTCGGCAGAATATCACAACAAATAATTTTGAGTTGAAGCCATCTTTGATTAATATGGTGCAATAGAATCAGTTCAGGGGTGCAGCTATTGAAGATCCAAATCTGCATCTGCGTACTTTTCTGGAGATTGCTGACACAGTCAAGATTCATGGTGTTACTGAGGACACCATCAGACTACGATTGTTTTCGTTCTCTCTTAGGGACAATGCTCGTAGTTGGTTGCAGTCACTACCTCTTGGGAGCATCACTACATGGGAAGACATGGCATCTAAATTTCTGGCTAAGTATTTTTCTCCTGCCAAGTCTGCCCAGCTGAAAATTGAGATCACTACTTTCAAACAGAAAGATTTTGAGCAGCTTTATGAAGCTTGGGAGCGGTACAAGGAGTTGGAAGTGTCCAAACCATAATTTTCCTGATTGGGAAAATATTGAGTTATTCTACAATGGTTTGAATGGCCTAACGGGGATTTCTATGGATTTTGCTGGTGGTGGTTCAATACTCTCTAAATTTCCTGCGGATGCATATGAGATTCTTGAACATATGACTATTAACAGTTATCAGTGGCCGAGTGAGAGATCTGCGATAAGGAAGCCTGCTGGAATTCATGAGGTTGACGCATTCACTGCTTTAACTGCTCAGATGGCTACTATTTCTACACAGTTGGCTGCACTGACCAAAGGCAATCAAGTTTATATTAAGACAGCATTGCTGGCGACTGCCGTAAATTCTGCTGATGGATTTGAGAGTGTGGAGCAAGCTCAATATGTGAACAAGAGAAATTACAACAACTATCGAGGTAATCCTGTACCCAATCAATATCATCCTAGTTTGCGTAATCATGAGAATTTTTCATATGCAAATAATAATAATAATAATAATGTGTTGAATCCTCCTCCGGGATAAAATACAAATAAGGGTGAGGGTAAGCCTCCTTTGGAGGATGTTGTTAATGCTTTTTTGCAGGAATCGAGCAAGAGGATGGCGAGGACTGAGACTCACCTTGACAGCTTAGAGACGCATGTGGCCAACATGGGTGCTGTATTGCAATCCATGGAGACTAGCATTGGGCAGTTGGCAAACGCACTGAAAGATAATAACAGAGGCCAATTTCCAAGTAATACTGAGGTGAATCCCAAGGAGCAGTGTAATTCTATCACGTTGAGGAGTGGGAAGCAGGTGGATAATAAAGAGGGAAAATCTGAGCAGAAACCGATGTACAAACCTACTCTTCCATACCCCCAAAGGTTCAAGAAGAAGGCAGTGGACAAGCAGTTCTCAAAATTCTTGGAGATTTTTAAGAAGATACATATCAACATCCCTTTTGCTGATGCTTTGGCACAAATTTCGACTTATGCGAAGTTTATTAAAGAGGTGATGTCCAAGAAAAGGAGGCTGCAAGAGAATGAGGTGGTGAGCTTAACTGAAGAATGTAGTGCTGTGCTCAAAAAGAAGATGCCACAAAAGCTGAAGGATCCAGGAAGTTTTACTATTCCTTGCACTATTGGTTCTTCTTATTTTAATAATGCACTTTGCGATCTAGGAGATAGCATTAATCTGATGCCTTTGTCTGTTTTCAGGAGCCTAGGACTTGGCGAGGTGAAGCCCACAATGATCGCATTGCAGCTAGCTGATAAATCTATCACATATCCTCTTGGAATCATTGAAGATGTTTTGGTAAAAATAAATAAATTTATTTTTTCGGCGGATTTTGTTGTGCTAGATATGGAGGAGGATGCAAATATGCCACTGATATTGGGGAGACCTTTCTTGGCCACTGTTGATGCCAAGTCACAAGGAGTTGTGAGCCCACGGCTAGCTGTATCCCTGAACTATTGAGGGTCACACAGTGTAATGGATTTTTAATCCCCGTTGAGATAGTTAAATTTAAAGAGTTAAATTTAATGAACAAAGAAGTTGGACTTCTTAATTATGAGTAGAGGAGTAAGATTTCCTAAAATGACATAGGGATGGGCATTTTTGGAAATTACTGAATTCGGATTCAGAAAAATTTATCTTGACTTTAAAAGGTGCAGAAATGGTTTCTGTGCACATTGGTGAAATCGGTTTATCAATCGGAGTCATGATGAATTTTATATTAATTTCTGAACATGCGGGCTTTGCTTGTTGGGCTTGAACTTATGACTAATGGGCCCTAAGCTGTTAGTGGCCTACATTATAAATATGTTATTGCAGTACAGAAATTACACACAACAGGCATAATTTTCAAAATTAACTAGGGTTTTGAAACCTAGTGGCCGCCGCCCCCCTCTCCCCTCTCCGCTCGAAAAACCCAGCCTGTGAATTTTGAATTTGCAGTCTGGTTTAACGGATCAAATTCGTTAATCTCTTCGTAGAAACTTCTGATAGATTTTCTAGTGCAATCTATCAGAGGGATTAAATATCCGTTCGTGGACCTGATTGAAGAACAGTTCGTCCATCAGTTCCAGGGATATACAACAAGAGCAGAGAAATCTGTTGGTGTCCAAAATCTCGATTCGAGATTAAAGGTAAAAATTTTATAATCGTTATTTAATTTTTACACACACAATTTAATCGTAAGGTTGATACCCATTATGGAATCGTTCCATATAAAAATTTTTAAACTTCCGCTGCACCGGGTATCAATCCTAATTGATCTGATCGCCGCGTTTTCCAAAAGTGGTATCAGAGCCAGGTTGCTCAGATCAAGCGATTAAATTAATCGATTGTACAAAAATTTTTTAAGCCTCGATTTTTGAAACAAAATAAATATTTAAAATAAAAAAAAAATTTCGGGCAAAAACCCGGGCAGCGATTGGATCGCTGCCCGGGGGGGGGCAGCGATGGTCGCTGCCCCGGGCAGCGCACGGCGCTTCCCAAGGCAGCGATCGTCGCTGCCCTAGGGGCAGCCGGGCTGCCCGGCCCGACCCCATTAGGGCGCGGGCAGCCCGGGAATGTCCCGGGCGGCCCGCGGGAAAAATTATTTTTTAATTTTTAAATTAAATTTTAATATGTTAAAATTCTATTTTTGGTCCGATCGAAAATTGTTTTTGATTGGTCCATGAGACGTCGGATCGAATTGTTCGAGTCCGAAAATTTTAAAATTGATTTTTGGATAAATTTGAATTTTTGGAAAATTTAAAAATTTTATCCGTTAAATTGAATTTTGAAATTAATTATTTTTAGTACAATTGATGATAAGATATGATCTTATGGATATATTGAGTAAAATATGATTTTATGTATAAAATTGGATTTTATAGATAAAATATGATTTTATTTGATAAAAAGATAAAATATGATTTTGTATGTAAAATAAGATTTTATATATGAAATATGATTTTATCCTTTTAAATTTAAATTGCCATTGCATGTTATCCAATAAATTAATTTTGAATTAAATGTTATTGGATAAGGATGATCGATTGCCATGACCAATTTTGTAGGTGTATGTTAGGAATTTACATTTGTTTTTATTGTTGTTGGTTTTATTAATGGGCCTGGTTTATGGCCCAATATGAATTGTCATATGTAATAAAAGTGGGCTTGGTTTATGGCCCGTTCCCACCCCTTAAAAATGTATCCCCTACTTGTCATTGTTATTTATTGTAAATACATTAGATTTAGTGGGAGATCAAGATTTGAAGATGGAGGTGGGCTCAGCAGACAATAAAGACAGAAGAAATGTAAATTGGAAGCAAATGTAATAGGATTGCATTGCATACTGCATATTACCTAGGATTGGACTAAGACTCGTGATTGGCAACCACGGGTCGATTAGAAATGGAATCGATCATCCCATATAATATGTGATATTATTGTTGTATGCATGTTTTAGACATAATTGTGTGAATCCGGCAAGCATACAAAATTTTAAAAATGATGAGACAAATTTTTATAATTAAAATCCCTCATTTTAAATATGATTTAAAATTGATATCAAGATAAATAAAGGAAATTTAAATTTGTTTAAATGTTCCTACCTTCCATCAACGATCAATGTATGAGATGCTACCCGCGGATACGGTCCAGCTCATATTATTGGGGGGGCCCGTTCGTCGGAAAGCTGTACATTGGATCGACACATGTTGTAAATTGGGTGGAACTCCCATGGGATCGGCTCATATTATTGGGGGATCCACATGGCGACCGTCCATCACAACTTAATATTGATGGGTCATCTTGACATGTCACAATAAACGGCGTCATATTATTGGGCCCTTATTGGACATGAGGTAAAAACATGGAGGTTGCTTTGGAAGCAATTGGGCTCTACCTTTTGAAATTATGGTTGGCTGATATTATTCGGGACCATAGATTGTCAATTGGACTCCATGTTCTCACTAAGGAAAACAGTTTCCCGTTTTCACTAGAGGGTAGTGAAATCGTTAAAATAGTGGGAGTGATATTCATAAAATAAATATCGCCTATTTTATGTCTTAGTAAATTGATTAAACAATCACTGATATTTGTCTGTTTCTTTTCAGTATTTTATAAGATGAATTCGCGTAATCCACTTTTCTCGATCCTCGAACAAAATAAGTTGACTGGCGCAAACTATACGGAATGGTTCCGTAAGTTGAAGATTGTCTTGACTTCGGAGAAGATGCTCTACGTGTTAGAAAAATCTCCTCCGAAGGGAGCACCAGCTGACGTAAGTCCGGAAGAGTTAGCCAAACTTGATACATGGTGGGACCATGATATCAAGACCAAATGCTATATGCAAGCCTCGATGTCTGATGAACTCCAGAGGCGATTTGAGGACACCGTGAATGCTGCTGACATTCACGTTCAACTCAAGGAACTTTTTGGGGCTCAATCGAGGGCTGAAAGGTTCGCTACTGTAAAGGAGCTAATGACGTGTCGCATGCGTGAAGGGACTTCGGTCCGTGATCATGGGGTACGAGTGATTTGGCTCATACAGAAGTTGGTAACCCTTGATTTGGTGTTGGAGCATGAACTCAACGTGGATTTACTACTTCTATCTCTTTCTTCTTCGTTTGACGGATTTGTGGTGAATTTCAATATGAACAAGATAGAGGCCTCCCTTGAAGAGATGGTCAATATGTTTGTGACATATGAATCCACATTAAAGAAGGATAAACCGGCTTTCTTGGTGGGCTCCTCTTCTTCTGCTAAGAAGGGGCCAAGTACAAAGGGCAAGAAACGTTCTGCCCCATCCAAGAAAATCGAACCCGAGAAGAAGTACAAGACAAAGGCTTCAAACATGGAAAAATCCAAGGATGTTTGCCATTACTGCAAGAAGCCCGGTCATTGGAAGCGTAACTGCAAGGAATATCTAGAGCAGTTGCGAACTGCGAAGGATATGTTCTATATTGAAATAAATGTTTCACTTAATACTACTTCTTGGGTATTGGATACCGGATGTGGATCTCACATTTGCAATGATTTGCAAGTGATGACAAGAAGACGCAGGCTTAGAATGGGTGAGACCCAGCTGAGGCTCGGAAATGGTTTCAGAGTTGAAGCTAAAGCCGTGGGAGATGTTTATTTAATTTTGCAGAACGGTTTTAAGTTACTTTTAAGAGATGTTTTATTTGTTTCGGATTTGATTAAAAACATTATTTCTGTTTCTATGCTTGATAGAGATGGTTATTCTTGCAATTTTGTGAATGAGATTTGCAATATTTACAAGAATGAATGTTTGATTGGAAATGGACAACTTGAAAACGATCTATACAACTTAAAACTAAAAGACATTCCAATAAATTATGTTGATAAACCGGCAACAACAAACAAAAGGAAAATCGATAGCCAAAACCCGGCAAACCTTTGGCACGCTAGGCTAGGTCATATTTCCTCAAGGAGGATGAACAAGCTAGTGGGAGAGGGCATGTTTGATATGTCTGATATTAACTCTCTACCTACTTGTGAATCCTGCCTAAAAGGAAAATTGACTAAATCTCCTTTTAAGGGGAAACCTGAGCGTAGTCAAAATTTGTTGGATTTGATCCATACAGATGTTTGTGGTCCATTTAGAGTTGGTACTCAATATGGCCACACCTACTTCATTACCTTTACTGATGATTATTCGAGGTATGGGTATTTATATTTAATGAAATATAAGTCTGAAGCATTTGAAAAGTTCAAAGAATTCAAGGCTGAAGTAGAAAACAAGCTAGGTAAAAGTATTAAAGCACTTCGATCGGATCGAGGTGGAGAATACTTAAGTACCGAGTTTTTGGACTATCTAAAAGAGAATGGGATTCTCTCTCAGTGGACTCCTCCTATGACACCACAGCTTAATGGTGTATCGGAGCGTCGTAATCGAACTTTGTTGGACATGGTTCGGTCCATGATGAGCTTCACTGAGCTTCCACCTTCGTTTTGGGGCTATGCGCTTGAAACGGCGGTATTGTTGTTGAACAACGTCCACACTAAAGCAGTGGACAAAACACCATACGAGTTATGGAATGGCAAAGCTCCTAAGTATTCGTACTTGAGGATTTGGGGATGTCCTGCTTACGTGTAACGGACAGTGGGAGATAAGTTGGATAGTCGATCCAGCTTATGTTATTTTGTAGGGTATCCGAAGAATTCAATCGGATATTATTTCTATTATCCTGCTGAAACAAAGGTGTTTGTTTCAAGGAATGCCACCTTCTTGGAGAAGGAGTTATTATTGGATAAGAAAGGCGAGATGATGGAACTCGAAGAAATTCGAGAAGAACCCAAAATACAAAATAACGATCCTACACCTCAGGAACCATTGCTGGACACGCCTATACCTAGAAGATCCGAGAGGACTTCTAGACCTCCTATTCGATATGGTCTTCTTCTGGAAGGGGATCAAGATGAACCCGATGTTGGATGTGATCCAAGAAACTTCAAGGAAGCAATTTCTGATGCGGATTCAAATTTATGGCTTGAAGCTATGCAGTCGGAAATAGATTCGATGCATACAAACCAAGTTTGGTCTTTAGTAGATCCTCCCGATGGAATTGTTCCAATAGGGTGTAAATGGATCTACAAGAGAAAGCTTGGGCATGATGGAAAGGTATTGACCTACAAGGCGCGATTGGTGGCAAAAGGTTATACTCAAAGACAAGGAGTTGACTATGATGAAACCTTTTCACCAGTTGCAATGTTCAAGTCCATAAGAATCCTTATTGCCATAGCTGCATGGTATGACTATGAGATATGGCAAATGGATGTGAAGACTGCTTTTCTTAATGGAGACATTAAGGAAGAAATCTATATGAAGCAGCCTGAGGGGTACACATCCATGGGAAGCGAGCATAAGGTATGCAAGCTTCAGAGATCAATTTATGGTCTAAAACAAGCATCAAGAAGTTGGAACCAGAAATTTGATGAAACAATAAAAGATTTTGGTTTCATCAAGAATCCGGAGGAACCATGCGTGTACAAGAAAGTAGTTAAGGATGCTGTGACATTCTTAGTACTTTATGTTGATGACATCCTACTCATTGGGAATGATGTAGGGATGTTGCAATCAACAAAGATATGGTTATCAGGTAGATTCTCGATGAAGGATTTGGGTGAGGCATCCTATATTCTTCGGATACAGATCTATAGAGATAGATCTAAGAGAATGATAGGACTCACTCAATCAACCTACATCGACACCATATTGAAATGGTTTTCAATGGATGGGTCCAAGAGAGGACATCTACCCATGTGTCATGGAGTTTCTCTATCCAAGTCTATGTGTCCCAAGACTGATGAAGAGATAGAGAAAATGACACATGTACCATATGCGTAAGCCATAGGTAGTATCATGTATGGGATGATATCTACCAGACCGGATGTAGCATTTGCCCTGAGTGTCACGAGCAGATATCAAGCTAATCCCGGTCAAATGCATTGGAAAGCCGTGAAGGACATTCTTAAGTACATACGAAGGACTAAGAATATGTTCATGGTATATGGAGGAAGAGAACTAAAATTGGAAGGCTATACCGACTCTAGCTTCCAAAGTGACGTGGATGACTCGAAGTCAACCTCTGGATTTGTGTTCATGCTCAATGGCGGTGCTGTCTCTTGGAAGAGTTCCAAGCAGGACACCACAGCGGATTCCACCAATGAAGCAGAATACATTGCAGCATCAGCTGCTGCTAAAGAGGCCGTTTGGATGAGGAATTTCGTCCAAGAGTTGGGCGTCATTCCTGAAGTTGTTGGTCCAGTCCCGGTGTACTGTGACAACATGGGTGCCATTGCTCAGGCAAAGGAACCAAGGTCTCATCAAAGATCCAAACACGTACTGAGGAAATACCACATCATCCGGGAGATTGTGGAAAGAGGAGACATCACTGTCGAAAGAGTGGCCTCTGCAGACAATATCGCTGATCCACTTACTAAGCCCTTGCCAGGACCATTATTTGAAAAACATCGCGAAGCAATGGGTCTACGTAGTATGACTAGTTGGCTTTAGGGCAAGTGGGAGATTGAAAGAGTGGGTGCCCGGTGAGCCAGCTTGTGGCTAAGGGCTTTGATGACTCTTTGTATAAACAATCTTTTGTTTAATATTATTTACACTTTTATTAATGGCAATGACTTTATCTTTCTTCATATTGTTATATTGTGATATACTATTGTTGTTTTGACAAAGACCTTGAATATACTATAGTGTATGTAAGATGTGGTAGAACATGGAGATGTCTATCATGAAACACATCTTATAGTCACTGTATATTCTAAACTGTTCCTAGTCGATTGAGCCGTCCGATAATAAGGATAAGGATCGCTCGAGTTTGAGACTAGCATTTGCGATGCAGAGTACCACGTTTCGTTGGTAAGGAACATAGAGATGTTCGAAGCATGCAAATGGATATTCATATGATGAATGATCGAACTACCCTATCCGGACTTTCCAAGTGGTTATCACTTATCGAGTGGATATAGTCCGCGGTTTTGGTTGTACACCATTAGTCCTTACTACTTGAAACATCATTGAGACTCTATATGCTAGTACTGTGCTTTGACTCATTTACCGACTCTATTGGGGTCATCAGGTGTCGGGATTGGGTACAGTTACAACACATATAGGAGTCGATGCTTTGTTGTCAAGGATTCACCACATACTTGCGAGTGTGGATATCCTATGCGATCTGAGGAGATATTAGTGTGACGAATCTCTGGCCAGAGTACATGATGTGATTTAAGAAATGGTTTCTTAGTAGCACATGCGATGTCACTATTTGATCTTCAAGATGTATTGCATAGTTATCGAATCTCGAACGACTCTCGATATACCAATGGTTGTTGATTCGATCGGGATATATGGATGAAGGGACCGTACTGTACGCTAACCAAAATCTATTGGTTCTTGTAGGCACTATCAGTGATACCTAGGGAATCATGGGGCGATGTTGCTAGGCGCTCTTACCATGATTCGATGGGCAAGTCGGAAATTTTTGTTCCGAGTCACAAGGAGTTGTGAGCCCACGGCTAGCTGTATCCCTGAACCATTGAGGGTCACACAGTGTAATGGATTTTTAATCCCCGTTGAGATAGTTAAATTTAAAGAGTTAAATTTAATGAACAAAGAAGTTGGACTTCTTAATTATGAGTAGAGGAGTAAGATTTCCTAAAATGACATAGGGATGGGCATTTTTGGAAATCACTGAATTCGGATTCAGAAAAATTTATCTTGACTTTAAAAGGTGCAGAAATGGTTTCTATGCACATTGGTGAAATCGGTTTATCAATCGGAGTCATGATAAATTTTATATTAATTTCTGAACATGCGGGCTTTGCTTGTCGGGCTTGAACTTATGACTAATGGGTCCTAAGATGTTAGTGGCCTACATTATAAATAAGTTATTGCAGTACAGAAATTACACACAACAGGCATAATTTTCGAAATTAACTAGGGTTTTGAAACCTAGTGGCCGCCGCCCCCCTCTCCCCTCTCTGCTCGAAAAACCCAGCCTGTGAATTTTGAATTTGCAGTCTAGTTTAACGGATCAAATTTGTTAATCTCTTCGTAGAAACTTCTGATAGATTTTCTAGTGCAATCTATCAGAGGGATTAAATATCCGTTCGTGGACCTGATTGAAGAACAGTTCGTCCATCAGTTCCAGGGATATACAACAAGAGCAGAGAAATCTGTTGGTGTCCAAAATCTCGATTCGAGATTAAAGGTAAAAATTTTATAATCGTTATTTAATTTTTACACACACAATTTAATCGTAAGGTTGATACCCATTATGAAATCGTTCCATATAAAAATTTTTAAACTTCCGCTGCACCGGGTATCAATCCTAATTGATCTGATCGCCGCGTTTTCCAACAGTTTATTGTGACATGTCAAGATGACCCATCAATATTAAGTTGTGATGGATGGTCGCCATGTGGATCCCCAATAATATGAGCCAATCCCATGGGAGTTCCATCCAACTTACAACATGTGTCGATCCAATGTACAGCTTTTCGACGAACGGCCCCCCCCAATAATATGAGCCGGACCGTGCCCGCGGGTAGCATCTCATACATTGATCGTTGATGGAAGATAGAACATTTAAACAATATTTAAATTTTCTTTTGTTTATCTTGATATCAATTTTAAATCATATTTAAAATGAGGTATTTTAATTTTGAAAATTGTCTCATCTTTAAATAATTTGTATGCTTGCGGGATTCATGCAATTTAGTCTAAACATGCATACAACAATAATATCATATATTATATAAAGGATGATCGACCACAATAACTAATCGACCCATGGTTGCTAATCACGAGTCTAAGTCCAATCCTAGGTGATATGCAAGTATGCAATGCAATCCTATTACATTGAGCTTCCAATTTACATTTCTTCGGTCTTTATTATCTGTTGGGCCCACCATTGTCTTCAAATCTTTATCTTCCACTAAGTATAATAAATTTCGATGACAAGTAGGGGATAAATATTTAAGGGCGGGAACGGGCCATAAATCAGGCCCACTTTTTATTACAAATGACAAATCAAATTGGGTCATAAACCAAGCCCATTAATAAAACCCAACAAAATTAATAAAAACTAAATGTAAACAACCTAACATACACCTATAAAATTGGTCATCGCAATCGATCATCCTTTTCTCCAGTATTTAATTCAATAATTAAATCATTGGATAACATGCAATGACAATTTAATTAAAAAGATAAAATCAAATTTTATCTAATATATTCATAAGATCATATCTTATCATCAATTGTACCAAAATAATTATTTTTATAAAATCTAATTTAACGGATAAAATTTATAGATTTTCCAAAAATTCAAATTTATCCAAAAATCAATTTTAAAAATTTCGGACTCAAACAATTTGATCCGATGCCTCGTGGACCAATCAAAACAATTTTTGATCGGATCAAAAACTAAAATTTCAAAAATTTAAAATTCTTAAAAATAATTTTTAATTTTTCGGGCTGCCCGGGACGTTCCCGGGCAGCCCCGCCCCCACGTGGGGCCCGGGCATGAGCAGCCCGTTGCTGCCCTTGGGCAGCGATGATCGCTGCCCCGGGCAGCGATCAAGTTGCTGCCCATGGGCAGCGTCCATCGCTGCCCTGGGCAGCGCCGATCGCTGCCCGTGTTGCCCTTCAAATTTAATTTTAAAAATTTTGTTTTTGTTTCTAAAAACCCGAGGCTTAAAAATTTTGTACAATCGATAAATTTTAATCGTTTGATCTGAGAGCAAACTGACTCTGATACCACTGTTGGAACACGTTTTCAGATCAGTGTGATATGATACCCGGAGTAGCGGAAATTTAAAAAATTTTATTTTCTTATATGGAACAATTCCGTATCATGGGTATCAAATCCTAACGATTAAAATCAACATGTAAAATAATAATAGAAATTAATATTTTACCTCTTCAAGCTATGGCTTGATTATGGACACCAACAGATTAATCTGCTCTTGTTGTAAATCCCAAGAACTGATGACTCGCTCGATCAATCTCCTGAATTAGGTCCACGAATAGAAAACTAAAACCCTCTGATTTATTGCACTAGAAATCAATCAGATGTTTATCGAAGAGATTTACAGATTTGATCTGTCAATTCAGAATGTAATTTTTCAAAAATCACAGACTGAATTCTCTCTCAAAAGGGAGACATGATTTTCGAATTCTCCTTAGAACTCTTCTAGGATTTTCAAAAATTTCTCTGTCAATTATGAGGTTGTGTGTCTAATTTCTGTACTGTAATAACTTATTTATAATGTGGGCTGCTAACACCTTAGGGCCGATTAGTCATAAGTTCAAGCCAGACAAGCAAAGCCCGCATGTTCAGAAATTAATATAAAATTCATCGTGACTCAGAATGATAAACCAATTTCACCATTGTGCATAGAAACCATTTCTGCAGCTTTTAAAGTCAAGATAATTTTTCAGAATCTGAATTCAGTGATTTCCAAAAATGTCCATCCTTATGTCATTTTAGGAAATTCCACTCCCTTTAGTTAAGAAGTCCAACTTCTCTTTCGCTAAATTTAACTCTTTAAATTTAACTATCTCAACGGAGATTAGTAATCCATTACTTGTGTGACCCTCAATGGTTCAGGGATACAGCTAGCCGTGGGCTCACAACTCCTTGTGACTCGGAACAACAATTTCCGACTTACCCATCGAATCATGGTAAGAGAGCCTAGCAACATCGCCCCATGATTCCCTAGGTATCACTGATAGTGCCTGCAAGAACCAGTAGGTTTTGCTTGGCATACAGTACGGTCCCTTCATCCATATATCATGATCGAATCAACAACCATTGGTACATCGAGAGTCGTTCGAGATTCGATAACTATGCAATGCATCTTGAAGATCAAATAGTGACATCGCATGTGCTACTAGGAAACCAAGTAACCTAAATCACATCAAGTACTCTGGCCAGAGATTTGTCACACTAATATCTCCTCAGATCGCAAAGGATATCCACACTCGCAAGCGTGTGGTGAATCCTTGACAACAAAGCATCGACTCCTATATGTGTCGTAACTATACCCAATCCCGACACCTGATGACCCTCATAGAGTCGGTAAACGACTCAAAGTATAGTACTTGCATATAGAGTCTCCATGATGTTTCAATTAGTAAGGACTAATGGTGTACAACCAAGACCACGAACTTATCCACTCAATTAATAATAACCACTTGGAAAGTCCGAATAGGGTAGTTCGATCATTCATCATATGAATATCCATTTGCATTCTTTGAACATCTCTATGTTCCATACCAATGAAACGTGGTACTTGGCATCGCAAATGTTGGTCTAAATCTCGAGCGATCCTTATCCTTATTTGCGGACGGCTCAATTGACTAGGAACTGTTTAGAATATACAGTGACTATAAGATGTGTTTCATGATAGTGATCTCTCTTTATTCACTATCTCATCTTACTTACACTATAGTATATTCAAGGTCTTTATCAAAACAACAATAGTATATCACAATATAACATTATGAAGAAAGATAAAGAAAATGTCATTAATGAATGTAAATTATATTAAACAAATATTGTTTACAATAAGAGACTCTCAAAGCCTTTAGCCACAACTTGGCTAGCGGGGCATCAACTCTTTCAGGGTACATAACCTATGGTCGAAATGATGTAGATCATCAGAGCTGAAATGATTGCCATTGCAGCATATGTGTATGACTTCGCAGACCAATGGTTCAAGGAAAGATTTTGTGACATAATTGTCAGGTGATGAGAATTTCATCATTGCACAGTATTTATTACACCGATAAATGTAAAGTACGATTTGCACTAGACTTGGTGGTCTGAGTTCCTAGTATTGCTTTAGAAGCTTGTCTTTGATTCAAGAGAGCATGAGAAGAATAACTAGTCTGGGAATCATGTTAGGCAGTTACGTTGAAGTATAGCTTTGTGTGAACTGAATTCTCCTGAGAGAGATTTGTGTGTTGCTATACATCAGAACGGTGTTGGGACGGGTATTCTGCATCGAGAAATTTTAGGAACCATTAGATGGTTAGATGCAATTAGTAATTCGACGAATGTCGTAAGCCAGTCAGGTTATGACTTGGTCTTAGTCAATCTAAGATTTTTCTTGGGACAATGATCTCAATCAATTGAGCATTTGTATCCTTCGTGATTAGGGAGATCGTGGTCAGGATGGAAGATGTATCAATGTTGTGATACATTAGTGCCAATGAGGTTTGACTAATAAGCGCTGAGACTTTCAGAACATAGCTCTGAAGTTTTAGAATGCTGAAAGTTGTTCAAGCAGTTGAAGCTTTCAGGGAATTCAACAAGAGTCTGAGTGTGTCAGAAGTTATTTCGACCAGGCACTCGAGCAAGTGTCTCTAATACGTTCTCGAGATTTTACCCTAGATTTCGAGGACAAAATCTTTTAGGTGGGGGGGAGAATGTAGTGACCCGTATCCGTAAGTAGCAATTAATGCATAATTAATCATATGATCATGTTTTTATTTAGTAAAACATGATTAAAAAGATTTCAGATGGATTAACGGACTTCAGAAATGGACTCAGAATGATCGGAAATGTCCCAAAGGGTGACCTGGAACGGAAGAAACATTGGAGAACGGACGCAACGTTCTGGCCAGCTGATGTCATCCATGATGTCAGCAAGATGACTTCACTGCTTACGACCGTGATGTGACAATCAAACGCAACAATGGTGGAATGGACGCAACGTTCGAGAACGGACGCAACATTGGGGGAACAGACGTTCCGTTCTGCGTCGATAAATATGGGATCTGAGGCCTCATTTCAACTCGCCCTCTCCTCTCTTTTCTCTATTTTACTTAGCCTTTTAACTCAGATATGTGGAATTCTAGGCGTCCTATTGGGAATCCGGAAGTGGCATAGCGATCTTGGAGTCATATCGAAGCTGTGCCTAAGTTTTGAGGCAGTCGCCATCAGCGGGCTGACGACGGACGCAGGTAGAGATATGGTCTCCTAAAATTAATTGGGAGTATGCAATAGCTTAATTAAGTATTTTAGAGCTTATTGAATGATGCATGGGTATTTGCATTGTAGACCTGATGATAGGCTTGGAACCTAGAGTGGGACTGCTAGAACTACTTGTAGTAAAGTACGTCAGTACTGACTGAGATTGCCAGCGGGTATGCATGCTTATATGTAGCATTTATGTGTTTGCATGTTATTGCATGGATATTGTTATGCGGCATGTGCATATCATATTGTGTCTGTACATCTTTGAGATGAGCCAGTTAGGGTTACTCAGCTCTGTTTGGACGTTTTGATGTCGAGTACCCTTGCGGCCGATGGGCTTAGCCAGGTACTGGCATCTAGGGGACTCCATGGTTTGCGTCCGAGAATTGGGAGTGAGTGGTCGCGCACAGTGGTTAGCAACCCCGATGTGATGAGCTCATGTCCCAGGCGCCAGTCTGAGCAGTTTGTATACAGTTATCCAAGATATGGATACCCTGTCATTTGCATGCATCATGTTTGTATGTTTACCCGTATTTGCGTATTGAGCTTAGAGATCACGTCCAGTGTTTTCTGTGTATCTGGACACCCCATTCGATGGGGTAGGTTTAGGTGCGGGGTTGAGCACCAGGAGCTAGGAGAGGGCAGTGACCTTGGAGACAGCGGGATTATCTATAGGTTTTTATTAAGTTTATTTGATTTGGTTGTATAATCGAATTTGTTTAACCAATTGTATTCTTTCGGTCTGCTTTTATTTAAGTCTTCCGCATCGATTTATTTAAATTCATGCTTAATTATGCTTTAAATTTTGATTAGGTAGTGCATTTAGATTGGATCGCTATATGAGCCATTGTTGAAAGGTCCCTCCCGGAGCTCATCTCGAAAGTCCCAATTTTTATCATTACCACAAGAACATATATAACTTCAAACATCTTCACATATTTCACACATCATTCATTTATCTCATTAACATCCATACCTCATCGTTCTTTCATCATTTTCATAAACATTGCATCATAAACTTGTAACATACTCATGCATCATGATTCATCATAAACATTGTGTCGTGCCTTTAAATTCATTTCATGAATGAAAATCATGTATGTTAACTTAAAATTAAATAAGTTCATCCTCTTTAAATTCATAAAACTTATGTTTTTCATAGTGAACATAGCTTTCATGAAGAATTCTAACATATAGATGCATAATATAACTAAAATGATGCACGTAAATCGTTCTTTTCGTTCTTGTTTTCAAACTTGAAAATCTCTTCGTAAAAAACTTGAAAATATTTTAAACACCTTAAAAGAACATAAACATGTTGGAACCTCAAAGACTCATAGAAAAAATTTAAAAACCATTGGAGTATGTAGTGATCACGAAGAGGGAAAAAGGTGTAAAGACCACCCGAACCACCCCACGGACCACCCTACAGACCCTACACAAACCACCCTACAGACACTGTGCCACCTTCGTGCCAATGTCTGTTTATTTAAGTTCCAAAATTCGAAGCCACACGAACCTTGAACGGAGGACCTTCCAGGGTCTGTGCCTTGCGTTTTTCCTACGTAAATGAAATGAACTTTGCTCCAAACTCATTCAAAACTCATAATGTAATCCTTATAAATTCATAAAACTCAATAAACCTTGGAAAAACACTTCAAAATACTCATTTAAACAATCAACTCTCAAGATTTGACCCAAATAACACATCAAAACCTCAATCTTTAACCAAACAAAACTAGACTTGGACTCCTTGAAAATTTTGAAAGATGCAACCTCTATACACATAATTATCAAAAAACTTTTGTCAAAAACATCAAGAACACCTCAAGCCTCAAAAGATGCAACTTCTCAAATCATACTCCAAGAACTCGTCAAGAACGACCTACGTTTCACGATTTCGTATCATCATAAATCATGCATTTAAAAACTCTAAAAAATCATTGATATTTACACATTAACATACATATTTTCATATCAAATTATCTATATCCTTGAATGGTGGTTTCAAAATCTTTAAAAACTTGCACTTTCCTGAACTACGGAGGTTGAGAAGAGTATGAACTTCGGCAATGGACTAACCTTTGCTTGGAACCTTGGAGATTTTGAAGATTTCGTTTCAGAAATGAGGATGGGGGAGAAGGTGATGGAAAAGTTAGGAAGAAAGGAAGGAGACACAAGGACAAAAGACTTAACTGATATGGGGTAGGGGAAGAAAATTAGGGGTGGTGATTAGGAATACTACATCAAAACGTAGTCTGTCCAACACGCCTCAATTGGACCAATAAAATTTTTTACTCCAGATTAAAATAAAATCATAAAAATATTATACTTCAAATAATCTTAAAATTATTTTCTTCAACCTCGTTCATAGGTTAGCCTCATTCCCTCAGTCCAGAATCAACCTCGTCCTGAAAACATAAACTTGCTCAAAAAATATTAAAATATAACAAGAATATTCATAATATCACATAAAAATAACTTTCAATTTAATAAGTAACATAAAATTATTAAAATCATTTAAAATTTACATGAATGAATTTTGTGGATTTTTGGATCTTACACCGAAGGTTGCGGAGAATTTATTAGAGCAGATGGAAGGCTGCTATGCTTTTGACTGCTCCGAGGAGTAGAATATGGAGGAGACCACCTTTTTATTGGAGGGTAGTGCCCGCAAGTGGTGGAGATCCACGACTGCACAGTTTCACTAGGAGCAAGGACATGTTCTATGGGCTGGCATTCATGAATTTGCATTTTCCTCCATCCCTCTGACAAGCAAAGTCTATGGAGTTTCTCAATCTGAAGCAAGGGTCCATGTCGATCGACCAGTATCAGCAGAAGTTCTTGGATCTCCTACTGTTTTGCCCTCATCTTGGCGCCAGTTTTGAGGCGAAGTATTATTACTTCCTATAGGTTCTGAATAATGAGATATATGACCGAGTCAGTGATGTGATGACCCCACTCCTTATGACGGTTTAGTGAACCAGTGCAGATAGGCTGAGACCAGTGTTAACCGCGCGAAGTTGTTTTTTTTCTTCCCGACCTTCTAGTTCCCTTGGGCCTCGTGCACAGTCATTTAAGAAATAGGCCTCTACGTCTTCTTCCTCTAGTTCTGATGGTGTGTTCCGATTTGCGGAGAAGAAGATATAAGGCCTTTGTGAGCACTGTAGGAGAAATCAACCATCTGATGAGTGTCACCGTGTATCTGGAGCTTGTTTCATCTGCGGTGAGATGGCCACATGAAGAAAGATTGTCCTAGTAGGGTAGGTTTAGGTAGTGGTTCTGGTTCTCATGATACATTTTAGCAGTGCCCTCCGACTACATCGCATGGTTCGTCTACTTTGCACCCACGAGTTCAGGGGCAAGTTTTTGCACTCAACCAGGAGAAAGATAATGTCGAGAGTGAGCGCATGATTGGAGGTACTTTTAGCTTATGTGGTATACCTTATTTTGTATTGATTGAAACTGGTGCATCCCATTCGTTCATTTCTGCACGATTTGTCAAGATATTTAGGTTGCCTTAAATTTCTTAGACGTCCTCTTAGTTTTTTTGACTCCGATGGGACAAGAAGTTTTAGATAAGCATCTAGTGGTAGGGTGTACTTTGGAGTTTGAGGGCCATCAGTTGTGTGCCAACTTGATGGTTTTAGCGATGGATGACTTTAACTGCATCATCGGGATTGACCTTTTCACTACCTATCGAGCCACGATAGATTGATACCAGAGATTTGTTTAGTTTCATCCTGGGGATGGTGATACTTGGTTTTTCTACAGTGAGTGAGCGCGACCCCCGATGTCGATTGTATCTGCTCTGAAAGCCCGTGGTGCTTTAGAGTCTGGCAGAGAAGGCTACCTTATCTATGTTGTGGATGCATCCTCAGACAGTTTGGATATTCATGATATACCAGTGGTCCGAGAGTTTTTGGATGTATTTCATGATGAGATTCCAGGGTTACCTCTTGTCCGGTAGAGTTTGGTATTGAATTGATGCCAGGGACATCACCGATATTTCGAGTGTCTTATTGTGTGGCACCGTTAGAGATGAGAGAGTTAAAGCAGCAGTTGTAGGAACTGCTAGACAAAGGTTATATCTAACGGAGTGTTTCACCTTGGGGAGCCCCGGTCTTGTTTGTCAAGAAAACGTATGGTTCGATGTGGTTTTGCATTGACTACAGAGAGCTGAATCAGGTAACAATTAAGAACAAGTATCCTCTGCTGCGCATATATGAATTGTTTTACTAGCTTCAAGGGACTTCCATGT
The DNA here is from genome assembly GCF_033568475.1 of Henckelia pumila. Taxonomy (NCBI): domain Eukaryota; kingdom Viridiplantae; phylum Streptophyta; class Magnoliopsida; order Lamiales; family Gesneriaceae; genus Henckelia; species Henckelia pumila. Next base: position 195,331,057 of record NC_133121.1, read on the forward strand.
ACTCCAAAATTGACCTGAGTTCTGGGAAACATCAATTGCGGGTGTGTGATGAGGATATTCCGAAGATAACTTTTCTCACGAGGTGTAATGACCCGCACCATGATCACCTACTAATCAGAAGCTTAAGCATGCAATTAACTTAACAAATCAAATAATAAAAAATAACAGCAGAATCCAAAATAAATCCTCAAGAAAACATGATTATTATACAACCATATTGAAATCCAAAATGTATCAACCCGAATACATTAAAAACAAAATCTTAGACAAACATCTCTGCTGGTCATCAATCGCCTAAGCCCTCTTGGAACCACCCGCCTCATCCAACCGCAAACTTGCCCCATGGAATAGGGTGTCCAAAAACAAAGTACGGGACGTGAGCATAAAATGCTCAGTACGATAGTATGAGTATACAGTATTATACGTGCATGTATGCAAGTGAATTGGGTACCAAGACACTCAGGTCAAGATACTATCTTATAGATCGGGCCCAGGGTATATAGCACGCTGCGCCGTCATCTTAGGAGGTGGCTCATATATCCAGTGGATAGTGGTAACCTGATACTAGTACAAGTGTCCAACCATAATGGTGACCTGACACAAGACTTACATATTCAACCATCCACAAACTCGTAGGGTGAGCGCCCTACTACGGGAGACCTCTAGGATAAAGGCTCAATATGCTCATGTATGCAACATACAGTCATGACATGCTGTATCATATACATCATGCAATCACATAATACATGAAAACACATAATACATTCATACTCAATTTGGATATCTCGAATAATACTTACGTACCTCATGTACTAAGGCAAGCTAACTCATAATGCCCATACCTGGTCCTAAATGTTGTCTTGGCTATATCTTGATCTCGGAATCTCATCTGATGATATCCAGATCTCAAATCAATCTTTGAGTAAAATGAAGTACCCTGCAACTGATCAAATAAGTCATTTATATGAGACAAATGATACTTGTTCTTGATTGTTACCCTGTTCAACTGACGATAGTCAATGCACAGACGCATAGACCCATCCTTCTTTTTCACGAACAGAACAGGCGCTCCCCAAGGAGAAACACTAGGATGAATGTAACCCTTGTTCAACAGATCCAGAAGCTGCTGCTTCAACTCACGCATCTCTGACAGAGCCATACGGTACGCTTCTCGAGAAATAGGCGTAGTCCCTGGAATCAAATCTATGTCGAACTCAACATCACGCACTGGAGGAAATCCTGGAATCTTATCTGGAAACACATATGGGAATTCATTCACAACTGGTAAAGCTTCTATACCAATACTTCCAGCGGATGTATTGACTGCATAAATGAGGTAGCCTTCCCCACCAGACTCCAGAGCTCGACAAGCTCTCATAGAGGATACCAAAGGCATCTGAGGTTGCGCTCCCTCACCATAGAAGAACTAGCTATCATCACCAACTGGATGAAAATGCACTAGTCTTTGATAAAAATCCACTGAAGCTCGGTATGTTGTCAACATATCAATTCCCAGAATGCAATCAAAATATTCCATTGCTAATATCATGAGATTTGCCATCAAAAAATTCCCTTCAAACTCTAAAGGGCAACCCAATACTAGACGCTTAGCCGACGCAGACTGACCCGTCAGACTAGAAACAACAACCACTGTGACTAGTGAAATGTATGATAACTTATGTCTCTTAACAAAACGTGCAGAAATGAAAGAATGCAATGCACCAGTGACAATGAGTACAAAAGAAGGTATATCAAATAATAGAAACGTACAGGCTATAACCTTCTCATTATCATCCAATGCCTGATCATGCCTCAAGGCAAACACCTGACTGGAGGTAAGAGGCTTCAGATTAGAACCTCCTGTCAACTGTTCCTGTGGCCTCTGCTGCACTGAAGCCTGAGATCCAAAACCACAACCAGCTCCCCCGGCCAGTGGACAATCATTCTTCAGGTGACCAATCTCCCCATAGCAAAAACATGCCCCTGAAACTTTTCGGCACCTGTTAGTAGGATGACTCCCACCACAATGTCTGCAAGGGCCTTGATTCTTCTTCCCAACGCGCATCACCTCCCCGGATCCTGAGGAAGAAGAAGTAGAACCAGACTTCTTGAAAGACTGAGCACGGGGATCCAAGGAACTCACGGGTCTAGAAGAAAATAAAGATCTGTTACGGCGGATACTATCCTCTGACTCGTGACATCGAATCACTAGTCCCTCGTAAGTCATGTCATCTCCCACAGCAACTCGATCATGGATCTCCGAATTAATTCCTTGGAGGAACATATTGTACTTCACCTCGGTGCTATCAAAAATATGGGGGCAATAGGACAACAACTCAAATAACTTCAGCTGATACTCATCGATCGACATCGATCCTTGCCTCAAATTCAGCAACTCGCTTGTCTTTGCCTGTCGGAGTGCAGGAGGAAAATACGGCTTATAAAAGGCTGTGCGGAACTCTTCCCAAGTAGCTACTCCTCGAGCTGCAATAAAGGTGCAGATGCAAAATTACACCACTTCCAAGCTCAATAGTCTCCATCTATTGTTCCACAGTGCATCTGAATTCACGGAAACTGTCCTCCATACACCTCAGCCAATTCTCTGCAACCTCCGATGACTCTCCTTCGATCAATGGTTTAGGACCCATCTGCATAAATCTATGCATACTGAAACGTCTATGATCGTTATGGCGATGGTGATGATGTCCCCGACGATGCTCTTGATCGTCCTGATCACCCCAGCATCCACCTACGCTGCCATGGCTACTTTCATCACCATAACCCGCCATCTACACGATGATTAAAGGTTAATCCCAAGACAACAATATAGATCCCAAGATTACTATGCATGCTCTGATACCATAAATATAGTGACCCACACCGTGATCACCTACTAATCAGAAGCTTAAGCATGCAATCAACTTAACAAATCAAATAATCAGAAATAACAGTAGAATCCAAAATAAATCCTCAAGAAAACATAATTATTATACCACCATATCGAAATCCAAAATGTATCAACCTAAATACATTAAAAACAAAAGCTTAGACAAACATCTCTGATTGTCATCAATCGCCTAAGCCCTCCTGGAACACCGCCTCATCCAACCGCAAACCTGCCCCATGGAATAGGGTATCCAGAAACAAAGTACGGGACGTGAGCATAAAACACTCAGTACTAGAGTATGAGTATACGGTATTATACGTGCATGTATTCAAGTGAACTGGGTACGTGATGTGCCGTCTCCTCAAGAGGTGGCTCATATACCCAGTGGTTAATGGTGACCTGATACTAGTACAAGTTTTCAACCATAATGGTGACCTGACACAAGACTTACGTATCCAACCATCCACAAACTCATAGGGTGAGCGCCCTACTATAGGAGACTTCTAGGATAAAAGCTCAATATGCTCATGTATGCAACATACAGTCATGACATGATGTATCATATAAATCATGCAATCACATAATACATGCAAACGCATAATACATGCATACTCAATCTGGATATCTCGAATAATACTTTCGTACCTCATGTAATAAGGCAAGCTAGACCAACTCTAAGTCCAAGCCTACAGTCCGTACTACAATGCAAAGTACTCATGCATTATAATCTTATTCTAAAAGTCTTAACTAATCTATAGCATACTCCCTATTTACTATAAGGATCTAGATCTATATCTGCGTTCGTCGTCAGCCCACTGATGACGACTGCCCCAGAACTTGGGCACCTCTCCGCCGCAACCCCAGAGCACCTTGCCAACTGCCCGAACCAGTCAACAAATGACCCAAGAAGAAGATTGAATTTGGTGTGAGAAATGAAAGTCTCGGTTGGCCTATTTATAGGCATCGATCGGAGCCTTCAATCCCTGCGATCAGAGCTTCCGATCGGCACCAAGCTCCACGTGTAACGAGCTTCCGACAAGTGCTCCTACCAATAGATAGGAGCTTCCGAACTGGAGATCTTCCGATCTCTCCATGGCGTCACCTTTCTAACCTCACCATTTTGACACTTGGCTGAAGACGATCGGAGCTTCTGATCTTAATGTAGTTTGGACCCTCCGAACTATGGTTTGGTGCTTCCGAACTGTCCTAAAATTTGGGACTCTCTAGGCTATTTTCCAACGTTTTGAATTCATTTATCAACTCCATTAAACCAACAAAAATTTCCTTAATCATGTTTTGTCCATTTAATCTTGTAAAATGGAGCCGGGTTACTACACGAGGTACGGTCACTATGAGTTTTTAGTGATGTCTTTTGGTCTAACGAATGCTCATGATGTCTTTATGGATTTTATGAACAGGGTTTTCCGAGATTACTTGGACAAGTTCGTTGTAGTGTTCATCGATGTCATCTTGATCTACTCGCACAACATTTATGAGCATGTCTACCATCTCCGTAGATCTTTCACAACGGGTTGGCGGAGTGGGCCAACCCGCAACCTACCAAAACCCGCAGATTGGCGGGGCGGGCCGGCCCACCATTTAGACGGGTTGGAAAATTATCAACCCAACCCGCCTATTTGGCAGTACGGAACGGGCTAAACCTCCAATTTTTAGTTATATTTCGCGGGTTTGCTCGCAACCTTCCATGACCCACCACTTGGCGAGGCGGGAAAACCAACTATTTATGAAACGACCCAAAACTCGAAAGGGATTTTTTTTAAAAAAAAAAAATTTATACATATATGCATTATACTAAAAATAGATTTTTATTTTCAGGTGAAATAATATATAATAGATTGATTGTATTTTCGCGATTTGAAACACACGCCTAAATAATTTAAAACAAATGCAAGCGCGCGAAATACGGTATCGAAAAATGCGGAAATACATATTTTAAATCATAAAATGAGTAGTAAAGTGGCAAACATGCACTGTAAATAGTTCAATACAATCCTCAGAATAGTCTCATAAAAGTGCGGAAATTAATACTGCAATGGTCACGGGCAAACCAGCTAGCAGTGGATGCTCAAAGGTACTCGCCATCAGTCGGGACCATGTCATCATCTACTGAATCAAACTCATCTGCACACCATTTAGATCTAGTGAGCCTAAAGGCCCAACATGCTTTATTTTTAATAAAGAGTACTACTAAATAAAATCACATGCAAGCACATATCGTATATAAAAATAACCTGAGAATTCTAAAGCATGCATGATCGTAAAATCGTATGCATAAAATGCATCGTAAACATTGTCATAACGTAAATACGTAGCATAATCATGGCATGTTATAATCATAAAAACTTTACTGTGGGTCATATCAGTGAAGTGTAACCTAATTCGATTGATCAATCTATAACCAACGTACGTGGCGGCGAGGGTCATCGAACCTGTGGGGTTTCCCTACGCCTCCTATGCCTCGTCACCAAACCTCTGGGGTTCCGAAGGCTCATAAACATAAGTTAAAAGGTCATCGGAACCAGTATCCCGACCTTCAGTTCCGTATTTGTCACAAATCACATCAATTATCCCAAAAATATTTTTCTTCACATGCCATTAATTTAACATAAAACATACGCATGAATCATGAACTAAAAAATATTATTTTTACTTAAAATTTTTCCCATAAATATATATTTAATTCTTTTTATAAAAATAATATTCATATCAAAATATTACATATATGTCTATTAAATATATATTTACGGACTATTTAGTTTGCCACGGCTGATTCGAGTTGTTGCCTCTTAACCCAAGCCCTGGGACTAAGTCTGGCCCAATTACACTTGTTTAATTCCTCAAGTCGACATTAATTCTTTAATCCCAAATAATTATTTAAATTATGCTCTAATGAAATATTTTCTAGGCCCAAATAGTTTTTCCCTTCAAGCCCTAGTTACCAGGACCAAGAGGTTGGTCCGACAGGCTTAAGCCCAATCAAATGAGTTGGTCCGATAAAATTAATTAATTTAATAAGTCCAATTAATTATATTTCAAGCCCAACATAAACCTACTTAAGCCCGACATAAAATTTTGTCCCAAAACAAATTTAAACCCAATAACACCATTGGACCCTAAATTAAATTAACCTGGGCCCAAACATATAACCTATGACTTGACCCAACCCGGAACCCCTTAACCCGACCCAGACCCGGCCCAAACCAGCCCAAGCTCATACACACAACCACACTCCCTCTCCTCTACCACCTCCCACCATGCGCACAGACTCCGAATCTCCACCTTCACCCTCCCTGCTCCGGCCAGCCATGGTCGGAGCCACGCTGGTAGAACCTCCCAGGGTCCTGCCGAACTCTCTAAGCCGGTCATGGCTCTGCTATGGACCTCAAAACGCCTAACAAGTGCGGCCCCTGCTCACGAGAGTGAGCCAAATCCTCCCCCAAGGCCGAACGCCCCTACACCCAGCACCATTAACTCGACGACCCCCAAGCTTAACCACTACCAGGCCATTTCATTTCTTAAACCAGCATCTAAAAGTCCTAGCCACCAGCTCGAACCAGGTCCTCGAACCATGCTTGAGCTAAGAACATCCAAAACCGGCACTTAATCCCTTTATCCTAGCTCGCCCCCTGAGCACACACACCCACACGCTCCTGCTAACGAGCTCAGCCAACTCCCAAACACAGCCTACAACAATCATACCAGCCGGTAAAAAAAACGAGCCACAAGCCAAAAAAACGTAAGGAAATGTACGTGATCTCAAAATCATAAAACCAAATCCACAAGCAAAATGCAAGGCACGGATTTTAAATATCAAAACAGCTATATAACAATCCAAATGTGTGAGCCAAGGAGATAAGAACATTCTTAAATCGATAAACCATGGGTATGACAACGAAGGCTGAGACGAGGCGATCGCGATTCCGTAAAAATCTTGAAATTCTACCAAGATTTTGCATGGAGTGTGTGCAAGTGAGAAGACACGGCTCGCTTGAGTTCTCATAAATGAAGGACGTCGTGAGAAAAGGGGAAAAAGATGGAGTGAATTAGGGCTCCTTGTTTGGGTAAAAAAAAATCAAACGGGCCTTGGACTATTAAATTAGTTGGATAGGCAATGGAAGACCAAGTATGCTAGCCCATCATAGTATTTGGGTATTTAAATTCCAAATTTTTGAAATAACAATGGCTCAAAAATTTAAGGTGCCCTCAAAGCCCTAAATGACCCAATTAGGTGAAAAATAAACTTTTAAAATATTTATATATATAAAACCTGAATTTTTCTACAAAATAAACCCTAAAATAATTATTTTAGGCTCTTAAAATTATTAGGCCAAAATTTTAAATAAAACTTTTATCGCGGTCGACCAATGTCTAATCTACGCGCTCAAAAATAATATTTTTCTCAAAAATTCATAACGCATAAAATATCCGGGCTAAATGCACTAAATAAATTAAAAGCACACAAACAAGACAAATAAAAGTCATTTAACCCATAAATTTATTTTTTATTATTTTATTCTATTTAAATTTAAAATAATTAAATCTCCTAATTATGATTTACAGTTAATGTGAAATTCTAGGCGTTATAATTTAGGAGGGTTAAAAATTTGTCAACCCAACTTTCCTATATAGCGAGGTGGGGAAGGCCAACCCAGCGAGCCCAATCCACTTTGACAACTCTACATCTCCATGCAGTTCTGCAGATTTTGCGAGAGATGCAGTTGTATGCCAAACTCAGCAAGTGTGAGATCTGGATTAACCGAGTTGTCTTCCTTGGTCATGTGATCTCAAGGGATGGATTTTCAGTTGATCTCAGTAAGACGGAAGCAAATTTGAATTGGTCATAACCTTCGACGATTTCAGAGATCTGTAGTTTCTTGGTTCTGGCAGGTTATTATTATCACTTTATTGAGAATTTCTCTTAGATAGATAAACAATTGACCCAGTTGACGAAGAAATATGCTCATTTTGTTTGGTATACCGAGTTTGAGGATAGTTTTCACGAATTGCGACAAAGTTTGATGACAACATCTATTTTAGCATTGTCGTCTGGATCTGTTGGCTTTGTGGTCTACACTGATGCATCGCTCTAGGTTTTGGGTTGAATTTTGACTTAAAATGGTCACGTAATCGTCTATGCCTCTAGAAAACTGAAAACTCATGAGGAGAATTACCCCGTACATGATTTAGAACTTGCAGCCATTGTCTTCACCCTGAAGATTTGGCGGAATTACTTGCACGATGAGAGGTTCGAGATATTTTTGGACCACAAGAGTTTGAAGTACCTATTCACCCAAGCAGAGTTTAATACGAGGCATCATCGTTGGATGGATCTATTGATGGATTACGACTGTGAGATCAAGTACCATCCAAGTTCTTCAAATCTAGCAGCTGATGCACTTAGTCGCAAAGTGTACAGGAGTCTTGTTCCTTGGGATTTACTTCCATCATAAGATGAACATCAGGAAATTCGAGTATTTTCCATGCTCGTGGAACCATCCTTTTACTCGAAGATCAGGGAAGCTCAGCATTCAACTCCAAAAGACTCAGAGGTTAGTCCGGTTGGCTCAGGCCGATAGTACTTCTGGTTTTCATCTTCAGCCAGATGGTTTGTTATGTCTATCTGGCCTAGTGGTAGTTCCTGATGATTCACCATTGCGAGACGAGATCTTGTTCCAAGCTCACCGTATCAGATTTTCTGTGCACCCAAGCAGCATGAAGATGTACAATGATCTGCGTACAAGATTTTGGTGGAAGGGTTTGAAGCGTAGTGTCTACCAGTTTGTGTCGCGGTGCCTTGTGTGTCAGCAAGTCAAGGCAGAGTACAAACAACTCGGAGGGTTGCTTCAGAGTCTAGAGATTCTTGAGTGGCAGTGGGAGCATGTGACAATTGACTTTTGTCACCCACTTACCATTGTCTTCCAGGAACAATGATGCAATCTTGGTTGTAGTAGACAGATTACCTAAGTCTGCACATTTACTTCCGTATAACCGCAATTTCACTTTTGATTGTATGGCACGGTTGTACATCAAGGATATTTTTAGACTCCATGGAATTCCGTTGAGAATCGTCAGTGATCGAGATCCAAGGTTTACTTCCAGGTTTTGGGGTAGCTTTCAGCGTGCTTTGGGCTCTACTTTGAGTCTGTGTACTTCTTATCACCCGGAGACTGACGGTCAGTCAGAAAGGATGATCCGTGTTAGAACCTAATGGGTGGGGGGGGGGGGATTTAGGTTTTATTAGCAACTTTAGCAATTTAAAGCGATTATGCAAATACGCAAGCGGAAGACTTAAAGCAATCAAAAATAAATGCGGTAAATAAATGTGTAAAAGAAATAAAGCGATAAATGAGATAGAATATGTTTATGGAAGTTCAACGATAAATCGTCTACGTCTCCCCTTCTTGGTTAAGATTGATTAACCAAGGATTCACTAGCACTTCAACTTCTTGGCCTTGATGGCTCCAAGGATAGCCGTACAACTCAACACGATCACCGCGCCGATACAACTCAAACTATTGGCCTTAAGGGCTCCAAGGATAGCCTCAACACAACATACTTGGATTCACACTCAAGTGCTTACAACGATAGCACAACACACTTGGCTTCACACTCAAGTGTTTACAACAATAGCACAACCAACTCACAAACTGTTTTTACAAACACTCTCAAATACTTGAATATATCACACACACACTTTGATAGTGAGAAATTGCTTGCAAAGGAGTGAAGAGATGAGTTGGGATGTCTCCAAATGACCTTGGATGGCCTCTATTTATAGTTGGCAAAGATTTGAATCTGATTTGAGTGCTTGGAGCGTGTGTTAAGAAGTCAAGGAGTGACAAAAAGTGTTCGGCGCCGCTGTCTACTTTTTCCCAGCACTGAGTGGATTTTGTGAAAAAAATCATATCTTCCAATCTAACCGTTGGATTGATCGGAAATTTGAACTAAAGCTTTAAAACATCTGGATCTTCATTCTAAACGGTGAAGATTTGATTTTAACGGGTCAAACATTTCCAGTAAGTTTCGGAAATCACTTCATCAAGTTTTAGAACTTGTTCTGTGTAACAAATTTGAAAAATTCATATCTCCATATCCATCCGTTGGATTGATCCGAATTTCGGAAAGAGGTTGTAAACCATCTTAAATTTGAATCTGATTGGTGGAGATTTGATTTGGATGTTTCAAACAATCCCAGTTAATTTCTGAAGTTGAATCTTCATCATTTGCTTCATGTTCTGCAGAAATAGGTACTGTGCAACCTTTGTGGAAAAATCATAACTCCATATCTAGCCGTTGGATTGATATGAAATTTTGATATAAGTTTTAAAACATCCTGATATTTATTTTGATCGGTGGAGATTTGATTTGGATGTTTCAAGCACGTCCAGTAATTTTCAGAAGTTGATTCTTCATCCTTCACTTCAAGTTCTGCAGAAATAGGTACTGCACAACTTTTGTGGAAAAATCATAACTTCATATCTAGCCGTTGGATTGCTCTCAAATTTGGACAGCACATGTAAAACTTCCTCATCACAATTATGACTGGTGAAGATCGGATTTCAATGCATATAAAATGCCCAGTAATTTTTGGAAGTTGCTGCTCCATACTTTGGCTTCTTCTTGTCCCTTTCTTCATATCCTCATAACAATGTTTCATGGCATCCACATAACATTGTGTTCATTATATGAGCAATATGAGACTTCATAAATATATTGATAGCTTCAAAATAACTTCCAATAATTTATTTGTCAATAAATCTAATCTGCAAAATCTCACTTTAAATGGTTAGTAACAATTAACCGAGTTTTGTAATCATCAAAACATAATATTATGAGACTTGTTAATGCATTAAAAACATTAATCTCATAACACGAGATTTGTATGCATTTAAGGCGTAACAATCTCCCTCTTTTTGATGATCACAAAACTTGGTTATATAAGATAACTAAATGTACAATATTAAATAAAAAATCTAAATTTGTAAAATATAATTGCATGAATAAAACTCCCCCTAATTTAAACAATTAGTTAAGAATAGAATTAAAAATTTGTTTATCAAATAACCAGTTTTATTCTCTATGCATTTAAGCAAACTAACTCTCCCCCTTAGTTAAAGTATTTAACCAAACTAATTCTCCCCCTTTTTGTGATAATCAAAAAGACTGGAAAAGTAAATGCAAAACATGATAATTGAATATAATTTCTAAAATGCAACACATAAATTTCACATAAAATGTGAGCTTTATAACTTTGAATAAATACAATTAATTTGTATTATCCAAAATTAAGTTGCTCGAATTTTATATTAAGCTCCCCCTTAATATGACATTAAATTTATTTATGTCCACAAGTGATTACAACTCAATCATGCCAAGTTCACCACGCAAACGAATAAAAGTATTTTCATCTAGTGGTTTTGTAAAAATATCAGCAATTTGATTTGACGTGTCAACATATTGAATTTCAACTTCATTTCGTTCGATGTGGTCACGAATAAAATGATGACGAATGTCAATATGTTTGGTGCGCGAATGTTGAATCGGATTCTTTGTAAGACATATGGCGCTAGTGTTGTCACAGAAAATAGGAATTTTTGAAAAAGATACACCATAGTCAAGAAATTGATGCTTCATCCAAAGAATTTGCGCACAACAACTACCGTCAACCATATATTCGGCTTCAGTCGTTGACAACGCAACATAATTTTGTTTCTTTGAAAACCAAGAAACTAAACAGTTTCCTAAAAAGAAACAAGTTCCACTAGTGCTTTTCCTGTCCACCTTATATCCACCAAAGTCGGCATCACAGTAAGCTTTTAAATCAAAGAAAGAATTTTTCGAATACCAAAAGCCGAGATTTGGAGTATTTGAAAGATATTTGAAAATGCATTTTAAGGCGAACAAATGTGATTCTTTTGGACATGATTGAAATCGTGCACACAAGCAAACACTAAATATAATGTCCGGTCTACTAGCAGTAGCATATAATAAGGAGTCAATCATACTACGAAAGGAAGATTGATCTACAGATTTATAATTTTCATCCTTGTCGAGTTTGATTGTTGTGCTCATCGGTGTGGATGATGATTTTGTGTTCTCCATCCCAAACTTCTTCAGAATCTCCTTGATGTATTTGCTTTGGTTCACAAAGAACTCATCCTTGCACTGTTTGATTTGCAATCCGAGGAAATAGTTAAGTTCCCCCATCATGCTAATCTCAAAGTGTTCCTGCATAAGCTTAAAGAAATCTTGACAAAGAGTTTCTTTAGTAGAATCAAATATTATGTCATCAACATAAATTTGCACAATCAATAAGTCATCTTTAGCATGTTTGGTAAACAACGTAATATCAATCTTTCCTCTTGAAAAACCATTTGAAAGAAGGAAAGTTGATAATTTTTCATACCAAGCTCGAGGAGCTTGTTTCAAACCATACAATACTTTGTTTAGTCTATACACATGATCAGGCAATAATGCATCAACAAAGCCATCAGATTGTTCAATGTACACTTCCTCTTTTAATTCACCATTAAGAAAGGCACTCTTAACATCCATTTGAAATAACTTGAAATTTCTAGAACAGGCAAAAGCAAGCAACATGCGAATAGATTCAAGTCGGGCAACATGAGCATATGTCTCATCATAATCAATGCCTTCTTCTTGACTATATCCTTTAGCTACAAGCCTAGCTTTATTTCTAGTGATAGTACCATGCTCGTCAAGTTTATTCCTAAAGACCCATTTAGTACCAATAATAGATCTATCATGCGGCCTAAGAACAAGATTCCAAACATCATTGCGTTTGAATTTATTTAATTCATCTTGCAAAACAATAATCCATGCATCATCTAATAAAGCATGATCAATGCACTTAGGTTCAACATGCGAAACAAAGGCAAGATGATTGCAAATATTATTAAGAGAAGAGTGAGTGGTTACTCCCTTTGAAGGACTTCCAATGATAAGATCCATAGGATGATCTTTGTGAAGCGTACAATCCTTCGGAAGTGGTGTTTCCTCAACAGAAACATCTATATCATTTAAGCTTGATGAAGTCATCTCTTCTTCAAGAAGTTCTACATCATCGTTAGTATTACGAGAAACTATAGACATAGATTCATCAAATATAACATGCATAGATTCTTCAACAAGTAAGGTACGTTTATTAAATACTCTAAAAGCCTTATTTGAAGTAGAATATCCGAGAAAGATGCCTTTGTCGGACTTGACATCAAACTTACCGAGGTTGTCCTTACCATTATTATGAATATAACATTTTGATCCAAAAGCTCGAAAGTATGAAATGTTAGGCTTTCTCCCTCTCCATAATTCATATGGAGTTTTCTTGAGAATTGACCTTATTGATACACGATTGATGATATAACAAGCAGTGTTCATTGCTTCAGCCCAAAAATATTTTGGTAGAGAATGCTCACATATCATGGTCCTTGCAATCTCTACAAGTGTCCTATTTTTCATCTCAACGACCCCGTTTTGTTGAGGAGTCTTAGGACAAGAAAAATTGTGACCGATGCCTTTCTCTTCACAAAAATTTGTAAAACTCTTATTTTGAAATTCAGTTCCGTGGTCACTACGGATCTGTTTTATTGAAAGATTTTTCTCATTCTCAACTCGTTTGACAAAAGTTTTAAAATAATCAAAGGCATCATTTTTGTGGGCTAAGAACAATGTCCACGTGTAACGTGAGAAATCATCCACAATGACAAATGCATAAATCTTCCCTCCTAGTCTAGCGTTTCTCGAGGGACCACATAGATCTAGGTGAAGAAGTTCAAGGGGCATAGAAGTTGATACAAAATTTTTAAAATATTCTCTTGTATGTTTGCCAAGTTGACACGCATCACAAACAGAATCTAATTTTAAATTGAGTTTTGGCATACCAACAACTAAATCAAGTTTAAAAAGTTTTTCTATGGTACTAGGACCAACATGACCTAGTCGTCTATGCCAAAGAATGTTGTCATCAACATTAAAGGATACAAGACTTTTAATATCTGATAAAGATAAATTATTTAAAGAAACCTTGTATAAATTTTCAATTCTATATCCTTTGAAATTTATGGATTTGTCAGATGTGAGTGACATAGTGCAGTGTTGGGGAGTGAACTTGACTTCATAACCTCTATCGCACAATTGACTTATGCTTAGTAGATCATGCTTAAGTCCTTTCACTAGGAGTACATCATCAATCAAGCAGGATTTAGAAATACCTATTGAGCCGATTCCTTCGATAACTCCTTTGTTGTTGTCTCCAAAGGTGACAGATCCCTTCTCCTTTGGTTTGATCGATTGGAGTAGATCTTTGTTACCAGTCATATGTCTAGAACATCCATTGTCTAGATACCATATGCTAAGAAGAACAGTTTTCCTATTTCCCTGCAAAAATTGATTTTGGTACCCTTTAGTTCTTTTGGGTCCACAGTGTTAGAAAAGAGAGATACAAAATGGACTTCTAAGAGTTCAGTCTCTCATAGCAACATCATCGCCACTTTTTAAGAGTGCTTCCAGTAGTAGGTAGGGCTATGGCTGAAAGAGTGGGTGCCCGGTTAGCCAATTTGTGGCTAAGGGCTTTTATGACTTTATGTAAAACAATCTTTTGTTTAATATAATTTACACTTTTATAATGGCATTGACTTTATCTTTCTTCATAATGTTATATTATGATATACTATTGTTGTTTTGATAAAGACCTTGAATATACTATAGTGTATGTAAGATGTGGTAGCACATGGGGATGGCTATCATGAAACACATCTTATAGTCACTGTATATTCTAAAATGTTCCTAGTCAATTGAGTCGTCCGCAAATAAGGATAAGGATCGCTCGAGATTGAGACTAGCATTTGCGATGGCGAGTACCACGTTTTATTGGTATGGAACATAGAGATGTTCAAAGCATGCAAATGGATATTCATATGATGAATGATCGAACTACCCTATTCGGACATTCCAAGTGGTTATCACTTATCGAGTGGATAAAGTCCGCGGTTTTGGTTGTACACCATTAGTCCTTATTACTTGAAACATCATTGAGACTCTATATGCTAGTACTGTACTTTGACTCGTTTACCGACTCTATTGGGGTCATCAGGTGTCGGGATTGGGTACAGTTACGACACATATAGGAGTCGATGCTTTGTTGTCAAGGATTCACCACATACTTGCGAGTGTGGATATCCTATGCGATTTGAGGAGATATTAGTGTGACGAATCTCTGGCCAGAGTACATGATGTGTTTTAGGTTACTTGGTGTTCCTAGTAACACATGCGATGTCACTAATAGATCTCCAAGATGTTATGCATAGTTATCGAATCTCGAACGACTCTCGATATACCAATGGTTGTTGATTCGATCGGGATATATGGATGAAGGGACCTTACTGTACGCTAACCAAAATCTACTGGTTCTTGCAGGCACTATCAGTAATACCTAGGGAATCATGGGGCGATGTTGCTAGGCGCTCTTACCATGATTCGATGGGTAAGTCGGAAATTGTTGTTCCGAGTCACAAGGAGTTGTGAGCCCATGGCTAGCTGTATTCCTGAACCATTGAGGGTTACATAAGTAATGGATTACTAAAACCCCGTAGAGATAGTTAAATTTAAAGAGTTAAATGAAAGAGAAGTTGGACTTCTTAATTAAAGGGAGTGGGATTTTCTAAAATGACATAGGGATGGGCATTTTTGGAAATCACTGAATTCGGATTCAGAAAAATTATCTTGACTCTAAAAGATGCAGAAATGGTTTCTGTGCACATTGGTAAAATCAGTTTGTCAATCGGAGTCACGATAAATTTTATATTAATTTCTAGAACAACGGGCTTGGCTTGTTGGATTAAGTTATGGATTGTGGGCCCTAAAGAGTTAGAGTCCTAATACAATTATAACTTAATCTAGTCTAGAAATTATCTATAAAAGGGACTGCAGTGTTCGAAAATTCCAAGCTTTCAGTCTAGCAATTTTCGAAAATCAGTCTATATTATTCAAGAGGTTTTTCGAAAATTCCTCTGTCCCTTTTGAGAAAATTCAGACTGTGATTTTGGTGAAAAATTACAATTCGAATTAACAGATCATATCTGTTTATTCTCTACGTAAAACTTCTGATTGATTTCTAGTGCAGTCAATCAGAGGGTTTCCGTTTTTCATTCGTGGACCTAATTCCGGAGTTAGATCGTGACTGTCATCGGTTCCCGGGATTTACAAGAAGAGCAGATTAAATTCTGTTGGAGTCCACGATCAAGCCTTTGCTTGACGAGGTAAAAATTTAATTGTGATTTTATTTTTACTTGAACAAATTTAATCGTAAAAATTTTGATACCCATATATGGAATCGTTCCATATAATAAAAATAAAATTTTTAAACTTCCGCTGCACCGGGTATCAATTCTTAATTGATCTGAACACAGTTTTCCAACAGTGGTATCAGATCCAGGTTGCTCAGATCAAACGATTAAAATTAATCGATTGTACAAAATTTTTAAGCCTTGGTTTTTGAAACAAAACGTAAAATTTTAAATTGAATATTAATGGGCAAATCGTGCAACGATCGTTGCTGCCCAAGGGGCAGCGACGGGCTGCTCTTCCTGGGCCCCTTTTTGGGGCGCGGGCTTCCCGGGATTGTCCCGGGCAGCCCAGAAAAATTATTTTTTAATTTTTAATTAAAATTTTAATTTTTTTGAAATTCTAGTTTTTGATCCGATCGAAAATGGTTTTTGATTGGTTCACGAGGCATCGGATCGAATTGTTCGAGTCCGAAAATTTTAAAATTGATTTTTGGATAAATTTGAATTTTTGGAAAATTTATAAATTTTATCCGTTAAATTAAATTTTATAAAATTAATTATTTTGGTACAATTGATGATAAGATATGATCTTATGGATGGATAAGATAAAATATGATTTTATCTTTTAAATTATGATGCCTTTGCATGTTTATCCAATTATTTAATTATTGAATTAATTAATGGATAAAGGATGATCGATTGCCATGACCAATGTTTTAGGTGTATGTTAGGTGATTTACATTTGTCTTATTGTTGTTGGTGTTTATTAATGGGCTTGGTTTATAGCCCAATATGATTGTCATATGTAATAAAAGTGGGCCTGGTTTATGGCCCGTTCCCACCCCTAAAAATTTATCCCATATTTGTCATCGAAATTTATTGTAAATTTATTAAACTTAGTGGGAGACAAATATTTGAAGAAATGGTGGGCCCAGCAGACAATGAAGACCGAAGAAATGTAAATTGGAAGCTCAATGTAATAGGATTGCATTGCATACTTGCATATCACCTAGGATTGGACTTAGACTCGTGATTGGCAACCACGGGTCGATTAGTTAATGGGATCGATCATCCTTAAATAATATATGATATTATTGATGTATGCATGTTTAGACTAAATTGTATGAATCCCGCAAGCATACATAAATTGCATGATGAGACAAATTTTCAAAATTAAAAATCCCTCATTTTAAATATGATTTAAAATTGATATCAAGATTAATAAAAAGGGAATTTAAATATTGTTTAAATATTCCTACCTTCCATCAACGATTATTGTATGAGATGCTACCCGCGGATACTGTCCGGCTCATATTATTGGGGGGGGGGGGGGGGGGGGGGCGTTCGTCGGAAAGCTGTACATTGGATCGACACATGTTGTAAGTTGGATGGAACTCCCATGTGATTGGCTCATATTATTGGGGATCCACATGGCGACCGTCCATCACAACTTAATATTGATGGGTTATCTTGACATGTCACAATAAACGGCGTCATATTATTGGGCCCTTATTGGACATGAGGTAAAACAATGGGGGTTACTTTGGAAGTAATTGGGCTCTACCTTTTGAAAATTATGGTTGACTGATATTATTCGGGATCATGATTTGTCAATTGGACTTCATGTTCTCACTAAGGAAAACAGTTTCCCGTTTTCACTAGAGGGTAGTGAAATCGTTAAAATAGTGGGAGTGTAATTCATAAAATTAAAATTCGTCATATTTTATGTCTTAGTAAATTAATTAAACAATTATTGATTATTGTCTGTTTCCTTTTCAGTATACTATTACAATGACTTCTCGCAATCCACTGTTTTCAATTCTCGAACAAAACAAATTGACTGGCGCAAACTATACGGAATGGTTCCGTAAGTTGAAAATTATTCTTACTTCGGAAAAAGCTTTCTACGTGTTAGAGAAGCCGCCTTCGAAGGAAGCCCCGGCTAATACAAGTCCGGAAGAGTTGGCCAAACTTGATTTATGGTGGGACCATGATATCAAGGTCAAATGCTACATGCAGGCTTCGATGTCTGATGAGCTTCAAAGGAGATTTGAAGATGCCGTGAATGATGCTGACATTCACAAGAACCTCAAGGAACTCTTTGGAGCTCAGTCAAGATCGGAGAGGTATGCCACCGTCAGAGAGCTCATGACGAGCCGCATGCGAGATGGGACTTCGGTCCGTGAGCATGGGGTGCGCATGATTGGGCTCATTGAAAAGTTGGTAACACTCGACTTGACTTTGGAGCATGAACTTAGCGCGGACTTGTTGCTTCTATCACTTCCTTCATCGTTTGACGGTTTTGTGATGAATTTCAATATGAACAAGATAGAGGCCACCCTTGACGAGATGGTCAATATGCTTGTCACATATGAAGCCACACTAAAGAAGGATAAACCGGTACTCTTGGTTGGCTCCTCTTCTAACTCTAAGAAAGGACCAAGTGGAAAGGGTAAGAAACGTTCTGCCCCGCCCAAGAAGATTGTACCAAATAAGAAGGGAAAGGCCAAGGCTTCAATTGGGATAAAAGATGAAAACGTTTGCCATTACTGCAAGAAACCCGGTCATTGGAAACGTAACTGCAAGGAATACCTCGAACAGTTGCGAACTGCAAAGGTATGTTTTACATTGAAATAAATGTTTCGCTTAATACTTCTTCTTGGGTATTGAATACCGGATGTGGATCTCACATTTGCAATGATTTGCAGGTGATGACAAGAAGTCGTAAGCTAAGGATGGGTGAGACCCAGCTAAGGCTCGGGAATGGTTCTATAGTCGAAGCCAAAGCTATGGGAGACATTTATTTAGTTTTGCAGAAAAATTTTAAGTTATTTTTGAGAGATGTTTTATATGTTCCGGATTTGGTCAAAAACATTATATCTATTTCTATGCTTGATAGAGATGGTTTTTCTTGCAATTTTGTGAATGGGATTTGCAATATTTACAAGAATGAATATTTGATTGGAAACGGACAACTTGAAAACGATCTATATAGCTTAAAATTAAAAGACGTTCCAATTAATTATGTTGATAAACCGGTAACAACAATTAAAAGGAAGGACGATAGTCAAAACCCGGCAAACCTTTGGCATGCTAGGCTAGGTCATATTTCCTCAAGGAGGATGAACAAGCTAGTGGGAGAGGGCATGTTTGATATGTCTGATATTAACTCTCTACCTACTTGTGAGTCCTGCCTAAAGGGAAAAATGACTAAATCTCCTTTCAAAGGGAAACCTGAGCGTAGTCAAAATCTGTTGGATTTGATCCATACAGATGTTTGCGGTCCATTTAGGATTGGTATTAAATGTGGCAACACCTACTTCATTACCTTTATTGATGATCATTCTAGGTATGGGTATTTATATTTAATGAAATATAAGTCTGAAGCATTTGAAAGGTTCAAAGAATTCAAGGCTGAAGTAGAAACAAACTAGGTAAAAGTATTAAGGCACTTCGATCGGATCGAGGTGGAGAATACTTAAGTACCGAGTTTTTGGACTATCTAAAAGAGAATGGGATTCTCTCTCAGTGGACTCCTCTTATGACACCTCAGCTTAATGGTGTTTCGGAGCGTCGCAATCAAACTTTGTTGGACATGGTTCGATCCATGATGAGCTTCACTGAGCTCCCACCTTCGTTTTGGGGCTACGCGCTTGAAACGGCGGTATTGTTGTTAAACAACGTCCACACTAAAGCAGTAAATAAAACACCATACGAGTTATGGAATGGCAAAGCTCCTAAGTATTCGTACTTGAGGATTTGGAGATGTCCTGCTTACGTGAAGCAGACAGTGGGAGATAAGTTGGATAGTCGATCCACCTTATGTTATTTTGTAGGGTATCCGAAGAATTCAATCGGATATTATTTCTATCATCCTGCTGAAACAAAAGTGTTTGTTTCAAGGAATGCCACCTTCTTGGAGAAGGAGTTCTTATTGGATAAGAAAGGCAAGATGATGGAACTCGAAGAAATTCGAGAAGAACTCGAGATACAAAATAGCGATCCTACACCTCAAGAATCATCACAAGACACGCCTATTACTAGGAGATCCGATAGGACTTCTAGGCCTCCTATTAGATATGGTCTTCTTCTTGAAGGGGATCAAAGTGAACCCGACATTGGATGTGATCCAAGAAACTTTAAGGAAGCAATTTCTGATGCGGATTCGAATTTATGGCTTGAAGCTATGCAATCGGAAATAGACTCGATGCATTCTAACCAAGTTTGGTCTTTAGTAGATCCTCCCGATGAAATTGTTCCAATTGGGTGCAAATGGATCTACAAGAGAAAGCTTGGGCCTGATGGAAAGGTATTGACCTACAAGGCACGATTGGTGGCAAAATGTTATACTCAAAGACAAGGAGTTGACTATGATGAAACTTTTTCACCAGTCGCAATGTTCAAGTCCATAAGAATCCTTATTGACATAGCAGCATGGTATGACTATGAGATATGGCAAATGGATGTAAAGACTGCATTTCTTAATGGAAACATTAAGGAAGAGATCTATATGATGCAGCCTGAGGGATACACATCCATGGGAAGCGAGCATAAGGTATGCAAGCTTCAGAGATCAATCTATGGTCTCAAACAAGCATCAAGAAGTTGGAACCAGAAATTTGATGAAACGATAAAGGATTTTGGTTTTATCAAGAACCCGGAGTAACCATGCGTGTACAAGAAAGTAGTTAAGAATGCGGTAACATTCTTAGTACTTTATGTTGATGACATCCTACTCATGGGGAATGATGTAGGGATGTTGCAGTCAACAAAGATATGGTTATCAGGTAGATTCTCGATGAAGGATTTAGGTGAGGCATCCTATATTCTAGGAATTCAGATCTATAGAGATAGATCTATAAGAATGATAGGACTCACTCAATCAACCTACATCGACACCATATTGAAAAGGTTTTCTATGGATGAGTCCAAGAGAGGACATCTACCTATGTGTCATGGAGTTTCTCTATCCAAGTCTATGTGTCCCAAGACTGATGAAGAGATAGAGAAGATGACACACGTGCCATATGCGTCAGCCATAGGTAGTATCATGTATGGGATGATATCTACCAGACCGGATGTGGCCTATGCTCTGAGCGTCACGAGCAGATACCAAGCCAATCCCGGTCAAATGCATTGGAAAGCCGTGAAGGATATTCTTAAGTACTTGCGAAGGACTAAGAATTTATTCATGGTTTATGGAGGGAGAGAATTGAAGTTGGAAGGCTATACCGACTCTAGCTTCCAATGTGATGTGGATGACTCGAAATCAACCTCTGGATTTGTATTCGTGCTCAATGGCGGTGCTGTCTCTTGGAAGAGTTCCAAGCAGGACACCACAGCAGATTCCACCACTGAGGCAGAATACATTGCAGCATCAGCTGCTGCTAAAGAGGCGGTTTGGATAAGGAAATTCATCCAAGAGTTGGGTGTAATTTCTGAAGCTATTGGTCCAGTCCCGGTGTACTGTGACAACACGGGTGTCGTTGCTCAGGCAAAGGAATCAAGGTCTCATCAGAAATCCAAACACGTACTGAGGAAATACCACATCATCCGGGAGATCGTGGAAAGAGGAGACATCAGTGTCGAGAAAGTGGCCTCTACAGACAATATCGCTGATCCGCTTACTAAGCCCTTGCCAGGACCATTGTTTGGCAAATATCGCGAAGCCATGGGATTACGTAGTATGACTAGTTGGCTTTAGGGCAAGTGGGAGATTGAAATAGTGGGTGCCCGGTTAGCCAACTTGTGGCTAAGGGCTTTTATGACTCTATGTAAAACAATCTTTTGTTTAATATAATTTACACTTTTATAATGGCATTGACTTTATCTTTATTTATAATGTTATATTATGATATACTATTGTTGTTTTGATAAAGACCTTGAATATACTATAGTGTATGTAAGATGTGGTAGCACATGGGGATGGCTATCATGAAACACATCTTATAGTCACTGTATATTCTAAACTGTTCCTAGTCAATTGAGCCGTCCGCAAATAAGGATAAGGATCGCTCGAGATTGAGACTAGCATTTGCGATGCCGAGTACCACGTTTTATTGGTATGGAACATAGAGATGTTCAAAGCATGCAAATGGATATTCATATGATCAATGATCAAACTACCCTATTCGGACTTTCCAAATGGTTATCACTTATCGAGTGGATAAAGTCTGCGGTTTTGGTTGTACACCATTAGTCCTTATTACTTGAAACATCATTGAGACTCTATATGCTAGTACTGTACTTTGACTCGTTTACCGACTCTATTGGGGTCATCAGGTGTCGGGATTGGGTACAGTTACGACACATATAGGAGTCGATGCTTTGTTGTCAAGGATTCACCACATACTTGCGAGTGTGGATATCCTATGCGATCTGAGGAGATATTAGTGTGACGAATCTCTGGCCAGAGTACATGATGTGTTTTAGGTTACTTGGTGTTCCTAGTAACACATGCGATGTCACTAATAGATCTCCAAGATGTTATGCATAGTTATCGAATCTCGAACGACTCTCGATATACCAATTGTTGTTGATTCGATCGGGATATATGGATGAAGGGACCTTACTGTACGCTAACCAAAATCTACTGGTTCTTGCAGGCACTATCAGTAATACCTAGGAAATCATGGGGCGATGTTGCTAGGCGCTCTTACCATGATTCGATGGGTAAGTCGGAAATTGTTGTTCCGAGTCACAAGGAGTTGTGAGCCCACGGCTAGCTGTATTCCTGAACCATTGAGGGTTACACAAGTAATGGATTACTAAAACCCCGTAGAGATAGTTAAATTTAAAGAGTTAAATTTAATGAAAGAGAATTTGGACTTCTTAACTAAAGGGAGTGGGATTTCCTAAAATGACATAGGGATGGACATTTTTGGAAATCACTGAATTCGGATTCAGAAAAATTATCTTGACTCTAAAAGATGCAGAAATGGTTTCTATGCACATTGGTAAAATCAGTTTATCAATCGGAGTCACGATAAATTTTATATTAATTTCTAGAACAATGGGCTTGGCTTGTTGGATTAAGTTATGGATTGTGGGTCCTAAAGAGTTAGAGTCCTAATACAATTATAACTTAATCTAGTCTAAAAATTATCTATAAAAGGGACTGCAGTGTTCGAAAATTTCAAGCTTTCAGTCTAGCAATTTTTGAAAATCAGTCTATATTATTCAAGAGGTTTTTCGAAAATTCCTCTGTCCCTTTTGAGAAAATTCGGACTGTGATTTTTGTGAAAAATTACAATTCGAATTAACAAATCATATCTGTTTATTCTCTACGTAAAACTTCTGATTGATTTCTAATGCAGTCAATCAGAGGGTTTCTGTTTTTTATTCGTGGACCTAATTCCGGAGTTAGATCGTGACTGTCATCGGTTTCCGGGATTTACAAGAAGAGCATATTAAATTCTGTTGGAGTCCACGATCAACCCTTTGCTTGACGAGGTAAAAATTTAATTGTGATTTTTTTTTTACTTGAACAAATTTAATCGTAAAAGTTTTGATACCCATATATGGAATATTTCCATATAATAAAAATAAAATTTTTAAACTTCCGCTGCACTGGGTATCAATTCTTAATTGATCTGAACACAGTTTTCCAACAATGGCCTCTTTAAAAACCTATTTCCTTGGACAGAGCAGCGTTCATCAGGAAGACCAGTCGCAAGTCAAGGCAGTTTTAACCGGTCTATGATGAACTCCCTTAGATCATGATCTCATAATGCTGACTGATGAGTTGTTAAGTACTCTTAGGCCTCCATTTCATATAGCTCTTTTGATCATATTGAAATCTTAAAGATCTACATTTATATCTAGCATGACCAATTTTACAACAATAAGAGCATGTAGGGGGTGATCTCATTTTGGCTTTAGCAATAAGGCTAGTAAAATCTATTGATTTCTTACCATACCCTATTCCACCCTTATCAAAGTTACATTTTTGCATGCTTAGTAAATTATTCAACTTGTTACTACTAACATTGAATTTATAAAATGATTTTTCTAAGGTAGCTATGTCATCCTTTATTCTTAGGTTTTCATGCTCCTTAGATTCTAATTCATTTTTGAGGTTTCTATTTTCTTTTCTAAGTGATTTAGCCATGTCAAACATAAGCTTATAAGCTTGTAGTAATTCATCGTAAGATGGTACCTTCTCATCATCGTCGGAGGCGATGTCATCATCCTTGGCCATGAGACATATGTTGGCTTCCTCCTCATCGCTATCTTCATAGGCTCCCATCTCAAATGTCTCATGTTTGAGCTCTAGGAGGTCAATCTTTGTTTCTTTGACCTGGTTGGTTCCCTCGTGGCATATCTCCAATTTATCCCATATTTCTTTAGCGGAGGAGCACATTGATATTTGGTTGTACTCGTTCATATCTAAAGAACAATGCAAAATATTCATAGATTTATCATTTTGAGAAATTAATCGCATGTCCTCCTTGGTAAAGTCATCCATTCCCTTAGGAATTTTAATCCCTCCAACCTCTTTCATTGGTTTGTAGGGACCTTTTACCGTAACTTTCCAAAGATCATAATCTACGGATTGAATATATAGGGACATTCGATTTTTTCAATATCCGTAGTTTATGCCGTTGAAAAGAGGAGGACGATTGATTGATTGCCCTTGAGCATAATCGCTCGCTAGATTTGCCATAGAGCCTTTTTTTGAAATATTTTTCAAAAGTGTGGCTCTGATACCACTTGTTAGAACCTAATGGGGGGGGGATTTAGGTTCTATAGACAACTTTAGCAATTTAAAGCGATTATGCAAATACGCAAGCGGAAGACTTAAAGCAATCAAAAATAAATGCGGTAAATAAATGCGTAAAAGAAATAAAGCGATAAATGAGATAGGATATGTTTATAGAAGTTCGACGATAAATCGTCTACGTCTCCCCTTCTTGGTTAAGATTGATTAACCAAGGATTCACTAGCACTTCAACTTCTTGGCCTTGATGGCTCCAATGATAGCCGTACAACTCAACACGATCACCGCGCCGATACAACTCAAACTCTTGGCCTTAAGGGCTCCAAGGATAGCCTCAACACAACACACTTGGCTTCACACTCAAGTGCTTACAACGATAGCACAACACACTTGGCTTCACACTCAAGTGTTTACAACAATAGCACAATCAACTCACAAACTATTTTTACAAACACTCTCAAATACTTGAATATATCACACACACACTTTGATAGTGAGAAATTGCTTGCAAATGAGAGAAGAGATGAGTTGGGATGTCTCCAAATGACCTTGGATGGCCTCTATTTATAGTTGGTAAAGATTTGAATCTGATTTGAGTTCTTGGAGCGTGTGTTAAGAAGTCAAGGAGTGATAAAAAGTATTCGGCCCCGCTGCCTACTTTTTCCCAGCACTGAGCGAATTTTGTGGAAAAATCATATCTTCCAATTTAACCATTGGATTGATCTGAAATTTGAACTAAAGCTTTAAAACATCTGGTTCTTCATTCTGAACGGTGAAGATTTGATTTTAACAGGTCAAACATTTCCAGTAAGTTTCGGAAATCACTTCATCAAGTTTTCGAACTTGTTCTGTGCAACAAATTTGAAAAATTTATATCTCCATATCCATCCGTTGGATTGATCCGAATTTTCGACAGAGGTTGTAAAACATCCTAAATTGGAATCTGATTGGTGCAGATTGGATTTGAACATCTCAAACAATCCCAGTTAATTTCAGAAGTTGATTCTTCATCCTTCACTTCAAGTTTTGCAGAAATAGGTACTGCACAACTTTTGTGAAAAAATCATAACTTCATATCTAGCCGTTGGATTGCTCTCAAATTTGGATAGCACATGTAAAACTTCCTCATCACAATTACGACCTATGAAGATCGGATTTCAATGCATAGAAAATGCCCAGTAATTTTTGGAAGTTGCTGCTCCATACTTAGGCTTCTTCTTGTCCCTTTCTTCATATCCTCATAACAATGTTTCATGGCATCCACATAACATTGTGTTCATTATATGAGCAATATGAGACTTCATAAATACATTGATAGCTTCAAAATAACTTCCAATAATTTATTTGTCAATAAATCTAATCTGCAAAATCTCACTTTAAATGGTTAGTAACAATTAACCGAATTTTGTAATCATCAAAGCATAATATTATGAGACTTGTTAATGCATTAAAAACATTAATCTCATAACACGAGATTTGTATGCGTTTAAGGCGTAACAAACCGCACTCTTGAGGACATGCTCAGGTCTACTGTGATGGATTTTGGGCTAGCGTGGCAAGATCACTTTTGCTTAGTTGAGTTTGCATATAATAATAGTTAATCATAGTATCGATATGACATTTTTTGAGGCTTTGTACAGACACCGTTGTCGTACATATATGTTTTGGGATGAGGTTGGTGAACGTCAAATTGAGGGACCGGAGTTAGTCCTGCAAATCACTGACAAAGTGGAGTTGATCAGGCAAAGAGTCAAAGCTGCTCAGGATCTATAGGCTAGCTAAGCCAACACACAGCGCAGACCCTTACAATTTCAGCCAGGAGAGCATGTTTTTCTAAAAGTTTTGCCTTTTTGGAAGGTGATGAGGTTTGGGCTGAAGGGTAAGTTATCATTCAGTTTCATCGGACCGTTTGAGATTCTTGAGAAGGTTGGGGATGTAGCCATCTGGTTGGCTTTGCCACCCTATCTCTCTAGCATTCATGATGTGTTCCAAATATTTTTGTTGCGACAGTATATAGCCGATGAGTCACATATTTGGCACCCGACTGAGGTTAAGCTAGATCAGGATCTTTCATATGTGGAGAGGTCTCTCAAGATCATCGGTAAGAAAGAGAAAGTGCTATGGAACAAGCGCATACCATTGGTCATAGTATAGTGGCAGCGCAGAAGCATCGAAGAAGCGACTTGGGAGTTAGAGAGTCGTATGCATTCAGAGAATCCCGAGTAGTTTGAGTCTTGTACTTTCTTTTGAATTCAGTATTTGTATCTTGTCATTTTCGGATGTAATAAAAAGACATTTTGTGGTGTTGAGTATCGGTTTTCCTCATGCATGATTTCCAGGACAAAATCTCTTAAAGTGGGGAGAATGTATTAACCTGTACCCTGTTTTACAAGATTAAATGGTAAAACATGATTAAAGGATTCAAATATAAATTAACCAAGTGATTAATCGGATCAAAAATATGGAATCAGGGCTTCGAAACCACCGAACATATATGAACTTCCAAAGTGGGTTCGAAAACACCGAACCTTAGCAGCTGAAGATCGGAAGCATAGGGTGAGCTCGGACCTTCCGAAAATGAGATCGGGCCTTCCAAAGGTTAGACCAAAACCAAGGACGTGAGCTAACAGTTTTTAGTATGAAAGTTTGAGAATACACATGATATGAATGCTAATGCAAATAAACGGGTACCGGAAATCTATCACGATAGAAACTCTTTCTCAACAAACGACGCCATGGTACGTAGCACACTGGGCCGTCGCATCAGGAGGTACTCCTATACCATAAGAAATACAGAGAATATCTAGACCAAAATCAATGGAATCCATCCACAAAACTTTGGGGCTGAACAACCCCTCTACTGGTAATATCAAGATATAGGTTCAACGTGATAATGAATGCATCATAATAATCGTGACATAATAAATGCACATAAGTCATGTCATATAAATCATGCAAACATAGAACATGCATATTCAACCAGAGTATCTCGGATAGTAAGTCTGTACTTAAAAAAAGCAACCTAGCGATACTGGCTCTCTAGTCCAAGCCTATAAATAGATAATCACCGTATCACTAAATGTCTACTAAAAACCTTAACTATACTAATAGCTACATGTTGAAGCTAATCAGAGTCTAGGAATATACCTGCGTCCATAGTCAGTCCTTTGATGACGATTGCGCTAAACTCAAGGCACATCACTACTACGATCCCAATAGCGCTTCATCACCATATAGCCATCGAATACGTCGCCTAAAAACCCTTAAAACTCGAATAGAAATGAGAGAGAAACTTGGAAAATTTTTGAGGAAAATGAAGCTCTCGGCCCCTATATATAGACCTCGATCGTAATGTTCGATCTCTCGTTCGGAGCTTCCAAACACACTTTGGAACTTTCGATCGTATTTCCGAACTCCCTATATCAAACGTGTGTCTCTGATTGGACAACACTATTGCCGACACAGTTAAGATCTTTCGAACTCTAGTTCTTTGCTTCCGAACTCTCTCAAGTCAAATCACCAATCAAAATCCATATCTTGTCTGACTGACACAAGATCGGAGCTTCCGATCTCCAGTTTGGTGCTTCCAAACTGATTGGTACTTCCGATCGACAATACTAGCTTCCGAACTAGTTCGGTGCTTCCGAACTTCTTTTTGGAGCTTCCGAACTGTCCCGAAACTTGAAACACTCGGAACCATTTTTGATCGTTTTGAATCTGATTTTCAACTCCTTAAACTCAAATGAGAATACCTTAATCACGTTTAAGCATTAGTCTAACTAAATTAGAAGTCGGGATACTAAAAAAATGTATAAAAAAAGTAATTTAAAGTGATATTAAGGATGCTAGTTACCCACTACTATTTGGCACCAAAACCAATTGTTTAACTAATGCACCACTCAGTTGGTCTGCTAGAAAACTTTTCCTCTGGTTCAACCGTTCAATTTTACCTGTTTTGTCATGTGTGTTTTTTTTAAAGTTTGGGATGTTGTGTGGATTTACAAATCTGAATTTACCAATATTATTTTCCTTCACCAACTTCTTATAAAGATGCCTATAATTTTGAAGAGAAAAAAATTAGAATTACATTAAAAAATAAATAACTTACTAATAAAGCATAAGATTATTATATTGAATTTAATAAAACAACAAACAAAGTGTAAGGTAATTTGAAGACTTACCATATGTAAACAACCATATAATTTGTTGAAATTGGCTCCGAGTGATACAGAGGACTCATGTGTCCTCAAGGTCTTCGGCCCCCTTTACCAGTAAATCACACCCATTATGATGGCCGCCTCGGGTTCTCGCCCCCCACCCATCCAACAATCCACTGGTTCTGGTGAACCCCACCCCCGCCGACCCACTTGGTTCCCGAGTCACCACCTCGAGCTGTACCTCGCTCCTGGGTCCGGACCCAAATCCTAGTCGGGGTATCAGTACCATACCAATTGTAGGACTAAATGTTTGCCGTTTTACCAAAAGTTATAGCTGATAGTAATGTTGCAACTGAAATCTTTTAAATTGTACAACAAACCAATCGTCATGGTTCAATCGTTCTATCATTAGGGACAATTATTACACCACATGTCCTCCGATACAGATCGACCTGGTTCATGTTTAAAGTAAAATGTAATATTTTTTATGTGTCAGATTGAATAGAAAATCGAATTCGTATTTAGAGTAATATTTTTTTATTGATCAGATTGAATAGAAAATCTCATAAAATTAATTTTTAAGACGATCTCGTAAAAGTTTTTCAAATTTACTAAAACCTCATTCTATGATTTGTAGTTCGTGTAGATTTATAACACGAAACAAAAATAGATATTATGCTGTTGGCGGTGCCTTATAAGTAGGCTTTTGTAGGAACTAAGAGGGAAACCGGCTAGTGAGTGATCATATCTGGAGGGTGGTTACTTGAGTCGGTTGCCATAAGATCCAAATAAA
Source organism: Henckelia pumila (assembly GCF_033568475.1). Classification (NCBI taxonomy): domain Eukaryota; kingdom Viridiplantae; phylum Streptophyta; class Magnoliopsida; order Lamiales; family Gesneriaceae; genus Henckelia; species Henckelia pumila. The sequence goes on from NC_133121.1 coordinate 195,360,938, forward strand.
ACAAGAGTCAAGACACTGGACAACTGAAATCATAAGTTTGTGCAAAAGAATATTACCATGACTTATCGATCAAATCAATTATATATCCACAAATCGTCTAAATATAACAATATAATATTTATTTTTAAAAATGTAATTACAAAAATTATATGTTCTTGTATCTAAGTAATAATTTATTCTCACCTACATATCAAGCGTGTGTTCTTAATGACATAGAAAAGCTCAAAGTACATATCAACACATAATAGTCGTCTATATATTGAATACACAAATTCTAACTTCATTACTAGCTAATCTTTAACTCAAATAGACCTCCGTACTCTCTACAAACACTACGAACAAGTCAAGCGCGAAGTAGGAACATTATGATCAAGGAAAATCCCGCACTCCGTAACCTCAGCGCACAAGTCAAGCGCGAGTAGGAACATGATCTAAAAACGTCCCGAACATCACCCCATCCTGAGAATCGACAAAACTTTTACCGGGGTAAAAGACTCGACGGAGGTGATTGTACCTCTCCAAGTCGAAATTGTGAATTTGCATGAGCTTCTTTTGCTTAACCTTGAACCTTGTTTGAAAATACCCCGCAAAGGAGGGTTCTGCGGATGTCCTCATGAAGAACAAATAAGCCATTGCAAAGTGGAGAGAGGTCACAAAGAAGCAAATGGGCTCCATTACATCCCAACTCAATTCCCAAAAAGTTAGCCTCATGAAGCCCAATGTTTGCAAAACCAAATAGCCCAGCCCAGAATAGAGCTCGACTCGCACGAGGGTCTCGGCCCTTCGGTCGATTTGGGCCTTCCCAAATTCGAGCCCATCCAATTCTTCTCTTCTCGGGTCATTTGGCATCGCTATTGATTCTGAAATTAATTTTTCCATGGATTTAGTCACCTGTAAAACAAAGTCAAGAATAAATTATAAAAAAATAAATTAAATAAAAAATTATATTATATTTAGATAAATGAAAAATGTATTCCATGCATGCTAAGATGCTCTAATTTAACACGTACTAAAATTCATATACACATAAATGTGTATATATAAGTTCATGGTTTTTAATGCAAAGAACTTTCTTGGAGATTCTATCAGAATAAATAACTTTTTAAAAAAAATCGAATGATTAATTGGAATAAATTTTTAAATATGAGATATAACATATACAATATGTGTCGGGTCGATTATTATCACACAATTAACTCATGAGACCAACTGATATCTATTTTTTCTATTTGATATTAAAAAAATTTAGTGATGATTCTAAAAAATATATTTTTATTGATTACTTAGTAGGGTTAACTTGATAATTTTATTTTAAAAATTTTATTATCTAAATATTTTTTGGATTCGGTAACTAAAATAAAAATAATTATATTGTTATATTAAGAATTTACTCATAGTATATATATCACACAAACTCCTATGAAACTCTCCGGTTGATCAATATTATGAGATAATTAATCTCAGTCTAGCTTATGAAAAATCTTATATACAGTCAATACTACTCATTAAAAATATTAATTTTTATTAAAAAATTATATGGGTCGGACCAGCCCGAATCACACACCGATATACATATATATATATATAAATATTGTTTTTGTTTTTATAATTATAGAAGTTAGGCCTTAGGGCGTGCGTGGAGAACATTTGTTAGAGGTATCTTGACGTCTGTGATGAGTTTTTGTGTGTCGAGAACAAAAACAACAAAGATTGTTATTAATCTTATTTTCTTTTTTCATGAATCATATATACATCAAAATTTTCAAATACTAATTTCAAGTAATTTTTTTCTTTAATTTTCAATATACATATATTGAATCTTAAAATTATAATGTAAAAAATTAGTTTTTTTATTGGCCTATATATAAAAACAAAAATAATATACCTCGTTAGGTCTAAGGAAGACGAGCCCACCCAAAACGATGACGTTTCCAGATTGATCCAAAGCCTTGGCACACTCCACCCCGGACTCCCTGTTTCCACACACCTCCCCGCAGATTCCTACCAATTCCACGTACGGAATCGTGCTTGCCGGATTATTCCTCAGCCGCTCCCGCACTCTCTCCAGCTGCAAACACCTCAGAATCCTCTTCACGTCCGCCGCATCCACGCCCAACTCCGGCGGCGGAGGGACAGGTGGAGGTGGGCTCAGCCCCTCCAGGCGCAGGCGGCGGTCGCCGATGGCATTCAGAGAGTTCAACTTCTCCCTCAGCTTCCCTCCGAAGGTGAGGGCGAGGAAGGAGGGGATCCCGTCGGCGGCGGAGGAGTGGTTGTTGATGGCGCGGCGCTGGAGGAAGAGGCCGGAGGAGGAGGAGGCGGAGTCGGGGGATGACGTGGGGAAGTCGAGGTGGAAACGGGGTCTCGTGTCGTTTGCTGGGGCGGCGCCGGTGGGGTTTTGGGGCGGAATGCGGGATTGCTCGGCGGGGGGTGAATGGCGGCGCCGGTCGGCGGCGCGGAGGAGTCGCCTGGAGAGTGTAAGGCGGAGCGCCATTGAAGTGGTTTGGGGGAGAATGTGTGATGGTGAAGCGGTGGGAAAAGGAGCGAGTATATAAAGAGCTCCAACGACGTTGGAATGATGACAAAGAATCTTTATTTGGCAACGCAACGTACATAGTTTTTTAAATTATATATTTATTTTTTTTGACGATAGAACATCGTTTATGTCAACATTTTGATGGGTATTAAACAGAAAAATTATTGAAATTGAAAATAATAAAAATAATAATAATAATAATAATAAT